>NC_083827.1:4012307-4492307 GCF_015708825.2 Lethenteron reissneri
GCTATGGGGGGGGGGGGGGATCTTTGTCTTTGCAGCGAGAGGAGGAATAGGCCTAGCGGCTGAAATTATATGAATGTTCATACCTCGGAATATCTACTCATACTGGAGGAATCCGACGAGCTATAAAGCAATTTTTCGCAGATGTCTCGTAGGGGTGGGTAAGAAAGTTATAAACAATACAGATGTGCAGAAATGGAATTCTAGTATCAAGTAAAAATTTATTTTATTTGTTACGCGGATGATGGTCCCGTTTAGCGACATATTATATTACAAAGGCTATATGACAAGGGAGGTCCCGTGGTGCTGCGTAAGCCCAGCAACAAAAAAATACATCGACATTGCAACGACCGAGTACAGCAGGAGCCTCAAGGAATATTACACAACTGACAAATCGAGGTGGTATAGCAATGAGGACAGCAATGGACGGTGGAAGAGAACCGGCGAAGCAGCCGCCATGCGAGCAGAAATACCAGGAAGAAGCAACAGCAGTAGTTACAAAAATAATATTATTTAAAAACAAAAAAATATATCTATTATTGAATCGAAGGGCAAATTAGACAGCTCGTGTACAGTTGGAGACGTTGGACATCGTGCGCGTATAGGCGGAATAAAACCACTTTTTTTTTGACGATTTAGACAACTCTACATCAAAAACTGGCAAGGCACGGTACCCACCGACTCCTGAATTAAGGCCCTGCGATGTTGAATGGGCGCTGATGTAGATTAAAGTGTTCAACGATTTATTTATTTATTTTTGGAGAGAATGTATTGCATGTCAGGATTTTTTCCTCTCCAAAATCCTCACCAGAAATCAATAACTCATTTTCAATACCGGATTTACCATCATGATCGATGCAAATCATTTTCAAAAGTTATTCTGTCCATGAACAGCACTTGCAAATACCTCCATTTGTTACCGTGAAAAAGTAAACACCATGAATAAATGAGGAAATAAAAACAACGCTGTACACATTCCGACCAAAAACATTATTTATTTACTGAAATATTTGTAATCCTATTGTATACTATCTCGTTGGGATGGTTTGGCAGGGGCATTGGTTTAGCGCATCGTGCTGCAAAACCTGGGAGGCCTGAGTTCGACGACTCCCAGCGTCGACTGACATCAGGTGGAGGAGTGATATCCGAATCAATTCTGACCTTTGTGGTCAGGCGTGGTGGTGCATACCCGATATCCAATAAATGTCCTGAACACACCGTTTCAGAGTTATTTCGTTGTAAGGATAAGGTTGACTTATCAGCCATGTTTTGTCCACTGTTGGATGAACGCCTTCCCCCACGTTGGTCGCCATCCCTCGATTGCCCTGCTGTGCTACAGCTGGGCTCGGTGCACACACCGGTCTACACCTACTCGCCTCCGTGTCAGGATAGCGAATAAAAAAAATCGGTGACCTCTGTACTGCCAAGTCTGGCGTGCTGATCATTTACACCACTACTGTGGCAGAGCGCAATGAATGTGAAGTTTGACATTTAATGTTTTTTTTTTTACAAGCACGGTCATTCAACAACCCGGATAATCCACTCACGAATAATCTTAAGAGTAACGGTATTATCTGGGAGGTTGTCTATTCTGCTTAGCACTCATCTCAAGAGCGGAAGAGCGGTTTTATTAGGTTTCCTCCAGATTCACCTGGTGTCCTGCCATAGCAAAATTGTATTATTAGAAAGCAAAAAATATTACATCGCGTGGGCCAAATGTCCCAATGCTGAAACGTTATCTATAATCTACTCAATTAGGATTACGGAACAGCGACAACGTTGGCCGCGCCTGCAAAACCTTGACAGGAGCCTCCTGAAGAAGGAGGTTTGAGACTCGAGCTAAATCATAAGCCTCCTACTACTACTACTACTACGGCACAGAGCAGCGAGCACTTACACGTTGTTATCCCAGGAGCCACATATAACGGTGGAGTCTCCAGGGAGCACTGTGCATGTAGACAGGGCCTGTAATGAAAAGGTCATGATGAGCAATTACTTTACAAACGCTGAATGCCATTCATCTTTAAAACACATGTGCATGCATATATTTATATATATATATATAGATGATATTCCCCCATATAGCCTTAACAGGCCATTTGGGGCAAGTGCTGTTAGAGAGAAGCACTGATGAAAATAAATAAAAATAGAATAATAGAATAGAAATAAAATAATAAATCACGACGTTTCGGAGGCAACACAAGCTTCCTTCATCAGGTGTAGAAAGGCACAGCAAAATAATTGTGGTGGGACCACTAGTTATTTTGCCGTGCCTTGTGTTGCCTCCGAAACGTCGTGATTTATTATTTTATTTCTATTATTTTCATTTATTTTTATTTTTACCTACGTGACTTTACCGAAAAAACCTAAGAGTAAGAATCATTGCAGTCACGAAAGCTTCAAATCTAGAAGCACTGATGAAGGTCGGCACGGCATACGACGGGGGCGAATGGCCAGCACCACACACGCCCGCCTTTGTCTCCCCAGTGGCGATGTTCACAAACATGCACTGCACATGGAGAGGTCAAAGAAGTAGTTGGACACGGGTAACTTCATCGGCATCCTGGCGTGATGCCTCAATTTGCAGGTGTGTCAAAACTGTGGTTTGTTTGTTTTTACCGGCTTTAAAAAAATGGCATACAACGCACAAATTTAAACCGGGGGGGGGGGGGGTCCCTTACCATGAAGGAAAATGCGACGCTGCGTTGAAGAGCCATGCAATCTTTGGAAAACATTTTCAAGGTCGAGTCTGCGGAAGAGGACAAGGTAGAAATTAACTTACATCAACGAGCGACCAAACCAATATCAACTTGTCACTTTTGTCATTAACACTGCTAAGTACATAAAATCATTTCAGAGGCACTTGGTCAATGCAAGTCTCCACCCCCCCACCCCAACACAGTATCATTCATGAGGATTGTTGGACCATACTTCACCACGCTGGTAAGTGCGCTCTTACTCGATGGGGTAGGAACGCAGAAAGTTTCACTTGTCATCGCGTGCCGCTGACATCAGCTGTTGTCAGGATCTAAACTCTGGTCACCTGGTGCAGAGCGCAGTGCGCTAACCGCAGCCGATTTAAACACTCCATCTCCTTGGCGGGCGTGCCCGCGGATAAAGCACTACATTAAAACAGCTAATTATACAGGGTGGCCCAAAAGTCAGGACACGCAAGGTAATTATATTCATTTTAAACGTAACATTAGTGCATACACTCTTAAAATTCATTTAGTAAGTTTCTTTTTATTTAAGAAAAAAGGTATAATCTTTCAACAATTATTAACTATGTTTCGTCTAAATTCATTCTGGGTTCTTTGTCGAGTTTTGTGAACGACAGATTTGGGGTGACCCCACCAGTAAGAAATAGATAAATGATAATAGATAAAACAGAAACTTAAATAATAAACAATTAAAATGGTTTCCATGCCAGTGTTCAAATAAATTAAATAACCCTGTATTCTGATTTTTGGCCCACCACATTACTGCAGCAAGAAAATATTTCAATCCATTTTTCCTTGCCTAGCTACATTTTTGGCCACTGCCCAAACCGTCAAGTCCATTATATATTTTGTTAAAAACACGATTTGTACAACTCCAACCCATGGGTGTTAGAAGAAGGGGGGGGGGGGGGGGCTTCCCCCTCGCCCTACAGCACCAACCACGTGAAAAGCTGAATTGATTTAAAATGGGGCACATTCGGCCAATGAAACTTGGAAGTTGAAACGATTCCAGGGTGTTGCTTGCCCTAACAAAATGCAACCGAAAAGTTTACAAAAAAATTACCTTTTTTTGGGGCTCAAGGAGCTAACAGCGATTTTATTCACTGTCCATTTCAACGACGAGAAGGAACAGAGTGTGCATGTTTTACGTTATAGCACAGCGCGCGTTCATCCCAGCGGTGCACAGCACTTTCGATCTGCAGTTGGACACTGCCGTCAATGCAGCCAGCCCCTCATTGCGTTAGTGGGTACATGGCAGTGGTTGTGCGATTTACGTACCAGAGATAAATTATGCTTGGGTACATTTTGCGTGCCAGTTGGCTTTCAATTTGTGGCAACGGCACGCACACGCGAGCCCGCATTACATTTCTTTGCAATTAGAGTGTCTATTCTCCAGGGCTTCCATGGGCGTCTCGTGCAACTACCATCTAGTGAAGCACCACATGGCATCAAATTGCAGCATGCCTGTAGCAGACCGTCTGGTCATTATCAGCAAAGTGAATTACAATTGCTGCTGCGGGTTTTTCCCCCCTTCCAGTCAGGCCGATCAGCCGGGCGTGTGCACCTTCTATTTTACAGAAATGCGAGTCAGTCAGCACTAAATGCCAACATGGCGACGGAAACAAGCAAAAATCAAGGAATGATTTGTAACTGGTTAGTCTTTTGGGTTAGGTTGTAGTGTAAATGTGTGTGTTGTCAACCCCTCTAAAACGTTACATCGCCCATGTAATACAAGGTGTCATGTGCGAATCAAACGTGCCAAATCGATTACTACTTCAGTAGCACCACCGGTGTGTTGGAGAATAATTTCACATTTAAATAGTGAGATTAATAAAGCGAGCACGTGTGATTCACCCGACACTTTTATTAATTGTCTGTTGGGTGGTGGAGGATTGACGACACTTACACAACGACCCAACCCAAAAAGAAAAACAATTATGAATGATATTGGGTCGTGAATGCATGTGTATGAAGTTAAAAACAAACTGTCACTTAAGTTGTGCATTTCGAAACCGTGGTTTCTGTGCATAGGCCCAAAAAGGGCCCACAACTAGAGTGGCCAACAGCAAACAGCACTCTGTTACAGTAGCAAACAGTGAAAGCATTTCTTGAATTGAGAGAGGTTAGAAGAACTTGGGACAAGGGACAACGACGGGAGTTGATCCGAGTGGAAGGAGCAGTGCGAGGGAAGACGGGCAAAGAGAAGTGCTCGGATTAGCAGTAAAGTGAGCTACACATTATGGATACACAGTAGAAACTCGGAGATCGAACGCACCAGAACTCGAACAAAATCGGTGTTGGAACAATATTTCTGAACATTTTTTGCCCCGGAAACCGAAGGAAATTCGGAGGTCGAACGGGCAATCGTGACTTGAAAGAACCTTTTGGCGTCATCTGGTCCAACACCATGTGAGACTGGGCTCTAAGAAAAGCCGTCTCGGGTGTGGACCAATCAATTTCCAGGACAGTGCATATCATTATCAGAGTTGTCTTTTTGTTTGTATTTTGACTGCAAGTGTTGTGGTTATTGCAAACATGATCCCTCGTATAAAAAAGGTGTCAGTTTTATTGCCAGATAAAAAAGGGTAAAAACCTATTACTACTTGAAAGCACTTGTACGGCTGAGACACGTATGGCCAGCGCACATGACCGCTTTGCCCAGACAAAGTGGATGCCCCCTTCCAAACAATAACACCACCACCACCTCCTCACCACCTTCCACTCAAGCCATCAACTCTCCCCTTACTATTAGGTAAAGTGAAGTTCAATGTTCATTTATTTCATGTATTCCATATATTTATTCATTTATTCCATTTATTTATTTAGTGTTCTTGGTTTTTTGCATGATTTCATGCATGTAATTACTGTAAACTTCGTGTAAAAATGCTTTCAGAGATTTCTTGTGTCTGGAACCAATTAATGTAATTTACATGAATTCTTATGGGTAAAATAAATTGGGTGTTTGAACAAATCAGTGTTCGAACGGCCTTCTGGAACGAACGAATTAAGTTCGATCTCTGGGGTACCACTGTATGCATATTAATTTTTTTAAATACTTCACAGCCGGTTTTCAATAGAATGTACAACTCTTTGCCTCCCCATACCATGTCAGTCATGGGGGTTTTTTGGCCATACTTTATCATGCTGGTCAGTGTGGCTTGGCGACAAAGGTGGGGGGGGGGGGGGGCACTGGTTCAGACATCACTTGCCAAATGATGTCAGCAGTGGCCACAAAATCAAATGAAGGTTGCTGGGTTCACAGCAGTGCATCAACCATTACATACATAAAGGACCCGAATGACCTTTCGTAACCACAAGGAGTCAAGCAGACCATACGTCTTCGTTCATATCCATCTCGCCACATAAAATACATTAACATCGTTTTACCCTGGGAGGCACCTATTGATCTTGGAAGCCAAGCAGGGTTGAGCCTGGATGATGCTTTGACGTGCGATTACCATTCACAAGGGTATATAGGCCACGGGGCATAAGGCCGTGCAGAAATATCCATTGCTGTACTGTTCTTCCTATGCTCCCTGCCTTCACCAATCTGCACTGACCGGCACGGAAGAAGGTCAAATGACCCTCATGACCTACAGAAATTAGCTGGCCATCACAAATAGTAGCTAAACTATTTTTCTTTACACGTGGATATTTATAGCAGTAGCTAAATACTCTTCACACGCATGATAGCGACTAAAATGTGAAAGGACAACCTGGAGGACGTGTAGAAAAATCCACGCTACCATGGGGAGAGAAACAAAAATTTGAAATACGGCGTCAGGATCGATCTCCTGTACTTCAGGCGAGGTAGTTAACGTCACCACCGCGGCACACGTACAGTATCTAGAATTGAAGCTTTCGTGACTGCAGGAATTACTACTCAGTTCCTTCAGTAAAGTCACGTATGTAGAAATAAAAGGAAATAAAATTAAAATAAATCACGATGTTTTGAACGCAACACAAGAGCTCATCATCAGGTGTAAATGGGGCAAAATACATCACGAGGGAACACACAAAGGGACATCACACACAGAGCACAGAGAATGGCAAACTGCACGGAGGCAATTACAGCAAGAAGATGGGAGACGCAAACTCGACAAACCTTAGAAACATAATGCGATGCAAACCAGTCGGCCAACAACACAGTTACACACTAACCTGGTTGACCACATATCAAAAGACAGCTAAATTGTGTGTCCATCTTCTGGACTGAACATACCAAAGTAAACAGAGGTTAAGGACTCGCGAACAGACACGAGATACATACAGAGAAGACGCACAGGGAAAGATGTTTCGGGCAGCACAGATGGACAACCAGAGCAACACCACACCAAGGAGATTAAAGCTTTCGTCACTGCAGGGATTCATCTTCTTGGTTCTTTCGGTAAAGTCACGTAGAAGGGAAATAATAAAATTAAAACATAATAAAATAATTATCACGACGTTTCGGCCACAACGCAAGCAGCCGTCCTCAGGTGAAGAACAGGTCTGTTCATTCAGACAATGTCTTTCCGACAGACCTATTCTTCACCTGAGGACGGCTGCTTGCGTTGTGGCCGAAACGTCGTGATAATTATTTTATTATGTTTTATTTTTATTATTTCCCTTCTACATGACTTTCCGAAAGAACCAAGAAGAATATCTTTCCCTGTGTGTCTTCTCTGTGTATGCATCTCTACTATCTTGTACCTCGTGTCTGTTCACGAGTCCTTGTCCTCTGTTTACGTTGGCATGTTCAGCCCAGAAGATGAACACAAAATTTTGCAGTCTTTTGAAATACGTGGTCAACCAGGTTAGTGTCCAATTGTGTTGTTGGCCGACTGGTTTGCAGCGCATTATGTTTATAAGGTTTGTTGTCTCCCATCTTCTTGCTGTATTTGCTGTTCTGTGTGTGTAATGTCCCTCTGTGTGTTCCCACGCTATGCATTTTGCCCCATTTTCACCCGATGAGCACTTGTGTTGAGTTCAAAACGTCGTGGATTCATTGTAATTTTATTTGTGATTTATTTAAATTTTATTTCATTTCTACATACGTGACTTTACCGAAAGAACCAATGAGCATGTACAGTATCATTACCAACATTGCCGTACCTTGAGATGTGGTGAACACGGCAGAGTCATCGGACGTGGTGCAGATCGCAGACACCGGACTGAGAAATACAGAATCAGAATCTTTATACTGGAAGGAATGCCATGAGCTATAAAGATCTTTTTCACAGATGTCTAGTATGTGCGGGTCAGAACATTACAACAAACAACACGAAAACAAAAACACAGGAGTGCAAAGTATAGAAAATGTTATTGAATATTTGAAGTTTTCGTGACTGCAAGGATCCACTCATTGGTTCTTTCGGTAAAGTCATGTAGGTAAAAAAAAAAAAAAATTTCAATTAAATCACGACGTTTCGGAAGCAACACAAGCTTGTCAGTTGGGACAACCAAAGCAAAAAACTAAAATCATTCATTTGCCAACTACAGTAATTAATGTAGCTTTTTGCTGTGGTTGTCTCACCTGATGACGGAAGCTTGTGTTGCTTCCTAAATGTCGTGATTTAATTTGATCATTTCTAAAAAAAATAATCACTGACGTGACTTTACCGAAAGAACCAAAGAGTATAGAAAATGTAAACCAATCACTTAAAAATATATATATAAAAAACTAAACGGCACACACACAAAGTCACAAGACAGGGGTTCTATGGGTCCAAGCCTACGATTGTGGGTTCATATGCGAGTCTGTGGTGCCCACCCACGTGGAAATTTATAGGTGTCGAGGTTAATATATATATACGTCTCTGGGGTGCATCTGTGGGTCTATGCGATTGTCTCCAATATATACACACAGTAAATATGTCTACTGTTTCTATACCACGTTTGGAAATGCAGGTCGCATTTAGATGCCATATAAATTCAAAATGCACCGTAAATTGTCCTGCACTGCAGACCGGCCAAGTTAATCCATCCAGCATGGCCTGAAGGCGGGTATCAATTAAAACCTCGTCTTCTGGAAATGGCCCCGTCTAACGGCCAAACGCGCAAGGGAAACGTGCAGCATCCTGCCAGCCCACTAAAGGTCAGCGGTAATTGGATTATTGAGCATTCCTCCGGCCACAAAAGGCGGGCTTTGCTTTCACCGCATGGGACCAGCAACGGGTGGAGGGGGTGAACGCGACTCGTCAGTGCCACCACGAGGCAGGGGAGGCATTAGCAGCGACAGCGGGGAGTATCTTCTTGGTTCTTTCGGTAAAGTCACGTAGAAGGGAAATAATAAAATAATAAAAATTCAACATATTACATAATTCTCACGACGTTTCGGCCACAACGCAAGCAGCCGTCCTCAGGTGAAGAACAGGTCTGTCGGAAAGACAGCGTCTGAATGAACACCACCAGGCTAGCGGGGAGTAGATCGCGTTATTTATAAATGTGTCGTAACCCTCCACCACCCAACACGGCCAATCAGTAAAAAAGTGTCACGTTGACAAAAGACAAATAGTTCACTGCTTTAGCCCACCGGTGTGTTGAAGCGTGAAACCACAACATTTACGATTCAATTACAATTAAAATTGTAAATGTTGTGGTTTCACGCTTCAACACGCCGGTGGGCTAAAGCAGTGAACTATTTGTCTTTTGTCAACGTGACACTTTTTTACTGATTGGCCGTGTCGGGTGGTGGAGGGTTACGACACATTTATAAATAACGCGATCTAAACCCTAAAACGTTGATTATGAATAATATTGGTCGCGAAAGCCTACGTGTTAAACTAGCGGGGAGTAACGGCGTGACGCACGGGGTGGGGGCGTTTCGTACGGTGGGGCGAGCGACCGCGAGTGTCGTGTGAATTAGATTTGCAGAGATAAAATCCTCATGATACACCTCCCTGGACATCCGTGAAAAATTGCTTTATAGCTCCAGTATAAATAATGATTCTGATATAAATTTTCACGTGACAATTGCCTGTGTCAGTCGACCGCAACTTCGTAAATTGTATCGTGAAAGTTTATCGTGTTGCCTGTGCTTGCTGTTCTTCCGCAGTAGGATTAACAGTCACTTAAAAAGTTATTCTGCAATAGCAGTTTAATCAAAACTCAAGCCCGAGGTTCATTTTCCACGCACCACAGCTTTGCAACCCACAACGCTGCTCCATAAAAGATGCACAAAAACTGCGAGTTGCACAATCACCAACTGAACTGGGTCCACCAACAACAAAAATGATGATGTCATATAACTGGCACACTGTCTCCTCGACAGACCTGTTCTCCACCTGAAACAGGCTGCTTGCGTTGTGGCCAAAACGTCGTGAGAATTATTTTATAATATTTTATTTTTTATTATTTTATTATTTTCCTTCTACGTGACTTTACCGAAAGAACCAAGAAGATGAACTGGCACACCGTCAAATACTCCAGAATACATTTATAGCTATTCACGTAGATATTTAAACGATTTTTTCATGCACAATGAAAGTACATCGCGCATGCACATTATACATGTCGATTAACCATGCATAACCCAGCCGAAAAAGGATATAGGAATACCCTAAACCCCCACCCCCCAAACAAAAGGGGGATCTTTCTTCTTCTTGGTTCTATCGGTAAAGTCACGTAGAAGGGAAATAATACAATTTTAACATAATAAAATAATATAATAAAAACAATTTATTTCCCTTCTACGTGACTTTACCGAAAGAACCAAGAAGATGAATCCCTGCAGTCACAAAAGCTTTAAATCGAAACAAAAGGGGGATCGCTCCACAACCCCGGCTGTCGCCTGACGATGCTGGTTGTCAGGCGGTGGTGGGTTTAAGAAAACATTTCTATTTACGCGATTTAACCCAAAAAAAACCTCTTACGTTTGGGCATATTTTTTCAAGGTGTAAAGTAAAACGAAAAAGTGCTTGGACCATCACAATTTGACGATATTTAGGGGAAAAAACTGGACGACGCGAATGTTATGAGCCTCTTAACGCACGATGCATCACCCTATCGTGGGCAGCCTTCACGTTGGTGCGAGGGAAGGGGGAATTCCTCACTCCTTGTGAAACTTGTGCCGTGAAGAGATCTTCATCTCGCCGAGGTTGCTCCAAATGAGTGTTTTGCTGTCCTCCGTCAGGTCTTCAAAGCACGAGTCTTCAGGACTTGCGTCGGTCGCTGGATCTGTTAACAGGTGGCATTTGTTATTTTCCAGCGGGGGGGGGGGGGGGGGTTATGGTAGCTTTCTGCCCTGTGATCCAGCAACCCAACAATCTTGATGATGGTGGGGGGGGGGGGGGGGGTTGATCACAAAGAGATGGAACCAGAGCACACGCAAACTGGGATTTGACTTAATCTCATCAATTGGACAGTTTTGGGTGTCCTGCCACAGCACCACAATCCCATTTACGCAAAGTATTACAAGTATGCAGGGTGCCAATGGTAGATAGTGCAACTCATTATTAAAAGGAAGTTTAAAAAATCAAGCCACTGCTGAATGAAGGCCTCCTCAGGCTGACGCCACTTCTCATGGACTAAACAATCCACCCACGCACGAGCAGACTTCATCGTTCCATCCTTTGGCTGCCACTCTTATTGGTCTAGACCCTCCCCCCCCCCCCCAAACCATAATCCTCGCTCGCGAAATGTCCTTGTCAAGCCCGCTTACTTTTATTAACATTAAAAAAATGTAGGTGACATTTCGGTGTTAACTTAGCAACAATTATTTTATATTTCAGTCATGATCTTAGGACTGTTGGTCAAGTCTTAGGTCTGTGGATTTCGTGAAGCAATGGCTCTGGTCTCGTCGACTGAAGCAGGAAAAAATTGAGTGTACTCCGTTATTAAATATTGGAGAGATGGGTTATGCAATTTCCACCTCCGCCTCTCAACGCCCCACCCGCAACCATGTGATCAGCTCAGCCAAGACCCACGTTTGCGCTTCATCGTACGACATTACTAGCCCTAATAACGTTGCCGAATTATTTTTTATCTGCATCTTCATTTCAGTCCAGCCAAAGTCAGTCACACTTGTGGGTAGTTGTCGTCACAAATCATCATCGCCACGCTTGAGTAGTCATCCACTCATACAGTCGGTCATCGTTATTAAAAAACGCACACGAACACACACACAAAAGTAACTGAAATTGGCCAATCACCACCTTACGAATTACTTAATTGGGATTACACCGCAGCACCAACATCACCCCACTTTGTGAAAACTTGGCATGAGACTTCTGAAAACGAATCTTGAAACTCGGACACATTTCTGGGTACTCAAGTGTAACAATAACGACTAAATAAAACAAAGAATCGCACTTTGAACAGTATATTCCGTGAATAAAACTACCGCTGCTTTGCCAAGTGCTTACAAAATCACGGAACCGACAAACAATAACATCTGTAAATCTATGCATGAATATACGTTTCATTAAAACCCACCACCACCCGACACAGCCAATTATAATAAGGGCACGTAAACAATACGTGCCAATAAGTTGCTACTTCAAGCACACCGGTGCGTTGGAAAGTAAACCCACAACATTTTACAATTCGAGTAGCGTGATGCTTCGCTGGCGATTACCACCAGCTCCATCCGACAAAACCTATACAGTATTATGGATAATATTGGTCGAAAGCTTTTCGGTGTTAAACTGGTAAAAATCCACCAATTTCGATCCGCCGACCTCTGCTCTATTTTTCGAGCTGCGGTGCCGGGGCCGTACCTACGGTGGTCCAGGGCACACCACGGCTGCTGGGAGTGGAGGGTGAGCGGGCCGAGTGGCTGTGGTAGCGCGGAGCGAGACGCTGCGGGTGCGGCGTCTTGAAGAGCTGTAGCGGAGTCTGTCCGAACTCCAGGATCTGGGTCAGCACCGCTATTTTGTCCGTGGCATCGCGGACCCTGGAGAGGAGGCAGGGAGTGGTGTGGTCGGAGGGGGCGCAGTGGGTGGAGAGGCCAAGGGCCAACATCGATAAGCAATTTTAGTGTGGGACGAAGAAAACGGCTATGGGAAAACTGTTACATCTTCATTGAGTGACGCGGGAGATTTTCCCAATGTGTGTTTTGGGAGCCTCGAAGTGGCAACAACAACGAAACTGAAACTCAACTTTTATTATTACTTGAGCGTGCGGCACAGCAATCAAGTAATCGGTTTGTTTTGAAATGCTCTGTCATGTGTGTAATGTATTGCAGAATCGAAGGTGTGAAAAGGAAGCCAAGTCTTCCTAACCATGCATTACTAAGGCATGTGCGCACACTGAATAATAAAAGGGGCATTTGTGCGTGCGTGCGTACATTTCATTCGAAATTCAAATAATTAAAGTTGTAGGAAATTAAAACGGCAAAGATTGTGAATTGACCGACAGGGTCAATATTAGCAACAGTTAATGGAATTCTATAGTCTGTCCTTTAAAAACGAGAAAATAGATAATACACCTACAACTGAAAACGTGGGGAAGATGCATGCTTGAAATTACGCCGAGGAGGAAAAAAAAACGAACACTTGGATCGGAGAACAAAACGCAAATTATAGACACGGCATTGACCGTTAATAATAGCGAGCATCGGCAGGACACGCTGCGGCAAGGGATGGTGGACGACACGACACACAATAGCTAAACGGACACACGATGACAACAACGACGACCACCACAGTGGAGATTTCCTCGCATGCATGAGAAAAATGGAGAATTGAGTCGCAAGTCGGCGGAGGACCGACGGCGCTGACATCGGGATGGGGCCTTAATCCAGCCGCGGCTCGGCTTTGGCCGCAAATTATTTTGACGACAGTCTAATTCAAGCCCAAAACTGTCCAATTTGAGGAATGTGACATCATTAAATGGTGTGCACGCCGATGCAGAGGCAGCACGCACAAGGACTATGCTTAAAAATAGAGAGCGGTGCCCAATATGCTCAGTTTAATATTACCCAATTACGTTATGCCAATGCAATGCCATAGGTATTCACCCTGTGCGTAGTTTGAGAGCCAGGCGGCATTTTATTGTTCATGTGCTCCATAAGATTTACTGTCGAATTCCAAAGAAAAGCACCAATTGATTGAAATTAACTTTACTAGCGCACACACACCTGCCACTAACCCACAAGGAGAGCCCGAGTAAAAACACTTGGTTCTTACGACGCACTCGGTTTGCATTAAGGGACATTACATTCGAGCGCCGATATTTATGAATCTAGAACTTTTTTCGCACCCCAACGTAACCAACCACACCAAAATCGGAGATGCGTGGCAAGGACAAACTAAAAAAAGGCTACGAATGTTAAGATTTTCCTTCAATCCAATCCAGATTTACACATTCCGTTCGGCCAGCGACGGATACATAAAGCGTGTCTAGATCGGTAGCCGAGATTAAACCTCCCTCGGAAGAATTTGACGCAAGTAAAAAAAGAGAAAGAGCAAGTACCCTTCGATGTTGATTCCTCCTTCATAAGTCAGTGGATGGAAGACTGCAATGAGAAAACACAGGCCAGGCATTACCAGGCTACAACCTGTGGCACTCACGGGTTATGTCCACTTCCGTCCGATGCGGTGTTGTAACTGCCACGCGTGGGGGGGGGGAGGGGGGAAGAGAGAGAACGCCTCTTCGCTCACGGTTGTGCGCCGCGATGGCCTCACTGCCCTGCTGCTTGTAACCGAACACGAGGTCGATCCACTGGTGCAAGTGCTCAGAGACATGGGCGCTCTCCAGAGCCTCACGCTGCTTTGCCAGGAAGTCCGCCGCATCTGCGTCGTCGCATGGGTGGGGGGGAAGGAATGGTGGAGTCTTACAATCCCGCCACGATGCGTAAATGTAAATCATTTTAAATTGGCAGTGTGGTTCACAATTGTTGACAAAAATTTTTTGCATTCGTCAATAACACTGCGGCCTTAAAAATGTAAATTTATATTTCAGACAATGGCCATTCTTCATAGCACAGAAGCCAGAGAGAGTTAATGGGTCACCAATCACACTCTTTAAGCCAGTGTATTCACAAAATAACATCTTCTTACACTCATGAAAACATATGCGCTCAGAATACTCGGGAGGGCAGAAGACAGGGCAGCAACGGCGAATGGACACGAGGCGTACGATAAACGCAATCCGTCAGACGAAGGAAGATGGCTATATTTGCAGGCACGAGTGAAGCAGCACAGGAAGTCAAGAGGGGAAGACAAAGACAGGACGTGGCGGTACAACAGCGTCAAGGACAGGGGACAGTTCAACGCGACGAACACAATGGGAGCTTGCGTCGAGAGGAAGCGCGGGAGCATACGTTGACCTTCAACCTCTAAACCTGGAGCGGACACTAGCCGACAAAACCGAAAATGGGGCGAGGAGGCAGCTCGCATTTCACCTTTAGCCCAAGGAGGCAGCTCCACATTGTTGCTCCTCTGTCCTCCCTGTCGCACGCCGAGGTCCAGGTTGTGGACGTTCCTCAGGAAACTTGTGTCAGTCCCGTAGAATTCGGGAATCAGCTGGAAAGACGGGCAGAGCCATGCGATTGTCAGCGGGCGACGACCTCGATGGGAATCAAGAACTTCGGGGAGGGGCAGGAGAGCACGCTCGAGCGCCGCTTTTTACTTTCGATATCCAGCCAGAGATAGAAAGACGCGGAACGGTGGCGCAGCGGTCACACCGTGGTGTGAATACGGAGGAAAAAAAAAACAAAAAAAAAAAAAAAAAAAAAAAATCGGAAGTGCGCTTCCCGGCCAGAGCTAAACATCAAGTGGCAAGCGATGTCATAAATGGCCCGAGGTGCCCCATTCATTTAGTAAACCCTGCATGGACATAATTCTAGATGTGAAGCTTTCGTGAGCTTTTTTTGATACAGCAATCGTGCTGTGACGGTTCCACCTGAAGACGGAAGCTTGTGTTGCCTCCGAAACGTCGTGATTTTTATTTTTTTATTTTACTTTTATTAATTTTCAATTTAATTTTTTACCTACGTGACTGCATGGACCTGCCGTGGTGAAGTATGATCGAGCAAAACCCCATGACTGACATGGCATGAGAAGACCTCCATCATTGGTATTAATTATTGTGCATTAATTTGTTTTAAATATTTAATGAAGGGCTTGCAAGAAAATGAAAATGCAGCTTTGACTTTCATACGGCAGAGAAATAATTACAACGAATGCTAATGGAGTAAGAGAGTGGCATCACTAGCTTGACCCTACCCTCTCTGGCCTGTCTCTGTGCAAGACGAGCCAATGTCCTTTGATAAACAATTCAACCTGCAATTGGCTTGGCATTATTCATTTCACTTCTGGTTGTGGCTCATCGCAAAAAGGGGCACGGTAAAAATTTGAAGGAAAAGTGAATTACAACTTAAAAGTTCCAATAATCCCTGGGGTACCAATCCCAGTCCAGTTTCTCACCTACACGAAAAAGAACACTTCATGATATTAATTTAAAGGAGAATTGCCAAAACATGAAAGAGCTCAAGCAGTTAGGAGTGAAAGGCATGGCAATTGGGGGTGCGAGTAAATGAAAATATGCATTGTTTACCTCTTTGAAGTCTGTGACACCTTCCAAGCAGTTTCTCCAAGTGTCGGCAATGCTAAAATATTTCAATTTCACAAGCGTTCTGGGTATGAGTCAGCGTTCCAAATGGCAGGCCATTATTTTTTTAAACATTTTCTTTAAAAGAATATATTACAGAACTTACCTAGCAAGCAGGTTGCGTAATTAATTACACAGTATAAAAAGTGAGTACATTATAATGGAATGCAGAGCAGAACTATGAGATTAATGATTCTCTCTTTCGTCCCCCCGCCCCCCATTCTTGCTCCGCTATTCCATGAACGGTCACAACTCCATTTAAGAATCATTCAACAATGGTGGTGATCATAGCGGGCCCTGGTGGCTAGAGTCGCCATATGAACCCGTTACAAATCGGTATTACACATCGTACAGCCCTTTTGTCAAGCCACTGACCGAATAATAGCCTCACCTCCCAGTGCCGCTCACGGTTAGGGTCCAGGGGGGGGTGCAGCAATTTGACCATACTACACTACATTGGCAAATGTGGACTGGTGAAGGTAGGGTGCACATCTTTTGGGAGGAATGGTAGTACAGTGCAACGTTGTCCTCTGCTGTACAACAGCATAGAAGCACGGCCCCTCTCCGCTGCGTACGACTTGAAATTAATGTTTGCACAAACGTGAATCCATTCTATTAAAAAGGCTTCAGTGTACTCTATCCACATGGAGTAGACTTCTATGGGTCTATCAATTAGATTTAAAATCAAACATCGATTGAGAGCGATTAATGAAAAAAAAGCAGAAAGAATGTTTGTGCGGGAGGCATATCACCTGTTAAACATGCGGTCTGCGTGGTCAAACTTTCCGTTCTGTAGACACAGCATGTGTTCCGGCGCTGCAGGGAAAATGTTTTAATTCAAAGTGAATATATGAACACATTCGCACGCAGACACAAAGACAGAGTGCACCCAGAAAGGGCGACTACTGCAGGGATGAACCGACAAGATGGAGCCGTATCATCGTAGGATGAGACATTGTCACGTGTATATCCATTACAATCAGAAGCTTTATTTAAACTAGAGGAGGAATCCGATGAGCTATGAAGCTATTTTCACAGAAGTCCAGTCGGGGCAGGTCAGTGAGTTACAACAACAATGCAAACAAAAAATTGCAGCGTGAAAAGGAGTAAGCAAGTCACTAAATATAAATAACGAAAGTATGGAAGTGCGATTTAAAAAAAAAAATTCTAGCTCAAAGTGGATTATCACGTGGAAATTTATAGCAGCCAAATGCTCTAAAAACATGCTTCTAAATGTGGAGAGAAAAACCGGAGAACCCGGGAGAAAAATTCACGTGACCACGGGGCGAGATACACACGCAAACGCCAAATATACAGGCGTTCGTGTCAAGATCAAACCCACGACCTTCTCCATATCAGGCGAGGTAGTTAACATCGCCACCACATGCAGCGTAGCCCACCACCGCCTGGCGATGTAACGTGTACTACTAAAATAACATCTCAGCGATGGGTTAATAAACGAGCAAATGGTTTGTCCAAAAGATTTCCTCCCCCACTTCCGAACGAGAGCTCGAGTGGGAATGCGTTGGAGCCTGCAGTTTCCTGTGCACAGCTCAGAATCTAGTTCACCAACAATGCATGAACCCCCACCGTTCCATTAAACATAACCCCAGGTTATGAATAAATAAAAGGGACATTTTCTGGAATAACCATAGGCGGTATATGGGTAGGAGGGGAACGTTTATTGAAATACATTTTTACTGGACAGCATGATCCTGTCGCCGCACAGGAAAAACAAAAAAAATGGACTTTAAAAACCAAACACCGACCGCCTGCGTTACTCACCCACACGTACAAGGTAGAAGAGAACATAGCCCGGGGATGAGTAGTGGCTGCCGTACAAAAACTTTGGCTCCATGGGCATATCGCGGAATCGTTCCTGCAATGCCAGCCAAAAAATTATAAATCGATAAAACACATTTATTTATCGCGCTAATGAACAGCTGCGCAACAATTCACAACTCCCCCGACCTCCGAGCAATTACGATAATCCTGCAATGTCACGTTGTACGATGCGATGTCACAGACCACAGGGTAAGTTGTGATGTCATGCAGTGCAAGTTGTGATGTCATTGTTCGCATCAGTCATGTCAGCGTAAGCTGCAATGTCAGGCACGGCAGAGCACACGCTATGAAGTCACGGCGCAGAGAAAGTTGTGATATCACTGTGCAGTGTACATTGACGTTAGAGCACACTGTGCAAGCTGTGATGTTATTGCACTCAGAACGGTCGGCTATGTACGGTGCGACAGAAGGTAAACACACGTACAATGCTGTTCGTGACAACCCTACTTAATAGCAATTATGGAATTCGCGGATGAAGTGGTAGAAGAACCCACATACCTATTTTTTTAATATGAATTCCTGCAGTCACGAAAGCTTTAAGTCAAGATTGAACCCACATACCATGTAGATTTATACCCCTGTGGATGCCATATGTATGTTTGTACAATCAGTCTCATTTGTTGTCTCATGAATGCAATCTGTACTGCTCATCTCATTTGCAGTGTATTATCTCTCCAGTATGTTGTGGCTATATCGTCTCAACATCAGGCTACAGACATTTTCACAAAATCGTCATTAAAAAAAATATTTTACACACATTCTGATCAGGTACAATTTTATACAGAAACCATATTGCCAAGACATGGTGTCAGTATGTAAAATTGACTACTACATTTTTATTCATATATAACCAAGAAACATTTGAGATTTGCATCTCGCATGCAAAAGAGTGAATTCACACAATAGCAATATTTAGTATTCGGTAACAGTCAAGTTTCCAATGGAGGAGGCAGTGGTGAAGCGGTTAAACACGTTGTACCACAAACCCCTGGCGAGTTTGATTCCCGGCCACGGATAACATCATCAGTAGCGCAAGATCTGAACCAGTCTCAGAGCCTGCATCCCCTTCATGAACCAGCAGTGATCATCATGGTGACGTATGGCCAAATAATCCCCGTTATCAACATGGCATGGCCTCGCGCCTTTACCCAGCAACCGATTGACAAAAAAATTAACCCGTAAAAACCAAGTTTTTCACTATAAATCCTTTATATGCGTGGCATCGGGGCGGCTAGAGTCCTCTCGTCCTCTGGCTTGAGATGGCTGCCACCTATGGGTCAGATGATTGTCTGCCAACATTAAGCAAATGGTAATTCAATTTAATTTTTTTCCCCTAAACAGTGTAAAATTTGGGGAAAAAATTTTTTTCACGAAAATTAATTGTCACACACAACGAGTCTGTGTGCAAAATGTCCAGCTCGATTGGATCACGGGAAGTGGGTTAAAAAACGACCGAAAGATTTGCACGATCCTAAGCAAGCAAGCAAGCACGTGAACTTAATATAAAGGATTTAAAAAGGGACGCACATTATTATGCACAAATGATGCCCGACAAAACGGGAGCGATAGAAACTTACCAGCAATCTCTCCAGCCGTTCTGGATTCAGGGCACCGATGGGCTTGCTCAAGTCTCTGTAAAAGTCCGGATTGTTCAAGTCTGGAACATTCGCACAGCAGGAAAAAGTATTCATTATAATCTGCACTGTGGTCCTATGGTTAACGCTATTGGAGTGACAATTAAACTAAACTAATTTGCCCTGCAGCCTTCTGGTTCTCAACATGAACAATCAAAGTAATTAGGATGGCTCCAATTAGTCTTACGATACTTGTGTTTAAAAATCAGGAAGGTTCTCCGTTTGGTGAAGTTGTCAAATCATCAACGAGCGCTTTGTACGAGGTCATCATCAACCCTGCCGAATGAATGCCTCCCACAACTCAAATCTTTACAGACTTGAAGAGATTCTTTCTCTCTCAAATGTCCGCGTCGCCGCACAATCCAACGCCGCACTGCAAGGCCAGGGTGTGTTTACACGTCTCTTCAATTCCCGGCTCCTCGTGCCTTGCGAGCCCAGTACTGGTCACCTTAAAAAGCATCTTATCATACATTTCATTCAAGCCTTAGACAAAACGCTGTACTATAGTACAACATGGTTGGCGAGATGAAATGAGATGAGTGGACGGGATGTGTGCCTAAAATGAGATGGTGGTGACGATGCATGGAATAGATCAAGAGGGCAATGAGATGAGTGGAGTTGGGGGACAGGGAAGGCGGCGTTAGAACGAGTGGGGACGACAACAAGGGGAGAAGGAAGGGTGGAAAATAGAGAAGCCATTATTAGGTTTTTTGGGTTAGATTGCGTGAAAATAAAAAGGTGTCGTTAAAGCTGGCCACCACCCGACACATCCAACTAGTAAAGTTTGTCATGTAAACAGAACGTGCCATTTCGTTACTAGTACAGCACACCGGTGTGTTGAAGAGCAAATCCATTTATTTGCATGTACATCAGCCATACGAAAGATGACTTGCACTATCATTAATTACAATTAATCTATAATATAATTTTTACCCCGAATTCGTGACGATGCATGGAACGGCAAAGGCATCACACATTCCCCACACCGATGGGTAGGGGAAAAAAGAAAAAAAAAAATCAAATCGCCCTTCGAACGGCGAGCGACATCGACGGCCTTACCCAGTTCCTGGCTGCTATAGTCGTTGAGGACCCATGGGAAGACGGGGTATTGGGACAGGTCGTTGCAGCTGCGGTCGGCAAGGTTGTTGAGGTGCAGCAGGTAGTCGTAGTTGGAGATGAGGCCTCTCTGCCACTGCATCATGAAGCTCTCTGCGGTGTGCTCCACTATGTGGTTGTCTGAAAAGAAAAAAGGGGGGGGGGAAAGACGTACTCAAAAACGACAGCGCCATTGCGAGGAGGTTGCCGGGTGAGTGAGGTCAAAGCGTCACGCTACCGGCACTGCTCAGTGCCTGCGTTCGACACCAGGCTTCTGACCGAGATTTAAATGGGGTTCTCAAGAGGAGTTGATGGTCTCAGCCCAGCCACCACTGAAAACAAAAATGGGAAATAGGAGCTAAAGTGGGGGCTGTGTGACCTAAATCACTAAAACACCAGCAAATAAAACTGAACTATTTGTATTTTAGTCGGGAAGGCCCATTGAGATACATAGCTCTTTTTCAGAAGCGACCTGGCCACAAATGATAGCTCAACGAAGTTTATTTATCATCGCGTTGAAATGTATAGCAGACAAATATTCTAAACGATTATTCATTTTAAACATTAAGGGAAAACGGAGAACCCGGGAGAAAAAAAAATCCACGTGACCATGGGGCAAACATGCAAACTCCAAATATACAGCAGGCTTCAGGGTTGGGATCAAACCCACGACCTCCTGCATACCAGGCGAGGTAGTTAACATCGCGACCACGGCACCCATTCCAAATCATTTCATTCTCGTCATGTCGCAGAAGCCAAGCTGGACTCGAGCCTGGATAGTGCTTGAAAGGGCGACTAGAATATGGAAAAAAATAAAGGGAGGCATCAGACCTATGCGCAGACGTATTATCAGCAGAGCGCAGTGTGGCAAAAAAATATTTCAATTAACGTTTCCCTCGTACCCATTTTACCTATAGTTATTCAAACATATCCCTCATTTATTCATAACCTGGGGGTAATATAAATTGAATGTGGGAGGGTTATGAGCTTCCCAGAGAAAAATCCAGGCCAAAACGCATTCACACTCAGAATATTTATACTGGAGGAAGCCAATGGGAGGAATAAAAAAAGTATTTTTCACGGATGTCCAGTAAAAGCTAAGGATTCTGGCAGCAAGGTGTCGCTCACAAATGGGGGCCAAAACCCCGTCAGAAAATCCAGGGCTTGTTTCTCAACCCATAACTGAGAAGCTGCAAGCAGTACACTCTACATAATATTCTCCCAAACCTCACTCATCAGCACAGTAACAGTTAAATAAAAAAACCGCACAAACCACACCGCATGAGGACGCGATCATCCAGCAGCGGATTAACAAAACAGCTGTATGTGTACAAGCTGAAAGTGCAACGTTGAAATCGGTATCAATACCAGTCGGGCTATAAACCCAGTTCGTCTAAAATCACACCACCCTTTCTGGATCACAGCAGCCTCACTCCACGCCACAATTACAAAAATGAAGGCGAAAGATTGAAAAGTCTCGACTGCGACCGACGTAAAAAAATAAACATCTCGTACAGAGACCTTACCGATCGAACCTCCCGGTTTCAACACCTTCCACGCGCGCCAATGGTCAACCATCAACCGAATCAGGAAGAGAGACGGCCGATGCGGCCGCCCGATGCACAAATGGCACATCGAAGATTCTGCAGCCTGCGAGTGCGGCGAAGAATCCCAAAGCATCGACCGCCGCATCGTAAATACGCCGCTGCTGCTGCTGCTGCCTTCACTCCTTTAAGAGGAGGAAGGGACGAGATCCACTCTGGATCTTAACAGACAATTGAGGATAACAAATCGAAAATTAGATCTTGAAATCTGCTGCTATTAATTCATACGAAAGGTACCAATGGCACCCATAACTGGGAGGAATGCGAGCACGCGTCCCAATTTATTTACAGATTTAGATAGAGAATTAGAGCAGCAGCATTTTATAAAAATTTTTGCCACAAGACCATTGGAAATATTCCATAAGAGCCTTGCAATAATCCACTCTAGATTATATAAAAAAACTGCTGACCAACTTCTTGGCATCAGAAGAAGAGAGACCAGAGCTTAGTAATTTTACCGAGGTCACCACCCACTGTGTGCATTGGTCATCGCAGTTCACTATAAAATATTATGGCGCTTCCACAGCTACAAGTCACCACATTGCTTCATTCTTGACACAAGTGGATCCACAATTGAAACACTTCATTATAAAAAAGTGGTTAAAAATGGCATAAAATACAGCACAAACCCAAACCATTCCAACAAAATCACGTGGAAATGATTTTCATGGCCAACTACACGCAGCACTTGCCACTGGCAACAAAAACAAATGCTGGTCTAGGCTTATGTATTATTAATAAAATAACTCTCTCGCGCTTAGCTTCTGGAATAAATTCCAAAACTTTAAGCAGGCAAATTCCTGAATCGTGGTGAAATTATTAAAACACTAGGAGACCTTTTACCAGTGGCAAAATATAGTAATAGGTTTTAACCCTTTCAACTGGTACAAAAACTGACACCTTCATACAAGGCATCATGTTTGCAATAACCACAACACAAGCAGTCAAAATGCAAACAAAAAGAAACAACGCTGATGATGATGATAATGATATGCACTGCCCTTTAAGTCGATTGGTCCACACCCGAGACAGGTTTTCTTAGAGCCTAGTCTCCATTAGTGTTGGACCAAATGACGCCAAAAGGAGTACAACTCAAAGACAGCGCACTATCAGAGTATTGAGAGCTCGGGGTAAGCATTTACACTACGAGACCTCATTTACCAGTGGCAAAATATGGTAATAGGTTTTTACTCTTTCAACTGGTATCATTATCATCATCAGTTGTTTATTTTTGTTTGCATTTTGACTGCTTGTGTTGTGGTTATTGCAAACATGATGCCTTGTATAAAGGTGTCAGTTTTTGTACCAGTTGAAAGGGTAAAAACCTATTACTACTGAAATTAAAACACTTTGTTGCACCTACAAACTAAGAACACGATTCTGCAGCAGACCCATAAGTGCCAAGGCAGACTTCACGCGATGCAATATATCAATATTACGCGCCCATGTGCAGGCAACCGGTGAAGGCCACCACCACATCAACAAGCGTAGAGATGACACTTGAACCATCGAGCCGTGCAAAGGCTGTGTGCAAAGAGGAAGCAACGTGACAATAAACATATTCCAGCCAACCTTTATACTGCAAGTTATAAAACTATAACTCGAAAATTGTTTAGTTGGGGAAACGCTTTACATTCTAATTCATCCAAGTGGAACTGGAAGCAATATTTGGCAGTAGTTGGCACGGGACAGGGAAGTTGTGGCTTGACTAATTTCGAGATTTTATTAAGTTTATTCCAATAATTCAGAATACAAACTAACAAATAAAGTGGTTTCCGCTTCAACATGCGTCGAGCCGTGATCATCTGCCATTTACACCTGAGCCTGCAGTGTAAATTCTACCCATTAAAAAATTTAACTTGAGTTAATGCGACACTATATATAGGCGGCGAGAAAATGTTATCGAGTTGACCAACCTCGACCTGGATTTAAACTCTTGATTATTTTGAGTGGGAGCTGATCGCTCAGATCATGCCCGGCTGCCCACGATTTGGAATGAGTATTGCCTTCCTTATCTTTCCATTCGTACCATACCAGGTGTGTGAATTATAAAGCATGGCCATAAATACAATCTAAATTGTCCAAGATGAAAAAAAAAACTTAGGCCAAGTGAAACCGGGATTTAAACTCAGCATGTCAGCAGTCCCGGATCGCATTCACACAGTATTTAGTCCCCTAGGTTGCCACTTAAACCTTTCCAGTCCCAAAACGTCTGCAAGTTGCAGGGTGGGGTCCCATTTCACCTCTGAATCTCGGAACGCTCAAGCAGCTCGGCGTTATATTTTATTTAGAGGCGTAGCGACATGACCACCACTCTATGATAGCTGGCGCTAAACTGTACCACACGCCTTCCGCACGGCCTTGTGGGAGCCTCGGTACCGATAAAGTTTGATGTACACGTACGTCATCGGAAAGGGTACACACGTTCCTTCGGAGTGGGCAGGTAGGAACTTGGTTGGACAGCGCATTCGTGCGATCAGTGTCACGCGGCGCAAGCTGCGTGGGGTGGCGCGTCACATGGTGTAGAGCGCTCTATGAAATACAAATCGAGGGCGTGGCTATGCACGAAAGACAGACAGACAATCCCTGGTGGGCAGTGTGGAACTGTTGTTCCTTCCTGTATAAGTTACAGTTCTTTATCAATCCACTGCTGAATGTAGATTTCCCCCACACTGTCACTCATGGGGGGGGGGGGGTTTGGCCATACCTGCCTGTGGGGTGGTCAGTGTAGGTCAGTAAAGAGGCCTGGTTGATGGTGCAATTAACTACATCTAAAATGTGCTCACCGTTCAACAACTTACCAAGCTGGGAAGCGATGTAAAAGTAGACTTCATCCCGGTCTTTGCTGTGGTAGAACTTTAAGTAGATGTCGGAGCAAAAATCCTTCTCGGTGCAAAACACCTCGAGTCCCTGCGGGCCCAATGAGAGAATAGGAAGGCATAGGCTTCAGACAACGAAAGTTACACAATGTCATTGACGAAAGCACATTCAATCGATAACTCCGAATGTCTTTTTCGATTTAAAGCTTTCGTGACTGCAGGGATTCATCTTCTTGGTTCTTTCGGTAAAGTCACGTAGAAGGGAAATAATAAAGTAATCAAAATAAAACATAATAAAATAATTCAGAGATAATTATTTTATTATGTTTTATTTTTATTATTTTATTATTTCCCTTCTACGTGACTTTACCGAAAGAACCAAGAAGAACTCCGAATGTCTATTAGGCACATGTGATATCTGCTGGGCAATAAGGGCTGCATTTCTTAGTCTCAGCTCTAGCTTGGCCTGGCCTCAAGCGGTTCAGCGCAGGCTCAAGTCAGTGGCTTGCAAAGATACAAAAGCGGCTCGGACGAGACTCGTGGAAATCCTGAACACGGCTGGCAATGCTCAGAGCCGACGCAAGTTGAGCATGGCTTTTTGAGCCACTCATCTGAGACGGCGCAAAATTTGAGTCAAGCCGCAACTAAAAAAAAAAAAACACAATGCATGCACTATTACGATTCGGTAAGCAGTTAAATATTGTACACGTACGGCACTTTGTCAACCCACTGCCACGTGACAGGGAAATAAAAAACCTTAACATTCTCAAAAGCTGGTATGTGATGGGTTTTTTTTATGTGGCCAATCATTGGAGCCAAAACCATCAACTCACCAAATGGTTTAATAAACAGGCAGTTGAAGCCTGGATTTGAAACCCAGCATATCAATGGTGCCAGCTCACTCGGATCCTCAAGCCCATCCTCTCCATTTTTCTCATCTTTAACACTGCACGGCAGAGGTCGCAACCGGGTACCCGATACCCGTACCCTACCCGATACCCGGCTACCCGTACCCGGCCCAGGTACCCGTTTGCGACCCTGGTGCGGCCGGGTACGGGTAGACCGTGAGTCACTGGTGAGTAACTGTCACTCATTTCCCAACGTCTTGTCTCTTCTCAAAATTCACATTCCTAGAATCAACCCACCCGCGCCTGCAACATGGCTTCATCCCAGAGGTCGCAATCGGGTACCCGTACCCTACCCGATACCCGGCCGGGTATCGGGTATGGTAGGGTACCCGTTTGAGACCCTGGTGCGGCCGGGTACGGGTAAGGAATCAAAACCCGTTTGCGACCTCTGCTGCACGGTGATATTACCATAAAGCAAGATCAAGGTTGAACTCGTGAGCAAATCTCAAAGTTAAAACGAATTCACCAGCTGAACGGAACAACCTCAAGGACAAATTGTGCGCCTTTGCCTGGTGGGCTCATGCAAACAAAACATTCAAATATCCTAAGCGGGGGAAATAAGCGAAGGACACCATTATTTTTCCTGCCAATCAGACCTCACCCGGCTTCGTCTGCTGTTGGACGAAGTCTGCAGGGTAGCAGCCTATTGATCGAAACGAGTCCAATTACCTCCATGGCTTGTTTTACCCAAGGTGCCGACACGTCTCAATTTTCAAAAGTAACCTTTAAAAAAAGTTCACGCCGTTCCACTTTCACTGCAACAATAACATTGTTGGCAGCCAGCGCTGTTGGCTGAATGCACAATAAGCAGCGAAGGTTTACGATCTTAAAGAAAAAAAAAAGGAGCTAATCTCTATAAGTTGTTTTCTCAGCAGTAGAAAAATCTGTGCTTACCACAGGCCTCAACCCGTGTCGCCGCTTGAAGATTCTCCGTATTTCCTTGAGTTTAATCTTCAAGACAGGGTCCTGCGGGTATAAAGGCACACCAGCGAGAGTTGTGCGATTTAATACAAAGCAACGTCAAAGATCTCACGTGAAAAAAAGGGGGTCTTGGCAAAGTTGGCAGCTTCTTAACCAAGACTCTGGCAGCATAACCGAGTAAACCTACGCAGCCGTATCATTACGAGGCAGCCAGTGAGAGCGAACCCGCGGGTCTCACCGGGAAGGAGTTGAGCGGCTGAAAGAAGAGGTGGTACTCCGTCACACACACGTGCCCGGGGTTTGTGACCAGCGCCGTCACCATCTCAGCCGCCCTCTCCACGCACGCCGTCTCGTCCGCAAAGTCAAGCCTCCAGAGCACAGAACAAAAAGGGCAACCGCCAAGATAAGACAAAGATCCCCTGTATAGCCTTAAGACTCTTGGGGAAAGTGCTGTTAGCGAGCACCTATGAAGGCCGGCACGGTACACGAGGTCGTGGGTGGCCAGCACCATGCCTGGCTGTCTTCGTCTCCCTAGTGGCGATGTTTAAACATCACACCAGGTACTCATTTCAGGCCGAGTCGACCTAGGGAAGTAGGTAGGTCCAGTTCAGATAATTGTCATTGTTAGCTGCAAGTGCGCTAAATGCTACACCACCATCCCCATACAACGGCCAAGACGCACACAAAACACGCGTGTTAGTTAGTGATGCTGAGATAGGGGAAGGGATATATTAGTTGTGGTGAAAAGATGAAACGCTTAAATTATAAAATATTTTTTTACAATTTTATTCAAATTGGTCCGAGTTTTCTGATGGCGGACACTGGGCATGTGGCCCCCAAAACATGGGGAACTAGCGGTAGTGCATGGCTCAATTCAAAACAAGCACGAGCTAATAAAGAAACACCTAGGAGTTTAAAAGAGAATACTTATTCAAATAAGAAAAAAAAAAATCACCTCGTTTTGTTGAACGAAGCCCTGGCAAGTCTTGATTGCAATATAGCCGTGATCTGAATAAAGGCAGGCAACAGATTATGGTCTTCAAAGAGTAAAATCCAGTTTAAATATACAACGACCAATTGTGTTTCCAAAATGCTGGACTATTGCAGGCATGTAAACAATGCAGAATTACCGATCGAATTGATTATTTTACTCACAGGACATGCACTGAATGCATGTCATTTCTAAAATCGTGAATATATTACGATATTTCCATGATGTTCATATGGCTCATAACAAAAAGCCTGAACATGGCAGTACAAATGCAACCATCAGAACAAACCAGACATTATAAAAAACACACATTAGCGAGACGACGGTACGAAAAAGACACTGACAGCATAAACGAGACAATACAAACGAGATTTGTAGATTTGACAAAAACCACGAAACAAACGAAAAAGGAATGGCAAAGGTATGAACAGAATCAAGACAAGATAAACGTGGCAAATAATTATAGTAAAAAAAAAGATCGGGAATCTTTTATAGACTTAAGATATAGAATAGTTACGATCAATCCGATCACAGACATTTAATTGTTTATACAAGGGCAGTTCCACAAATTGGGCAGCTTCGGTCAAAATCTCATTATCGTACTAATAATTTAAAACTTGGGGTGACATTTTTGAAGTTAATTATCAAGTGTTAGCAAATAGGGTTTGTTTTATGAAATAGGTGAATGGTTAGACACATTCACCAAGTGGATTGCACCGTCACCATCCCAACATGGATACAAAGTACTTCCATCACAGTACGCATGGCGCCATGGTGTCGTGGGATGTTCTCACAAACCAAAAGTTCTAATTGGTTCGAAATAAATAGCCACTACACGACAATGCTAAATTATTAAAATCACAGCTTTACAAAAAAGTATCTGGAATGTCAGACTAAAATCGTGGAACTCCAATTGACTGCAAGAACAAAAACTAGTCGATCTAAATTGAGTCAGGGATACAAATGTGAGAATGCAAATGTAGTCATTTGTTACAGGAAGCGTGCAACATGTGTGTGCACGAAAGTTGTATTATTGGAAAGGGAAGTTACCATTGCGGCTTGATCTCCAAGCTTTTCCAACTGTGATGCTCTGTGCAGCTGCGAGCAAGGAAACAAAACTCCTAACGTTAAATTTAAATGTTACCCCCCCAACCATCCCCCCTACCAAATGAAAAACATTCCACGAGAGACTAAGAGATGTTCAAACACGGTTCTCCGATCGCGGTTTTTCGGATCGTGCCGCGGCATGTTGTCCAGCGACATGCAAGAACAGTTTCCAACGCCGCACGCGCTGGGAGACTATTCAGAAACAGAATAAAAAATTAAGTTCCCCTGGACAGCTTCAGTCAAAGCTACGCAATTTTTTTTAGCTCACAAAGAAGAAGCTCCCAGCGCAGGCATCATACCCAGTAACACACGGTACAACCACGAAAGCACATCAGAGAACCACAGCACAAAATCGTAAACTCTACGCGATACATTTGTATACACACTCTTAGGTCTTTCGGTAAAGTCACGTAGGTAAAAAATGAAATTAAAATTAATAAAAATAAAGTAATTTTATTATTTTATTAATTTTATTTTACCGAAAGAACTAAGAGTATGAATCATTGCAGTCACGAAAGCTTCAAAACTAAAAAGAATTTGTATGCATGTAGTTGAACTTCTTTCGCACCGTATGTAACCAACCATGCTCATCGGAGGTGAGGGGGAAGCACAACATATTTAAAACGTATCGTAAAAACGCACAAGACAGCATGCAAGTGTTTACGCACAATTGCGTATGAAAAATTTACTCCACGAAAAAAAGTGTTCAAACATGAATGTCACAGTTTTAGGACATGAAGCAAAATCTGATGGAGTTGGTTTTGGCAAACAATTGGATAATTGGTTTTCTTCTAAAAGATGAATAACTTAATAAGTGCATGTTCATTCCTCGACATAACAAGCCAACGCAAGTGTGATAATAATGTTGGTTTATTACCTCATGAATCTCATGTATTCTACAGCACGTTTGGAACTAATAAACATTAATTTTCTTTGGACCATGTTTGCTGGTTTAGAGTCAACGTCACCTTGTTATAAGACTACTGAATTACAGCATCGCATGACTACGAGTGAAGCTAACAACGGAGGGAGACCTTCACCAAGCTGTACATAATGGCTGACGAAGATAATTGTAGTACAGAGTCCGAGTTACGATGGTCCGACTTCCGATATTTCGATCTTACGATGGCGATACGACAAAATTTTTAAATATTTTAAATTTCGTGCGGCAGGCAAACGCAGCAGTGTACGAGGTACGATACTGTACGTTGGGACGCTGCTGGGATGTACGCATCTCCCGCCTTGTGTGATGTCTCACTCTCACCAGCGGTTGACGGAGTCAAGTTGTCTCGGTGTTAGCGCGTGTATTTTTTTCTCCTGGGTAGGCGAGGCCATCTTCGACTTACGATATTTTAGACTTACGATGGGGTCGTCGTAACACATCTCCATCGTAAGTAGAAGACTACCTGTACTATGCTCGCATTCCGCTTAAATATCCAGGCAATCGTCACCGAGACGCGACTCTTTTTCAGAGAGGGTCCCAATTGTGCGTTTGCAACCAAAAAGAAAATCATGGCCCTTGAGCAATTAAAATAAAAAGTCCTTTTGGGCAGTATGCCAATACTTGCGTTCCAAGCCTCTCTTCCCCAATTCGCTGGAGTTACTGCCATCGTAGAGTAGGGCTCAAAGTTTAACCGACGGATAATTAATTAAAAACAGATGCTTATGGTAAGGATGACTTGTTTCAGATAAAGGTCCCGACAGTGGGTGGCTCACCTGATGGATGGTGTGCAATATATCCTCGGGGTCTCCATGTTCAAAATAAAACTCATACTCTTGGCTTCCCTATGAGAGTGAGAGCAAGAATAAAACAAAAATATTGCACTTTATCGTTTTACAACCCAGAAAAATCGTACCATATTCTCTGGATCATAAGGACGCACTCTTTTATTTGTCCTTCCCCCACAACTCCGATTAGCATGGTAGGCTAAATGCAGTGCGAAAGAAGTTCACACAGACACCCTTCCCCCTCCACCCCCAAGGTATTTAAAAGTAAAAGTTGGAGTGTGCATTCTAATCCCAGTAGGTATACGTGTGCGAGAACAGAATTTTTTTTTATAACACCAGGTCACAAGTTTGGGTGCGTCTTACTTTCCAGAGTGTTAAAAATCTTAAGAATAAGGCAACCGTAAATCCTTAAGTGTTTTTGTTTGTATCACCATCCTACAATAAATCTCATCAGTAGGTTTTTCGGATACTGTGTATCCCCCAAATGCAAATCAAGCTCTCAGGTTTAAAAAAATTGGGTCAAGATAATGTGGGTAATAGAAAACGCCAGGGAAACTTTACGTTTCCCACATCTTTATTCATTTGGCAAAACAAGGTTGCAACTGTCAACCCAGCAGACTAAGTGTGATGGGAAGAGTTTAAGGGTTCACAAAACCTATTAAGAAGATTAGCAGAAACATGTTCTGCTCGTTTTTTTATTTAACAAGGTTAAAGGTTATATATTGTACATGGCACATCAACAAAAGCCTTTCTCCACGATGTTGGATGGATATGACTCAAGTGTTGTGTCCGACAGACACTCATACAAAATCAATCTCTTAGAATTTAATGTAGACGGCTACAATTGTATCCGGGTGCTATTTCTGATTATTGCTACCGTGACACTTTTTTATTGAACAGTAATGAATCTGAATTAAATGGTTATATAGGAGGTGACCTTGCCCTAAAATATTATCAAGGACCCATGTAAAGTTCAGGAAAAAATTAATAACCTATATATTAGAAAGACAATTTTAAAAGAACCGTGTCACTATTACATTTTTTCTTATATGCAAATGAGCGTTTCCAAATAGCATGGCTTTTCTACATAAACTCTTCACAGGATATCAAATTACACGTGTCATATCCACTTTCCCCAACTCTTATTCCCAGTGCCTAAATTGATCAATCATGCTCAGAACACGAATTTCTGTGTCATTCAATCTCAGGAACCATAACCATATTTCCTCAACCTATTACACATAAAACACACCATACAGCGCCACACTGCGTAGGTTCTTTCCATTGCGATATTTAACGCTCCTATGCGCGGTTGGATTGCATACGTATCTATGAACTTGTTGTGCACCGTACATAGCCAATTGTGCTAATCGGAGGTGCGAGGCAAGGACAAACACAATAAGGCAGTTCTAAAATAAGTTAGTTTTCAATCTAGAGGATTTAAAAGTGCATAGATCCACAGTTGCTTCCGAATATCGGAAGAACGTTGCAGACGGCCGCAGAAGCACAATCTGAAAGCGCACGATGCTGCGACCGTCTTTGTTCGATGTTTCGCAAGAAGCCACGAGGATGACCGGAGTTTGCGCGATGGTTTATGCTCCTTGACGAGATCGGCAAGGTATTGTGGTGCCACGCAACTTGTCGGCAGAAATTCAGACTACTTCTTCGATGTGCCGAGGGCTTATTCAGGTACCAACCTTAAATACGGTTCCTGAAGTTCCCACCACTGTGGGAAAAAAAACGGTGGGACATCGTGCCGTGCGTTTTCAGTACGACCCGAAAAAACACGTGGCAGAACTATCTGCCATTCAACGTTATCCGATTCTCCAGCAGTTGTTTTTATTATCTACCGGCCACCCAAAAATAATGCATCCACTACATTTTGGTTATGCCCTGCACTGTTAAAGACATGAACGTAATAAAATTATTGGCAGAGACAACTTATTGAAGACGTGTGTGGTCTTCAACAAGTTGTCTTTTCAACGTTGTAATGTGCGATCAACATTTTATAATGTTGTTTGTAATATAAATTAGTCCATTTGGTAACTCCTTTGATTAGCATAACTATTCATGCCAATTTAAAAACGGTTCATGAGAAAACTTATGCAATTCTCATATGGAGAACCCATGGTGTCAAGTGCAGTCTCCAAATCTGACTAACTATAGCGCTATTGATATTTTTAGGCAGTGTTTTGCTAAATTTGGAGTTCCTTTACCCAACCGTGCGACTGTTACTATACAAGGGTGATGATTCACCAACCTTGTACCGACCAAAATAAGTGAAAGGTCTGGTTCAATGTTCAACAGTCGGAGGTTATATTTTGACACCCGATTAAAGCACATCCCACATGAACGCCCCACAATAAACCCACACATGGCAAATTGTTGGGGTTAGCCACCAACACTGGGAAGTTGTTCAATTTTACAGGTGTAGAGAACAACAGAAGGAGGCTCAATGCAATTTTTGGTGGCATGGTTATCAGGAGAGAAAGCCCCAAACCGTGAGCAACACGTGTTATATTTAGTAATTAAATTTAATTTGAAGCCCCTTACCAGCACCGAAAGACCCACCGGTTAAGAAGGAAATTGAATAGCCATCATAATCCACATGCAACATGAATATATTCACACACGTAATTATTTAATTCCAATCACACCACTGTTACGAGTCGAATTAATTTCGAACTCTCACAATTAGCAGAAAGCTTCAGTAGCTTATTTATCCATACAAGGGGCAAAAACTTATCTAAAATCACCAGCATTAAATGGAGCACATTTATGCAAAAAAAAACACATTATGATTTGTGTGTTTATTGGTGACCAAGCCAAGACCATCGACACTTTAAAACTCGGTTCAATCGTAGTTGGTAGCCCAGATTCAAATACAGGGGTTCTCAGAATTGCCTGTATAGTGCTCCGACACTCGGCATGTCTGGAAGTGAAAGTGTGCACTGTCAAATGCAGGAAATAGAATAAATTCCCCCTTACTCACACGGCTTGATATGTATGGTGCAATTTCATTTCCTTTCTTGATTTCCAAGACCTGAGAGCATGGGGAAAAAAAAAAATTACAACCATAAAGAGCTCCCGCTCAAGAGATAAAAAAACTCACTCTGGCTTCTCCATGTGCTCTGAAGAGCCACTGCGCATTGCATCCTCTCCTTGCACAAGGCAGTGTTGACAAATGCGCTGGATAGTTTTGCTTTTCGTGCACCACTGCAAACGCAGCAGTATCAAATAATTTGTTGCGTACATGAGGATGATGTGTGACCATTGGGGTGGATTTAGGATTTTTGGAAACCGAAAAGCTCGTGCAGTTACACATGTCGCCGTATGCAACACGTATGTGATCGTGCTCGCAAATTTAACATTAATTTTTCGACGTATTACGATTCCGAGGCACGTGTCATTCCACGGCTGGACGAAAGCCTGGCATTGCCGTGGTGGTCGTGGGGATTGTTTGACCGCACTTCATCATCATGCTGCTGCTCGGGGGCAGGTTTGGTGAATGGATAGCGCATGGATGGTTCAGACATAAAACACCATCGATGCTAGCCGTGGCCAGGGATCAGCCTCGGGTCACTGGGTCTAAAGCAGTGGTGCGCAAACCTGTGCACCATCACTTCCCCGTGAAATGTTAAATGGAGGTTTTTTATCATCATCTGAACGTGATAGCAACTACTTCATAGGCAAGTAACCACATAAGTGATGAAACGAGAAGTAAAAACATCATTACCTGCTTACAAACCAATCCACAGCCAGATCCTTTCGGTCTGAAATGTAGGGGAAACAAAAAACGCTTTAAGACGATTAAGATTTACACTGTTCACAACAGTGCAATCACCATGTTTGCTTAAAATATATATATATATATAAATATGTTGGCACAATAACCGACAAAAAAGCATCACCGATTACACGAACAAAGCCCACAGCTGTATGCAGTAGGAAATGACAACGTCCATACGAGCCATAAGCGTTCAAATCAATTCCCCAAGAGTCACATGCCTAGGGTGCTAGGATAGATCCTATCACATTAATATCCCTGGTCGTAAAAGGGTACACGTGCAGCGCTGCAACTGCTTGCTCAGCCTCCATCTGAGTGGAAGCAACTAGACCAGCTCTTGAAAACCTTTCGAGTGATTTGGCCTACTCTTCCATACTGGCCAGACAACTTGGGGGATGGGGGGGGGCGATCTGAACCCATAATTTACTCCAACCAACACAAGACCTACTGATGGACTATTTGTAGTGGACCTCACTTTTTCTGCCGAGTGGATGGAGGCAGTGGGGAAGGGAGATTTAAGAAACTTGCCCCATTGTATCAACGGCAAAGCCAGGAAGTCTAATCAAACTGGCAATCTTTGGAATGCAAGTCCTAAAGTATCAAGTCTTGCAAATCGTACATTAAAATGGTGTGGTGCCAAAAACAAAAGCTGCCTCTACGAGTTTAATTAACGTTTCACCGCAAATAGGTAACAATGAACACGACTGGTAGAAATCGTGAAGCGTCAATATTAGATTGTATCGTTGCCTTGATACAATAGATTTACTTTATTTTTTAATATTTTGTGACTTGCTTAGATTTCCCTTTACTTTGCACTCCTATCGTGTGCCGTGTATCTTTTGTTGTTGCAACTCGCTGACCCCATGCCCCTTCTGGACATCTGTAAAAAGCTTCATAGCTCAGATTCCTCAAGGATAAATAATCTGATTCAAGAAATCGATTATTTCCTTTAGCAATGTGACATGTGTAGAAGCTAGGTGGCTGCAGAGTTTACATTAACCAATTAGATATACCCAAGGTAGTAAAAATAACAAATAACTTACAGCCCTTTAACAATCCACTGCTGGAGGAAGACCTCCTCCATGCTAGTCATAGGGGATTGGGTAACTATTTTGCACCACACTGACACGTGCAAGGTGGTGAAGGTGGGTAGGGCCCAGCAAAAGCCATGTTGTACTGTACTCGTATGCGTCCACAACTATGCCCCGTGCCTTCATTTACCTGCGCTGACCGGCGTGGTAAAGTATGGTCAAATAAGCCTTAAACCGCACTGGCATGGCTCGGCCCACATCCAGCAGCGGATTGACAAAAGTGTTGCCCATATGGACGTATTTTACGCACTTCTTGCAGCCAACGAGTTATTGGGATAGAAAAAAATACGGGTAAATAGGACCCACAGGACATAGCAAGCACCCACCCACCTTGGCATGAATAAAAGGAATTGCATTGCAAATCACAGACTTTGGTAAGGAAAGTACACTTGGCATCGAGAACAGGAAACTGAATGTATTTTCAAAATCATATATTGATAGATAGCACAACGCAACTCACTCATCAAATGGGTTCAAGGTATTTACAAAGCCAATTTCTTCAATCTTGGTGCAGTCCTTTATGGAAAACTGAAAACAAACAATTACATTAGCACAATGTCACATACTACTCTGCTATTACTATACCAAAACCACAATGTTACATAATTGGTCGCAAATAAAGTAAAATTATTACGAGTTAATTAAAACTTGATGCTTACCTTAACTATGGGCTCTTTAATGCTCTCTGGCTCAAACACCAAGGACTTGGAGCAAATCTTAAATGAACCTTTCACTTTTCTGGGGGGAAAAATGTTGCAAACACAAACAAATCTTAATTAGTTATTGCAAGAAAATGGCAACTTGAGACCTATTTGGGCTCCACACACAGCAATTAACCAGATACACAGCCTGTGAATTATTAAAACACCACTTTCAAAAGGATCTGTTTATTGGTTGTAGTGGAATGGCGTGTTTATGCGAAACGATTAATACCAAGTGTGTAAATCTACCCACCAGCAATTATGATGTTTCATGGATTGAAAAAATCTATTCATTTCGTTGACTTATTTAGCATCCCGTTGATAATGTGACTATATTTTTCTCAGTTTTTTCAGCTTTTTTTTCCCCCAAACTCTTGAAGTAAAATGTAACGTCATAAAATCATCCTCGGCTACTATCTATCGAATGATGGATAAAGGCCTCCCCCCCCGCCCCAAACCGTCACCATCTCTCACGGCTCGCGTTACGACGACCCGCTGTCAGTCCTGCACATGAGCACATTTGATCGGTTCATCTAAAAAAAAGGCAGTTATTGAAGGCATACCGGGATCAATATAATGAAATCAAGCGGTGGACAAGAGCAAGTTGGAGTGCTTTTGGAAAACTGAACTCAATAATAAATGAAAGGCAACATTCAAGTACTTCACATATTACCTGCTGTGACATACATTTCAAATCATTACCAATTATTTGGCATACAATTTGCATAAATCATACATTTTTAAAAATTCAAACACCAAATTCGTTGCATATACGGGTGAAAGCAACGATAATGATAATTGAATGGACGTGTTGTCACATGCTTAAAAGACCTGGGGCTACAAATCCTTAAGTGCAAGGGAACATGCACGGTAATTGGCTCGAGCGAAGTGCCTTGGGCAGGCTAATCAAATTGTGTGTATCATATCTATTTATAATGGGAGAATCCAATGAGCTATACAAAATCACATGTCCACTATGAGACCTCCTTTACCAGTGGCAAAATATAGTAATAGGTTTTTACCCTTTCAACTGGTACAAAAACTGACACCTTTATACAAGGCATCATGTTTGCAATAACCACAACACAAGCAGTTGAAAGGGTAAACACCTATTACTATATTTTGCCACTGGTAAAGGAGGTCTCGTAGTGTAAATGCTTACCCCGAGCTCCCAATACTCTGATAGTGCACTGTCTTTGAGTTGTACGCCTTTTGGCGTCATCTGGTCCAACACCAATGGAGACTAGGCTCTAAGAAAAGCTGTTTCGGGTGTGGACCAATCAACTTCAAGGACAGTGCATATCATTATCATCATCAGAGTTGTTTCTTTTTGTTTGCATTTTGACTGCTTGTGTTGTGGTTATTGCAAACATGATCCCTTGTATAAAGGTGTCAGTTTTTGTACCAGTTGAAAGGGTAAAAACCTATTAATATCACATGCCCAGTTGGTGCGAGTTAGAACATTAACAAATAATACACAGAGGATTGCAAAGTACAGGAAAGGCAAACAAAATCACCCAAAAACATAAGAATAAAACTAAACCAGCCCCATCCTACCTGGCAAAGACCATCAAGGAATTAACTTATTTTTTTAGAAGAGACCTGGTCACACACGAAAGCTCAACAAAATGGCTGATCATGTGCACATTTAGAGCAGCTAAATCATCTCAATGCACGTTTCTAAAGTGTGTGTAGATTACTCTGTGGGTGTATATTTGGGCATTCCAACGACAGGGCAAGCATATGCCTCTCATACAAACTTTCACAACTGGTACGATACAAACGACAAAACTCGGTGCCGAAAAGTCACCTATTTTTTAAATCCTTTATATTAAGTTCGCTTGCTTGCTTAGGACCGTGCAAATCTTTCGGTCGTTTCTTAACCCACTTCCCGTGATCCAATCGAGCTGACATTTTGCACACAGACTCGTTGTGCGAGACAATTAATGTTCGTGAATTTTTTTTCCAAATTTTACACTGTTTAGGGAAAACAAATTAAATATTTAATTACCAATTGCTTAATACTGGCAGACAATCATCTGACCCATAGGTGGCAGCCATCTCAAGCCAGAGGACGAGAGGACTCTAGCCGCCACGCATATAAAGGATGTAAGTGAAAAACTTTGTTTTTACGGGTTATACTTATGTTGCCTGTGCACCGCTGTCCAACACAGCCACACCAAATCGTTCGTATTAACCACGGTTCCCTTTCAAAAGTCAAAAATGATTACACCAAGAACTTACTTGGACTCAAGTTTAATGAATGAGTGGGTAATGTATAACTATAACGCCAATTCAGTTGAAATTATTATATACCTGCTAAAAAAGTGTTTACACTTAAAAAGAACGTTGGAAAAATGTAAATATGACAAAGAACACCACGGGTTTTTGGTTAGATTACATGAGAAATTCAGGCAGAAACGTCCTCTGCATTGACTATATGAGAATTAGATTTCGCTTGCAAAAGATTAGTACACTGTTTGAAAACACAATGACAGCTCTCCATTCGCTTGCAACGAGGATTGAGTCGGAGCCAGGTGGCTGAGGAATCCACGATACTGGCACCACCGGTGAGATTCTGCCCGCTGTGGTCAAACTGGATTCTCAAGGTGTGGCAAGTTCATGGTGTCAGTCTGACAGCCAAATGACAACGCAAATAATACTTCCGCAGAAAGATTCAGTTTAGTACTTAAAAATGTGGCCCAATTCCTGGATCTAGGAATTGTTTTCGAATCAAAATCAGGTGTAGTTGTCACGTGACAAACATCTAGAACCTAAATTTCGATTTAAAGACCTGTTCTCCACCTGAAGACGGCTGCTTGCGCTGTGGCCAAAACGTCGTGAGAATTATTTTATTATGTTTTATTTTTATTATTTTATTATTTTCCTTCTACGCGACTTTACCGAAAGAATCAAGAAGATCTAGAACCTAAATACAGTAAGTAATCCTGGATGTGCTCCATCTAATCATACCAAAAAGCCAAGCAGGTCGAGCCTGGTTATTGCTTAGATGGGTGCAGCGACCAGGGCTTTCCCAGCGTAGTAGTAGGTGGGGGGCTGCGAGGTGGTCGAAAGAGAGCAGTGATAAGCATTACCTTAAATTTCGATTTAAAGCTTTCGCGACTGCAGGGATTCATCTTCTTGGTTCTTTCGGTAAAGTCACGTAGAAGGGAAGTAATAAAGTAATAAATTATTATTTAATTATTTTATTTTATTATTCTTTTATTATGTTTTATATTTATTATTTTATTACTTCCCTTCTACGTGACTTAACCGAAAAAACCAAGAAGAAGCATTACCTTATTATGAATTCAATTGTTGTTACATGCCAACGTTCTCTTCCGGTACCACGCTTTCCTCCCACAAACCAAACACTCGTCAATCGAATCGGCCAAACAACATCCCAATGGTGGAGTCTCCTAAAGACAATAATATGGCAGCGTGAAAAATTATCGCACCTCCGATTCGCACGGCTGGTTACGTATGGTGTGAAAGAAGTTCAACATGGATACATACATCTGCAGGCTGGTGTCTACATAGGGTGATGCAAAGCTCTGAAAGACTTCCTGAAAAGTAAATGTCTTCATCTCGTGACGCAATGTCAACTGCACCAATTTGACGTTAATCCTAACCCGGAGAATTGAAACCAGCGTACCTGCCATCCTCCTTACTGGTGTAGAAAGCAGAATGATGTTCAAAGTAAAACTCGCCCAAGTCAAGCATCAAAAGGGAAAACCTGCAAAAGGATAATTACAAGAGAGATAAAAACAACTTTTGGCGAATGTATAATTAGTAAAATCAGGCAGATTTCACGACTGAGATTTCCAAGGAAATATATCGTAGAATACAATACGAAATCGCAACGGCATCCAGTATCGTCATACACGGTGCCAGCAGCACTACGAATCCAGCAATCAGTTCGATTCTTTTCCACAGCTAACACGAGTGGAGAGCCGTTCATACACCCCAACCACCCCTTCACAAACTTTCAATTACCAGTGTGGTGAAGTAAGGCCAAAAACTTCTCCAAAACCGACATAGCATGGGGAGGCCACTGGTGGATTTACTTTTTTTCAAAATATTTCACCTGGAAAATCTCGTGTAAATGCACTTGTACAAACATTTAATCAACTGCTGGAATTGAGCTGTACGTTTAAAACAAGCCAAACAATAGTAAAAAAAAAACAGCCATTGTGCATAAGAAAAATAACACGAGCATTTCCTGAAAAAATGCTCATTGGCATTAGGACTCATCACCACAGTATAGTCACCAATGATCACTGGTGCAAAGGCGGTCTCTGAAACCATATGGAGGACTCCACGTTCAATATAAAACTCCACCATGGCATCTGGTATTTTCCAACTCCCAAGTACGATTTAAATAGCATTAGACAATACAGTACACAGTTGTGCACCTGCTGTTTGTAGGGCGCCAGTCCTAATAAATCCTGACATTCATAATGTATTCAACTTCAACATCAGTTGCAGCATTATCAACGACGTAGGAATAAACACCTTTTTTAATCAGCCAATAGTGTAATTTGTGAACATGCTGACCAAACACACAGCAGTACACAAGATGCGATTTACATAACGCAAGCTGACTTTTTGGAATCGACAAAGTCCGGACGTGTGATTAAATATTGACAAGAAGCGATCGTTGATTTGGCCAGGCACTGGCACAAAGCCGAAGAACATCTACATTTAAAATTTTACAGCCCGGATAACAAACATGTTGGACAGTGGCCCAAATCAGCAATACATCGATGCAATTCCGTACATTATATTTAAATGAGGAATGGCCCAAAGCGGGCAACTTCTGCCAATTAGGCAATGCCAGCTACATACAATTGTATTATTATTTGTCCAGCAATGGCCTGAAATCAGGACATTTATGATGGTTGAACCCCCCTATTTGTTCACATTTTGGCTCAAAATGGATAGAAACAATACACGACACTGACAATGGGTTATAATTAACGCATCTTAAAATGGATACATTGTATAACCTGTGCTGAACGAGTCATTATTTCGAAATGGAAAGCTTGCGCAGTGCTAACAATGGGCTGCGAGCCTAATATTAACAAACATTTCACATTACCGACAATGGCAAATCTGAAAAAGGTCCAAGCATTAATCTCAAAAAGGGTACATACAGACGCATAATACATTTCGATTTAAAGCTTTCGTGACTGCAGGGATTCATATTATTGGTTCATTCGGTAAAGTCACGTAGAAGGGAAATAATAAATTAACAAAAATACAACTTAAGATAAAATTCTCACGACGTTTCGGCCACAACGCAAGCAGCAGTCCTCGGGTTCTTCACCGTAGTGATAATTTTATCTTATTATGTTTTATTTCCATTACTTTATTATTTCCCTTCTACGTGACTTTACCGAAAGAATCATGAATAAGACGCATAAATCAGTACTAGCAATGGGCAACAAACATTATACAGAACCGACGATGAACCACAATTGTATCGTGATGTTGCACAATGATTGCAAAATTACAAACTATTGACAATGACCTCACGTTTAATAAAATAATATAAACTAGTGACAATGAACTTTAGTTTATCAAAATATACGACTAGAATTGTCCCCATGTTTTGAAGGCCCTTAAAACTGCTTAAGTGTCTGCAGCCAAAACTTTTTTCCGAAATCAAAAAATATAACTGCAATCCTTCATCTTGGTGGCTTACGGGAGATTATTACAATAAATAATAATTTTAACGGAATCTTACGAAATATTGAGCTACTTAAATGTTAACTTTAATCGAATTTACGAGGGGACATTGCGATCGTTAGCCTAGGCCTGTAGGCCTCACGCGATTATTTTTTGGTTCTCCGATTGAAGCTAAATTGTAATTTTAAAATAATTACAAGCAACCACTCCAGGTATATTAACAAACAAAACTGTATTGGATTACAACGCATTGGCAGAGCACATTGCAAAACAGCATTGCTAAAGGCACGACTCACCTCTCCTTCTGCCCGGGCTTTTTCGCCACGAAAGCCATCGCGTAGAGCGCCCCCGCGAACGCCAAATTAATACGAAAATAAAGGATTTAAAAACCCAACTTGAGATACTTTAAACTCGACAATCGACGCAACTTTAAACGCGATAAAACACAGGCCTCTCGTTACGGTACGAGTCCAGAGACACAGTGCGCGAACTCACCCCATTCAACCTCGCTTTTAGTTCCTACGTTAATTACCAACGCAAATCGGCGCGTGATAGTCCACCAATAATCACCCCCACCACCACCCCCCGTTCAATCGACGCACGTGTTGATCAATCGACTCATTGAAGCGAAGGATAATTAAACGGAAGCGACGTCTCGACATCGACAACCACCGGCAAAGCAATTTTTGAAGTCAGGAGTGGAACGGCCTCCTTTTTGATTCCGTAGACCGCATAAGCGGGTATCCCCGTGGATGTCGCCGCCTCCTGATTGGACCCCAGCCGACGGGCCCGTGCGCCCCGCCCCTCGCCCCCCACCACCGTGCGCCAATGCGGACTGGGAGATTGAGGAGGCTGGCGAGACCCGGCTCAGCTGATCTGCGCGCGCTTCCGGGTGCGTTAACGTCAACAAGAAAAAGAGTTCGGTAGTGCAGCAGTCACACAAACACCAGCCGCTCACTCAACAAGAGTTCGGTAGTGCAGCGGTCACACAAACACCAGCCGCTCACTCAACAAGAGTTCGGTAGTGCAGCGGTCACACAAACACCAGCCGCTCACTCAACAAGAGTTCGGTAGTGCAGCGGTCACACAAACACCAGCCACCCACTCCACAAGAGTTCGGTAGTGCAATGTTCACACAAACACCAGCCGCCCACTCAACAAGAGTTCGGTAGTGCAGCGGTGACACAAACACCAGCCGCCCACTCAACAATAGTTCGGTAGTGCAGCAGTCACACAAACACCAGCCGCCCACTCAATAAGAGTTCGGTAGTGCAGCGTTCACACAAACACCAGCCGCTCAGTCAACAAGATTTCGGTAGTGCAGCGGTCACACAAACACCAGCCGCCCACTCAACAAGATTTCGGTAGTGCAGCGTTCACACAAACACCAGCCGCCCACTCAACAGGAGTTCGGTAGTGCAGCGTTCACACAAACACCAGCCGCCCACTCAACAAGAGTTCGGTAGTGCAGCGTTCACACAAACACCAGCCGCTCACTCAACAAGAGTTCGGTAGTGCAGCGTTCACACAAACACCAGCCGCTCACTCAACAAGAGTTCGGTAGTGCAGCGGTCACACAAACACCAGCCGCACACTCAACAAGAGTTCGGTTGTGCAACATTCACACAAACACCAGCCGCCCACTCAACAGGAGTTCGGTAGTGCAGCGTTCACACAAACACCAGCCGCCCACTCAACAAGAGTTCGGTAGTGCAGCGTTCACACAAACACCAGCCGCTCACTCAACAAGAGTTCGGTAGTGCAGCGTTCACACAAACACCAGCCGCTCACTCAACAAGAGTTCGGTAGTGCAGCGGTCACACAAACACCAGCCGCACACTCAACAAGAGTTCGGTTGTGCAACATTCACACAAACACCTGCCGCTCACTCAACAAGAGTTCGGTAGTGCAGCATTCACACACAAACACCAGCCGCCCACTCAACAAGAGTTCGGTAGTGCAGCGTTCACACAAACACCAGCCGCTCACTCAACAAGATTTCGGTAGTGCAGCGTTCACACAAACACCAGCCACCCACTACAAACCTCATAATAATACACATTATTCGTCGTTATTTTCCACAATACAAACCTTATCAATTGGCTGTGTCGGGTGGTGGCGGGTTTAACGACACATTTATATATTTACGCGATCTAACCCCAAAAAAAACCTGTATTATGGATGATATTGGTCGCGAAAGCCTACGTGTTAACAATCTATGAGATTCATCTTCTTGGTTCTTTCGGTAAAGTCACGTAGAAGGGAAGTAATAAAATAATAAAAATAAAACATAATAAAACAATTCTCACGACGTTTCGGCCACAACGCAAGCAGCCGTCCTCAGGTGAAAACCAGGTCCGTCGAGGCGACAGAGTCTGAATGAAACAGCACACGGGCTTAGAGCATATATATAAGCTGGGCGCATTGACAAAGGAATTTGCATATCAACAGGAATTTAGCATATTTATGGAAAATGCAGGAATGTAATTAGTACTGCATATGCATGTGCATTATGCAGGATTAACAGCATCAAAGGGAGCTGCAGTTACTGCTGCTGCAGCAGTTGCTGCTGCTGCTGCAGTTTCTGCTGCTGCTGCACTTGCTGCTGCTGCTGCACTTGCTGCTGCTGCTGCTGCACTTGCTGCTGCTGCTGCACTTGCTGCTGCTGCTGCACTTGCTGCTGCTGCTGCAGTTGCTGCCTTATCCATTTTAATATAACACTATGTATTATTCTACCCACCCTAATGTGTATCATACTGCTATATGTTTACTGTACAATTACGACACCATACATTACTCTGCACACTGCACCATGCCAGTGAGTGGAACGCGGTCTGAAAGTCACCGTTAACGTGAACACAATCAGTTAAGATCCGAAATGGTTTATTACGTCCTTCCAATGATTGCTAAGCCAGAATCCATCTTCTCGGTTGAAATTGTCTCTGTGTTTGTATATGTGGATCGCCTCATGAACGAATCTTTCATGATAGCCAGATGGCTTGCAGAGAACCTCTGTCTTGGAGAAGTCAATGTCATGTGAGCCCACTGAATTGTAACAGTGATCTGCCACGGCTGAGGTGTTTGTCCTACCGTGTTTCAGGTCTGCCTTATGTTCACGGATGCGGTCCGAGACATGTCGTTTGGTTTCTCCAATGTAACTGCTACCACAGAGGAAACTTAGTTTGTAGACGCCAGGGTACTGTATGTCTGGAACCACATCTTTTACAGACGGGACCAGATCACGGATTTTATGTACTGTGTTGAATCGGACCTGGATCTTGTGTTTAATCAGGATTTTGGAGATCTTTTTTGTGACCCCAGCAATGTAGGGTAAGGTGATGGTCTTGAAAGGCTCCTCAACAGGATCCTTCTTGATGGTTGGAGTGATGGCTTTGCGGATTGTGTAGTCGGAGTAACCATTAGCCTTAAGAGCTTGGCGTACGTGTTTGAGTTCACTGGAAATGTGTTCATGGTCGGAGATGCATTGGGCTCTATGATATAGAGTCTTGATGAGGGAATTCTTCTGGGATGGATGGTGGTGGGAATCCGGTTTTAGATAAGCATCCGTGTGGGTGGCTTTCCTGTAGACAGAGTGGCTCATTGAACCATCAGGTCTCCTTTTGATTAGGACATCCAAAAAGGGTAGCTTGCCATCATTTTCGACTTCCATGGTGAATCTGATGGCTGGGTGTATGGAATTGATGTGGTCGAGAAATTGGTCTAGAGCAGGCCGGCCATGTGGCCAGATGACAAAAGTGTCGTCTACGTACCTCTTCCATAAGGTCGGGCGTAGAGTGGCAGTCTGGATGGCGTCCGTCTCAAATTTCTCCATGAAGATGTTGGCTACAACCGGAGATAGGGGGGAGCCCATTGGGGTGCCCTCAATTTGCTTGTAGAAGGTTCCATTCCAGGTGAAGTATGTATTGGTTAAGCAGTGTCTCACCAGGGGGGGTACCCCAGCATTCAGTCCTTGATGAACCAAGTCTTCAATGATTGCGATGGTGTCAGGCACAGGCACCTTGGTGAACAAGGAAACCACATCAAAACTGACAAGCAGGTCGTCTGGGGACAGGGCAATCCCCTTGATTGTCGATACCAGGTCAGTAGAGTTTAGTACTGCAGAGGTGGTTTTTCCAGTGAAAGGCCGTAGGATTTCGGACAAAAAACGAGCCAGTTTGTAAGTGGGGGAGTTGATAGTAGAGACAATGGGACGAAGAGGTGTATCTTCTTTATGTATCTTTGGCAAGCCGTACAATCTTGGTGGCCTGGCTGCAGAAGGTTTCAACGAGAACTGTTTGGTCTGATCAATTAATGCGGTTGAAGCAGAAATGATGTTGTTGGTTTTGGAGACGAGGCTGTTGGTGGGGTCTCTTTTTATTTTTGTATAGCTGCCATCGTTGAGTAGTTCTTGAATTTTGTTGTTGTATTCTATTTTGTCCATGATGACAGTGGCATTGCCTTTGTCGGCTGAGAGGATGACAATGTCATCCCTCTTTTTTAATTGAGCTAATTCAAAACGCTCATCTTTGCTAATGTTGCTAGCTGGCATCTTAGCGTTTTTGAGGGTTACAGAGATTTCAGATCTTGCTACGTCTGCAGCGATGTGACTCAAGCCCTTGAGAGCTACATCTACTCGAGCAATTATATCATTAACTGGTATGTGTCTAGGTGTGACTGCAAAGTTTAGTCCTTTAGCTAAAACGGATTTCAAACCTTCAGAAATAGGACTGTTACTGCGATTAATTACGACTTTGTTAACATCTAGCTTTTCAATGTGTGGGTCCGGTTTCTTGTTTGAGAGGCGGTTGAATTTGGAAATCAAGTTGTCCTTACATTTAGTCGACATAGCGGCAGCTGAAGAGGCAGTCATTTTTTCCACATGGTCCCAATCCGATGTGGACATTGTTACACTCAAAGATAAGTGTGACAATTTCAACCGAGAAGATGGATTCTGGCTTAGCAATCATTGGAAGGACGTAATAAACCATTTCGGATCTTAACTGATTGTGTTCACGTTAACGGTGACTTTCAGACCGCGTTCCACTCACTGGCATGGTGCAGTGTGCAGAGTAATGTATGGTGTCGTAATTGTACAGTAAACATATGATACACATTAGGGTGGGTAGAATAATACATAGTGTTATATTAAAATGGATAAGGCAGCAACTGCAGCAGCAGCAGCAAGTGCAGCAGCAGCAAGTGCAGCAGCAGCAGCAAGTGCAGCAGCAGCAGCAAGTGCAGCAGCAGCAGCAAGTGCAGCAGCAGCAGCAAGTGCAGCAGCAGCAGCAACTGCAGCAGCAGCAGAAACTGCAGCAGCAGCAGCAACTGCTGCAGCAGCAGTAACTGCAGCTCCCTTTGATGCTGTTAATCCTGCATAATGCACATGCATATGCAGTACTAATTACATTCCTGCATTTTCCATAAATATGCTAAATTCCTGTTGATATGCAAATTCCTTTGTCAATGCGCCCAGCTTATATATATGCTCTAAGCCCGTGTGCTGTTTCATTCAGACTCTGTCGCCTCGACGGACCTGGTTTTCACCTGAGGACGGCTGCTTGCATTGTGGCCGAAACGTCGTGAGAATTGTTTTATTATGTTTTATTTTTATTATTTTATTACTTCCCTTCTACGTGACTTTACCGAAAGAACCAAGAAGATGAATCCCTGCAGTCACGAAAGCTTTAAATCGAAATCCATGAGATAGTAATATATCTCAAAATCTCAGGCGCGCTGTTCATCTGCAAATCCGATCAAACGCACGCGGATAATTTAGAGTCGATTGTACTTGCAATAATTTTGGATGATTGTTTTAAATTATGCATGTTTACCCAGGAAAGCCCTCACTCTTTTAGCAACATGCGTTTAGATTATTTTGCTGCTATACATTTCCACATGATGAGCCACTTCGTTGAGCTATGATTTGTGGCCAGGAAAAATTCGTTAATAGCTCAGTGGACTTTACCTGGTAAGGTAAAAAAACAGTTTAGTAGTATTTGTCTACAATTTTTTAAGTGATTTCTTTATCTTTCCTATACTTTGCACTCCTATCGTGTTTTGTATTGTTTGTTATTGTAACGCTCTAATCAACCCCTACTGGACATCTGTGAAAAAATAGCTTAATAGCTCATCGGATTCCTCCAGAATAAATTAATATTCTGAGTCTCATGACTCTTCTTAAAGAAGGTCCTTCCCAAATTAACAGATGCAACGTTTGCCCAACGTCCCGTTTGTTTACTGGAGTGCCGAGTTTGTGTCGTAAGGAGCCTATTTATTGCCTTTATTTTCCAATTGAGTGATTTGCGGGTAATTTGGCAAACGAGGACCCTGCCACTGACAACACAATGGCCTATTTTTGCGAATGATGTACTTGCCTGTAGGCATCTGGCAGTTCACTATCAAGCAAGTCAGACTACTAATGAGACATAATGATAGGTTTTTACCCTTTCAACTGGTACAAAAACTGACACCTTTATACAAGGCATCATGTTTGCAATAACCACAACACAAGCAGTCAAAATGCAAACAAAAAGAAACAACTCTGATGATGATAATGATATGCACTGTCCTTGAAGTTGATTGGTCCACACCCGAGACAGCTTTTCTTAGAGCCTAGTCTCCATTGGTGTTGGACCAGATGACGCCAAAAGGCGCACAACTCAAAGACAATGCACCACCAGAGTATTGAGAGCTCGGGGTAAGCATTTACACTATGAGACATAGCGCCACATTAAATACGTGTTTAATGTGGCGCTGCACTCTGATGTTGCAGGAGTGTTGTTTTAAAAATTAGTGTTATTATAACAATTCTATATTTATTTAAAGTTGCGCATTTTGATGTGACGTCACATTTCTCAACTCCCCCCCCCTCGTCACGCATCGTCACAAATGTCTGACCCCTCCTCCCTAAGGTGCGTGACGTCATTTATGGACAGCCCTTTAGACCAATTCAGACCTTATTGGTCACCCCGTGCCCTTATACATCTCAACGTTCACCCTACAAGGTCCCATCACAAGGGAGAAACAGAAACATATGTATATTTTAGATAGATTGTAAATGTTGTGGATTCGCTCTCCAACACACCGGTGTGCTGTACTAGCAACGAATTGGCATGTTCTGTTTCCGTGACAAACCTTACGAATGAGCTATGTCGGGTGGTGGTGGGCTTAACGACACATATTTCCGCGAACCCAAAAAAATGTATTTTCAATACATATATATTTTTCCCCGTATTGAAACGGCTGTACGTTGTGTACGGACCTGAAAACTCAATTTCCCTGTACAAGAATACGGGTTTTAACCGCGTGGGTTGACAGCTATGAGTCCAAATAAACACATTCCTGCGGAGGGAGCTGGTAGGAACGTTGGGTTACTCGGTCAATGTCCAGGGTCAACGGCGGCGTGGTGTATTCCGCAAATATGCCCGACTGTGAGGGCGGGCACAAGCCAGCGTGAGTAGGTTAAACGTTGAGTTTTATAAGGGCACCACGGGGTGACCAGCCCCTCCCCACCCAGCCCCACCCCTCCTACCCCCCACCCAGCCCCACCCTCCCCACCCAGCCCCTCCCCACCCTCCCCTCTCCACCCAGCCCCACCCCTCCCATTGTTGGATGCACGACGGACGGACGGACACAATAATCCCCTGTGGGCTGGTGTAACCAGGAGGTTCCTACCAGTGTCAATACAGTATTCTGATTTTGATGTATTATGACGTAATCGCGCACCTGCTGGTGTGACGTCAGCGCGTTACGTTTCCGTGCAATTGTCACGTCATCACGCAACTACGTCATCACGCAACCCGTTGCCTTCACGACGGTTGCCGTGACGACGCGCGTCGGCGTCCCGTCTCCAGCATAAAACTATCTACAGGCCCACACCCTCCACTCCCCGCCGCGTGTTCACGGGACGCTTAGATGGCACGCTTGTTGCGTTCGTACACTTCTTAACGTTGCAACGACAATGGCAGAGCGCAAGCGAGCGAGCAGCGCCGGCTACGAAGTGTTCAGGCTACGCGAGACGGTGGCGCGGTTGAATCGTGAGCTGATTGCTCTGAGGGCCGCCGTACACTTCGGACAGCAGCAGCTGGGATGCCTCACGGGCCTCGTTAAAAGGTGAAGAAATCGTCCAGGTTCCATAAAACTAATCGGTTTTTTAAAATATATAAATATATGCATATTGTGTTGCTATTCTGGCGGGAACAGGAGCGTATCGGCGATTTGAACGGTCCTTAGCGCGTATGGTTACCATGGGAACCCGCGTAGCAACACGTTGCGTAGCAACGGAGGGGTCGTCGTCATCATCGTCTTCACGATCTGCCATGGTCAGTCTACTGCTGGATGAAGGCCTGTTCCAGCCGCCGCAATGTAGCAGTGCACCGAGCAGTTAGCAAGGCAAATACCTGTAGCCTTAACAGACTGTTGGGGCAAGTGCTGTTAGCGAGCACCTATGATGGCTGGAACGGCACACGTCTGCCCAGAAGCGATGTTTGCACACTGCACCAGGTACTCATTTGAGGTTGAGTCGACCTAGGGGAGGCTCAGCACCTGTACAGATAATCATCACATTGCCTCTTCCCTAGCAGCTAGCAACTACCTCCACACAAAGATGATTTCGCCGCCACATCTCCACTTCACCACAGGGTTTGTGACAATGCCACTGTGTTGAGTTTAATTGTATGGACTTACATTTCATGACATCACTGGAGTTATTAATTAATATCTATGGCCACGCTCAAGGTGTCAACAGATCGCACGGCACACGCTCGGCTTTTCCACAATTATTTATTGAAGAAAAAAACACTTACAAAATGCCTGTGAAATGAAGTACTGTATTGCAAAACACAGGTAAGACACCGTGACTGAAAAGTGATCGCAGACTTTCCTTAATAATAATAGTTCAATTTGTAACGTGCGCAAATTTGCAGACGTAGTGGCCGCAAATCAGAGGCGCGGAGCCAAGCTCAGAATCGCTCGAATGCGTGGTTATAGAGGTGAGTTTTTAAGTGTCTCTTGAAGGAGGCGATTGAGGTGATGCTGCGAATGTGCAGAGGGATATCGTTCCAGACTGTTGGGGCTGCCACCGAGAAGCGGCGCATAGACACGATGACCATCCTGGATCTTGGTATCAAGAGGAGGTCGTGAGTCGCTGAGCTGCAAGTTGTCAATAATGAAGAGAGGTACGGCGGGCAGGCGGACATGAAGGCGTTGTGGCAGAGGCAGGCGATCTTGTATGTGACCCTACTGGCGATGGGTAGCCAGTTGAGAGCACGGAGACAAGCTAGTGAGTCGAGACGGGGATGAGTGTGTGCAATGACGACGCGTGCTAGGTTATTTTGTAGTCTTTGAAGTTTCTTTAGGTTGCCAGCGGAAGTCCGGACTAGGACGGAGTTACATGTCGTGTTTTGCAGTGAAGTTACTGCTGAGTACAGATGAGATATTACTCCGCTTTCTGAATGCTTACTCCTTATACAAGTCAGTTGCCCGAACCACCAAGGTATCACAATGTCAGTCAATCATATTACAATGTCATTGTGTGCCTTGAGGGTTCTAAACGCGTCTGTCTTGGCATGGGTTATGCTAAATTGAATCTTCTGGCTGTGTTGGGTGCTGCGAAGGTTACAGTTTGACAGTGATTAATTTGTTGGCAGCAAATGGAAATGAATTAATCCAGAGATTTGGACCATCCATCTGGTGAAGTTAAATGTGAACACTTACATTTTAAATATTGAAATTCATCAATCTGTTTAAGGCTTGAATCTGAAAGATGAATTTCAATCTCTGAAAGATGGATGAAGGGTTCCTTTGCACCTCGTAAATTACTTAAAAATATAGTGAACATTCTCACCAACATGCCTGCTCTTTAGATTATCTGTATGTATGTTTAACTTTTTTCGCACAGTACGTAGCCAGCCATGCTAATCGGAACTGCGGGGAAAGGACAATAAACTAAACACAAAAAGCAAATCTAAACAAATTATTTTTCAATCGAGATTTAAAGTGCATAGCTCCAGTGACTTCTTAATATCGGAAGGAAGAGTGTTCCAGACGGCCACAGAAGCGCATCTGAAAGCGCACGATGCAGTGACTATTTTTGTTCGATGGTTCGACCTCACAACAATGCACTTGTTCAACTGAAGGATGCAAGACAGGGTTTCATTTGTATTCACGTTTGCATACTTATGTAGTGAGTTCAACCGAGTCGCAGACGCACTTCTTAGAGGCAACACATATCTATTATACCAACACACGGGGTTAACAAGCTAACAACCTATGGTGGTGGACCACCAGGCTAACTGCACTAATTACTCTGTAACTAGCTACAACGGACCAGACCACAGCATGGGTCTGGGTCCACGTGTTAGTGACTCTTCAGGACGTAGAACGTGTAGATTCTTCAGGATGAACAAAAGCGGCCGGTCCCACTCAGGGACCCGGCTTATATCCTCTGTGGCGGGGCTGGTTCCGCCCTTAGCCACGACCACCTTCTTGAACCCTCGAGCAGGATCTCGACCCTGACACGTGACCACCCCTAGCCCCCACCTGGGGCCCCTTTGTCGACTTTACCGGTCACGTGTCGTTTAGGGTCAACCAGAGTGCCATGGCCTATAGTAACCCCATTCCCTTGGCTGGCAACCTCATACCCCATCCTGTAGGGGTCGGCATTGCACGCCGAGCGTGGTGCCACTCAGCGCTATCATTCATCGCACGCCGTGCCTCTCTAGGGCCGGCATTAAAAAGTGACGTCCACGATGTCACTACACTTACACAAACACTGAATCATTGTCAAGGAACTACCTGCAATATATCACCCTCCATGACCTGAAGGTGCACAGTTCATCATGCTCTTTCAATTTCTCCTGCATGCTGCTCCTTCACGCACCCCATGTGTTAGAGAACGGCACCGCAAAAAATAATAATTCACAACACTTCATAAATGGCCTTTTTAGCCTTTGCACCAAAGGGTTCTCGGTTTCAAAGGACCTATCTTTACAAGCTGGCCCTGCCTGGTCAAGGTACGCGCGGCCCTTTCTGGCAGAGCCGCTATCCGAGCTCACATTGTCTCACCACGGTCTACGCACTGCTTCCTACGTGCACGCCGTGAGCGCTACCGTTACGTTTGCTTCTTAAATAATTCCAGGGGGGGGAAAACGGATGTTGGAAAGTGTTACAGAATGTATGCATATATACGAATTTCCTTATTTATTTTTAGATCTGGAATTTAGCGAAATAACGTGCAACGCCAAGTTTATATTATAGGGGTTTTTTGTTGTTTGTGCAGTTAGTATCGATCAGGCTGATACCATCCACTCGCTATGAGCGGGAAACTGGTTTAACCACGAGCAGTTGCCCTGACTTGGAACTCAGACATCAGCTCTGCAAGCTCATCGCTCTGACCTATGATTCACCGGGTTACCTCGTTCTCACAACGCTTGATGTTATATTCTTTCAGCTTCACAACGCTTGATGTTATATTCTTTCAGCTTACTCAATAGCATGACAACTTTAACTATTCGGGCATGGATTTGCACATTCAAGTGCACTCTCCTTGTTTGCATTTTGCTGTTGAGTCTGAAACTTACATTGATATATTTTACTGAATTAATATCTCTACATTTTTCTTGTTTGAGTAATCTTAGTTTCTTAAAAGTGGATCCATGCAGGACATAAGTACACACCCAACGTTCGTATGATCTTGGGCATAGAAGATAACTTCAATCTAGATCTGAAGTTTTCGTGACTGCAGAGATCCATACTCTTTGGTTCTTTCGGTAAAGTCAGGTAGGTATAAAATAAATTAAATCTCGACGTTTCGGAAGCAACACAAGCGTCCGTCATCAGGTGTGACAGCCACAGCAAGAAAAAATTGCTGCCCACTACAGAAATTTGTTTCTTGCTGTGGTTGTCCCACCTGATGATGGATGCTTGTGTTGCTTCCGAAACGTCGTGATTTAATTTATTATATTTTATACCTATGTAATGGGTTCAATTTAGGCGCACACACTTCTTGGGAAGCAACACTCATTTATTAATTAACACAACGTTTACTCAACAGTTACTCTTACTCTACACATAGGGTGGTGACCACCGACCTACACTAGCTAACACACAATTGTATTTTAGCCGCTCCAGCGTGACCCAGCCAGGTGGCTGCTGGCAGTCCGCTCACTGTAGGTCTTCTCTTCTGGCATCTTCACGAGGTGTCTTCATTCTTCTCAGGAACAGCCCTGCTCTGCCTTCACACCACGCTTATATCTCGTCTCTCTGGCGTGGCCGGCTCCGCCCAGGCCACGCCTCACTTCCCAGGCCACGCCTCACTTCCCAGGCCACGCCTCACTTCCCCCACCTCTGGGAAGGTCCGGATCCCTCCAGCACGTGACCCCCCAGGCACCCCCTTGGGGCCCCCAGCCCTCGTACGGGCCAACACAGTAGTGACCGTTCTGTCACTACACCTACGTAACTTTTTCGAAAAAACCAAAGAGTAGAAGATAACTTATTGGTTAATCCTTACATGTAGGGTATTTAAAGTATACAATTAATCTGGGTGTACCTGCAGTGTCAATTTGAAAACTTACCCAATGGCTCACGCTCTTGTGAGTAGCTCATATGTCACAGGGGATTCCAATGACAACCGGCATTGGGTGCTGATTAATTGACAGTGTTCCGTGTGAGGCATATGAACATTAAATTTAATGAGAAATTTTAATGAGAATATTTAAAGCGCTGGATGAGAGAGTGACACTTTCAGCTTATGTGCTGATTTATTGGAAATGCCAAGGAATTATAAAGCAGCCGAAAAATTTAATGGGATTATAACTGCATTTCAGAAGTATTAAATATGTGTTTCTGGAAGCAGTGGTTATAATTTATGGGGTCAGGCCCCAATTTGCTTGCATGAGTAACACTTCTTTCATGGCGAGAGTTGAAGTCTTAACTCCACAAAATTCCAATGTTTGAGACATATCATATGTATGTTGAACTTCTTTTGCACTTTATGTCATCAACCGTGCTAAGCAAAGGGGAAGGATAACAATCGAAACGTAAAAATCAGTTCTCAAGAAATGAGTTTTCAATTTAGATTTAAAAGTGCATAGCTCCAGTGGCTTCCTAATATCGGCAGGAAAAACATTCAATACGGCCGCAGAAGCGCATCTCAAAGTTCATGATGCAGTGACCGTCTTTGATTGATGGTTAGCCAAAAGGTTTGATGGTTGGTACGTTGAGAGACCACCAATATAATGCCACTAGAACATAACCTCAACATACTCATGCTGCGTTGTTACAACGATCATTGGGCTGCAACCAGCCCATTCACCAACCGGTGAAGTGACCGTGGCCTGGATTCCCGTGGCAAGCCACACCAGCCCAAGCCAATTCCCACCTGGCCATGTAGCCACTTCTTATGGGCCACATGGCTCGCTTTGCTAAGGAAGCAGGCCAATTTCATCTGGGCTGAATTTCCACTCTTGAAAAAAAATTGTGAAATCACAATTGCTCAGCACAGGCCCAAAGGTCCAAACTGCTAGGCAGCCAGCAAGTAACGACGCTATTGTAGGTGTGTTAGATAGTGTATTGAGTTGAGCAAAGTAATACCAACTTTAGTGAATACACGAGATGATGGGAGGGGATTCCAAAGTCTAGCAAGTTCAAGGAAATATGAGAGTGGTAAGAGAAGTGTTTTGACCTGCGGCATGGTGGTTGAACGTCGTATGAATGAGACGAAACGATCAGTCTGGGTAGTCCGTGTCCTTGACATCACGGGGTCAACGTGTCAGAGAGACACGTGTTCAGTAACTTCTCTCATTTACGTCAATTTCAGGGCTGTGTTTTTTTTGTAAGAATATTGTGTAAAATTACGTACAATTTTTTTCTTTGAATACCATAACCTAGCTCAATCAGCCATGGCACGGACAGGGGTGCAGGGGTCAGTCAAGCCCGCGGAGCTTCAGAGTTATTTAAGTGTTTGGAACAAAAGCTAAGCCATGCTGTACCGAGAGCTGTCGAGCACAGTTCAGGTGTGATGTCTGGTCTCCATGGAAACCTCGCATCAAACTGATTGACGAACCAACATGTTAGTCACGTGCAGCCAATCGAGTATTTAACAACCAAAAAAGACCACCTGTTAAATATCATACAAATATCACTTTTGGCATCATCAGAATAAGACTATTTAAACTGTAGGAATCCAAATTTCGATTTAAAGCTTTCGTGACTGCAGGGATTCATATTCTTGGTTCTTTCGGTAAAGTCACGTAGAAGGAAAATGATAAAATAATAAAAATAAAACAATAAAACTCTCACGACGTTTCGATTGCAACACAAGCAATCATCATCAGGTGTGAAAACCACAATCATCATCAGGTGTGAAAACCACACCTGATGATTATTGCTTGTGTTGCAATCGAAACGTCGTGAGAATTTTAGTGCTTTATTTTTATTATTTTATTATTTCCCTTCTACGTGACTTTACCGAAAGAACCAAGAATACACAGGAGTCCCTCAATTAAATTGCACATTAATATGAAACTATCGATACCACACGTATGAGGATCAAAGTTACAAATTAAAAGGCACCAGTAAGCACAAGGCACCACATATTTTGTGCAAAGCCAGTCACAGTATTTGAGGAACCATCGATATCCTGGTTTGATTCATTTTCAAAAAAAAAACTCTAAAAAGAGGAAGACAAACGATGTAGGCTGCACAGTAAGGACAACCTTGTAAGGGATGTGTATGCCGATATCCAAATCGGCTCGCGAAAGTACAATTGCTTCATCTGTGTTGCGAGGATTTGCAGTCTTCTGGGAATTAGTTGAGAGTGGCAACAAGAGGTTGGAAGTAGAGCGGCTACCGTAAGTCGATAATCCGCTTTGGCCGCAATTTAACTTCACACCACTCTTTACAACTGGGTGCACGTTCCCCTCGTGGCCCATAACCCGAACAGATTGTCCGTGTGGAGGTGTCTGCTTGAAAAGTCGAGTTGAAGACTACTCAACGGTCCTTTCGTCACCAACAATTCAGGGGTGATTGTTTCGAATGCTTCTACCATTTGCTGTTGAAAATCACTCAAGCTTTGTCGTAAAAGCAACAACTTTAGGACACTACTGTATCGTTTATGAGGAATATGTTGGCAACATTTCAATCTTGCGGTTTAAACTGCGGTATAATAACAGTTTACAGTGTAAGGGATAATACCTGAAATATTCTAGACATCAAACGCGTGCGATGCGTGTCAAGTTCAAGTTCATTTATTAGGTATAGCCCTGTGAGCCATTCGGCTCTTGAATCGGGTGCAACCGCAAGAAACAAAAAACAAAAACATGAACAAGAAAACATCTTAAAGTGAATATGTGACTAAGTGCAAACAGAAAATCCAAGAAAAGACAGCAAAATATTTCAGAAAAAACACCGTACACCAACGCTGTGTGCAAAAATCCCAGTGTTATAAAAGCATTGCATGCAATTAACTCGCGTCGTGATCATTTCCGTACCGTAATGTATAAATCTCAGCATTCCGACATCAGCAATTTGAATTCAGAATGAAACACATTTTAGGACGTACCTTGACTGTTTTTGCATAGACATTTGCCATAAGGTGACGACATGGTGCTACCAATATTGACAAAAGGGCTGATTTTACAAGGGAACACAAATGGAATTAATTTCAGTTCATGTTATGGTAATATTGAAATTATATGCTGCAGATTTTTTTTTAACAACTGTCTTGAAATGAAAAGAAAGATCGGGTGTTGACTGCAATATCGATTTTACAGGGCTTGGACCGGTGACGCTGCAGCTGCAGTTCACGTTGCAAACATAGTTGGTAATGCACAGCACCAAAATACCACTTCGATCAAACGCCTCTCCATGTATCGACCCAACTCAATTGTTCGCACACAAAAAAACACAAATGCATACACGATTTGAAAGCAATAAAATAATAATTTGCACATTTTCAATTATCGATGACATTTTACGATAAACATTTATTGGCGAACATCACAAGATGTGACTGCATGACCTGAAGCACGTAACATGGTACCACCAGCGAACATGGAACCCGTCACACATTGACATGCAAAACCTTCCGTTAAAAACAATCAATGAAACTCATTGATACTTTCATGGATCAACAAATGGCATTAAACATTGTTTTGTAGTCTCCGTACTCCTGCCAATGCAATCCAATAATTTTTTTACGTCACAACTTTTTAAGACAAACTCGTAAACATGTATTTACAGCATCAATACAGTTCAACGAGTCTGGTATTGAATCTAAGCAACACAACAAGTAACGGTTAAACCCGCTGTGCACAGCTCATGTTTTAATTATATTTGTCACGTACACTAATGTACACAGTGTTCAATTTTACATGCCTGTTTGTAATGTGTACCCACTGCTGAATGAAAGCTCAACAATAAAATCGGTACATTTTATTACCAGTTGAAGCGATGTTACTCAACGGAGCAATAACCCCAGCGCCTCCTTGCAACTGTTAATATACAACTAATAATTCTGAAATACTGCTGCATTGGCAGTGGTGCACAAATACAGATAACACAAAACTCAATTCATTATTCAATAGCGCTGTCTTTAAAGGTAAATTATAAAACGCAGTCACGCATGCTTGCCGGCCCTAACAATTTAATCAGTGGGCTGCCGATTTCTAAACCATTTGACCGCAGTCTAATTGTCAAAGCAAACATTTCCTTTGCAAAAATTAAAGTGATAAGGTTTTAAAATCAGAATGCGGTAAAAAGGGTTCAATAATTTTCTATGGTTCTCTCGGTAAAGACACGTAGATAGAAAAAACAAAGTGATTAAAAATATTACGACGTTTTGATCGAAACGTGATATTTTTAATTGCTTTTTTTTCTTCAACCTACGTGACTTTACCGAAAGAACCATAGAATATGAATTCCTGCAGTCACGAAAGTTTGAAGTCAAAACGTAGGGTTCAAGAATCTACAGTTTACAAGCCAGCCTACAATCCATAGGGTTGTAGACTGTTATATTAAGAAATATATTGTAGCACAGTACTCTCTGAAACATTTAGAACATGCTTTGTTAACTACGACATTCAGTAGTGGCTATGTTATAATACATCTTCTTACAATGCAATCAAGGTGTGAGCACGACTCCACCTGGTTTCGCTTTACATGTAAAATATCAAAAGTTAAATTGATTTTTAAAGGTTACTCTGTGTTCATATTCTTAGGTTTTTTCGGTAAAGTCACGTAGGTAAAAAATTAAAATTAATAAAAGTAAAATAAAATAAAAATCACGACGTTTGGGAGGCAACACAAGCTTCCGTCTTCAGGCGGAACAGTCACAGCACGATAGCTGTATCAAGTTTTTTTTACCTACGTGACTTTACCGAAAAAAACCTAAGAATATGAATCCTTGCAGTTACGAAAGCTTCAAATCTAGAGTTACTTTGTGTATTGCTCACAGGAGTGGCTCCACCTCGGCTCACGGTGGGCGATGCTGCAGATGGACGGAAGATTGTCATGGCTCACATCAAGGTGAGTCTTCTGTCAGCAGGGCCAAGCAGTGTCCACAGAACCGGCCCTAGACCTTTGGGGGCCCTAAGCAAAATTTGGTTGGAGGCCCCTTTGATGTATGATTTTTTTTCATCCACTATCTAGCAGTGACTCTAGGGGGCCCTCTGCTGGCCACGGGGCCCTTTGCAATTGCAAGGGTCGCTTAGTGGCTGGGCCGGCTCTGAGTGTCCACATTAGTCCTGCGGCTCCGGTCATCCTCGCAGCAGCAGCAGCAGCAGCATCTAACAAAGACGGTCACCGCATCGCGCGCTTCCAGACGCACTTCTGCGGCCGTCTGGAACGTTCTTCCTCCCGATGTTAGGATGCTACTGGGGCTATGCACTTTTAAATCACCTCAATTGAAAATTCGTTTTTTTAGAACTGCCTTTTGTGTTAAGTTTGTTGCCCTTTCACCTCACCTCCGATAAGCACGATTGAAGTTCAACATACATAAAAAATAATTGTGGCATTACAGCAGGCTCCAGGTTAAATATGCAACGAGGTCCCCATGTGGGTTTTCCAGTATAAGATGACAATGCGTCATGCAGGAGGACTAATGAATTAGTATTGTTTACCTGGGGAAGCCTGAGTCAAGACTGTGTTTCAGGAGCGTCCTGCCCAGATTTCACAGTAGGGAGCTGCTGCTATGTGTAATCCAAATTGAGAAATTTCCAGGTAATTTTTCAGCATTGAGGATATCTGGCCAACAACAGCAGTGATTAACAGCAGGTTTGCTGCACGAGTCTGGCAAATGCCAGAGTTGGTATTAGAACATACAAAGGCCACACGGACCGGTGCCCAAGGCCGCAATCAAACTGCAGAGGCCCGTCTTGCCGTGAGGCACACACAAGTGTTACCACTGCACCACTCTGCCACCCCAAAGACCATGTGTGGTGATAATGCATCAGTGGCGGGCTTACACCAGATTCATTCTCCTGGGAAGCTGCGTGGGTGGCTTGTGCCCTCATTTGATACAGAAGGCCACTGCCAACACGTTCCAGTTTCTTAATGAATCCACGCGGACTGCAACACAAAAACCCGAGGCGGATTCATTGCATCCTCAACCTGGAGCCGTAGTGTCACTGTAATGCCGTGAGAATAACACCACTTGAAAATTCTCACCTGTGAAAATCAATTTTCTTCTAAGAATGCATACTAAATTGACCATGAATTGGTTGTTCATGCATTTGTGTGGACCATTCTTTGCATGTTAACAAGTGTAACACTTGGCCCAGCGATGACAAGTCTCAAATATAACCTCACCCTAATCCTTGTAAGTCTATTCACTACCCTAACCTACTGATACTAAGCTTATCCCTAGCAAAAAAAAACTACAACAATGCTATTCCTTATGCTAACTTCTAACCTAGCAAGCCTCTTACTCTCATTCAAACACACCTAGCCTTAACCACTAGCCATACCTGAGCCAAGCTTCAAGGCCGCTAAGAGGTTCCTGAAGGCCCGGGGCACAATGCCACGTGTGCCCCCCTTATTCCACCATCTGCAGGCCTACTATGAGGCCCTCTTTTGTGTAAGGCCCGGGATAAATCATTCCTTTTGTCGCACCCCCTTCAGTACGTACGTTGAACTTCCTTCGCATCATACGTAGCCACCCGTGCTAATCCGGGCAGTCCTACTGAGTCTGAACCCATAACCACAACGCCAAACCATTTCAGGTCCATAACCGTAATCTGAACATTTATTTAGCCTTCATCTATAGTGCTGAATCGTACCTCATACATTGACACCTTTCTATTCATAATATTCATTCAACATGGTAATACAGTGCATTATAACACATTGCTGCGGAGGGAGCTGGTAGGAACGTTGGGTTGCTCGGTCAATGGCCAGGGTCAACGGCGGCGTGGTGTATTCCACAAATATGCCCAACTGTGAGGGCGGGCACAAGCCGGCGTGAGTAGGTTAAACGTTGAGTTTTATAAGGGCACCACGGGGTGACCAGCCCCTCCCCACCCAGCCCCACCCCTCCCACCCCCAACCCAGCCTCACTCTCCCCACCCAGCCCCTCCCCACCCTCCCCTCCCCACCCTCCCCTCCCCACCCAGCCCCTCCCTGCACGACGGACGGACACAATAATCCCCTGTGGGCTGGTGAAACCAGGAGGTTCCTACCAGTACTACGGTATACGTGTACACAGTACTGTGCCTCAGACAAAATCACCTGCAATGCACCCAATCTGATCTTCGGAAGCTCAGCAGATTTTAGCCTGCTGTATAGTTAGTGGACGAGTCACCACTATGATGCAGAATGGATATTGTAAGTTGTGGGCTACATTGTGGGCCGCAAAGGGCAATGCAGCAACATATATTGTCCTGTACTTCTACACTCCCATATATAAGAACGGGAGACACAGCAGAGCCTCACCATTCTGGCGAATTGCCCGATGATGCTGGATGCAATTACCAGCGAAACGTCTTACTCAAATTGTAAATGTTGTGGTTTCACGCTTCAACACACCGGTGGGCTAAAGCAGTGAACTATTTGTCTTTTGTCAACGTGACACTTTTTTACTGATTGGCCGTGTCGGGTGGTGGAGGGTTACGACACATTTATAAATAACGCGATCTAAACCCAAAAACGTTGATTATGAATAATATTGGTCGCGAAAGCCTACGTGTTAAGCTCCCATATATGCTCCCTCTTTGGTCATACCACCTGCACGGCATGCACGGCAGTGGATTGACAACAGGGCTGTACTACTACAGTTACATGACTAATCAGGACATTTTGCACGGGAACACTTCTCGTCCGTGTTGGGAATCTTGCATCTCATACTGACACCTTGTGCTTAAATCCGAGTACAGCAACGGTTCTTCAACATTACAATATACATTCGATGCACACCTCTTCTCATACGTCTGGCCAATGTGGAAGAGGAGGCCAAATACATTTTAGCAGTGGCTCTCTAGATCTCCCTCTAGTGGAGGCCCTTTCTCCAGGCAGTGGCGTGAGCGAGCAGTTGCAGGGCAGCGCCTTTACCTTTCATACACAGGACCGTGTGTCAAGCACAGGGGCATGACCACAGGAGATGAGATCAAAAGTAATTCAGTCCATTAAGTTCAATTAACCATGGCGCACTAAAAGCTATGTGCATGCTTCTCAGTTTCCTACATCTAACCTGCTCATTACGCCTGTCACACACCTCTAAATTATCTCCCTTTTAAATTTAATCAAATTTCCTCGTTTTCTTTTGGATGTAGTGTCACAATCCACGATATAATTACTTGTTTCACTGATAATGCCCATCGTATACTATACGTTTAATTGTCGCGCATGAAACTTAAACCGAACTTGAGGCTGACTCTGCTTTGGGCTAACACTGAGTGTCTTAGATGTTTCTAGTTACACTAATTGCCTCAACGATAATACATGAATAAAACATGTATACCGCTACTGGATGAAGGCCTGCCCAGGCTGAATTGGCCGCGAGGGTTGTTTGAACATACTTCACCACATTGGTCAGTATAGGTTGGAAATTCACTGGTCAACAAAAAAATTTCTGGCCTGGACTTTTGCAGCTGTTTTGGACTAATTTCAGGGTGCTGATTCCAAATATGATCTCAGATTTGCTCTATCACATCTCATTTTTATGCTATCGGCATACCCCATTTTCATTGATTTTACCCGAAATTAACTCTGTCACTTATGATTGCAAGTTGTTGCGAGTCAGTGACTGCTTTAGTGTTAAAATATGGTGCTGTATTTTTAGGATAGTGTGTTTATAACATCATTTTATGTAGATATCCACATTTATTTAATATTTTTCTTCTGTAGTTTTTATTGAAAATGCAATATTTGATATCTCAAAAACCTGATGTGATAGACATTCTGACCACAAGTATTGTGGTTAATGCAGACATGATTCCTTGAAAAATGTTTCAGTTTGGTGTTTTAACATCTTTACAGCTGTTTTGTTGCCAGAAAAAAGGGGAAAACCTATTCTCATATTTTGGTACTGGCAAAGGAGGTCCCATGATCTAGCATTTATAAACAGTTTGCCTTTAGAGGCTAACCCCTCTTCCGCTTGTGTTGCAATCGAAACGTCGTGGTTTTATTTATTTATTTTATTTTATTACTGAAATAACCAGTAATAAGTCTACATTATAGACTGCCAATGCGCTTACTGAGGTTAAGAACCAGGCTACAGTCTACATTATAGACTGCCAGTACGCTCACTGAGTTTAATAACCAATGCTACAGTCTGCATTACAGACTGCCAATACGCTCACCAGCTTAAAAACCAGGCTACAGTCTACATTATAGACTGCCAGGACGCTCACCGAGGTTAATAACCAGGCTACAGTCTACATTATAAACTGCCAGCACACTCACCCAGCTTAATAACCATTGTTACAGTATACATTATAGACAACCAGTACACTCACCAAACTTAATAACCAGGCTACAGTCTACATTATAGATTGCCAGTATACTCACTCCGATTAAAAAGCAGGCTACAGTCTACATTAGTGGTTTATTTTATGTTTTCACTTTATTTAATTATTATAATTTTTCTATCTATTTGACTTTAACGAAAGAACCAAAGAGTATAACTTATTCTCTCTTTTGCCCACGCTTCTCCCCTTGTTCTCCTCCCCACTTGTACTAACGCCGCCGTCCCCAACTCCCCATGGTCACCCATCATCAATCCATTCATCTCATTTCCCTCTTGGTTTATTCCACGCATATATCCCGTCCTTTCATCTCGTTTCATCTCGCCAATCATCTTGTGCCATATTTAGTGCACTGTACAGCGCCTTGGTTAAGGCCCTAGATAAATGTATGATGAAGTAAGATACCGCACGCTGCTCGAGGTAAATGATAGCTGGTAGTCAAAACGACTGAGTCGTGGCCAAAGGAGAGTGCATGCCCTGGAAGGGATGTCCAACGAGGAGATGAAGCAATGAAATAATGTCACGTGCAGCTGCTGGATGGATTGGTACATCTAGAGACCGTGAGAGATGACGAGAGCTCGGGGAGGCATTCATCCAGCAGTTGATAGACCATTGCTGATGATGGTAACAGTGAACGCAAGATCATAGATGGAAATGTATAAGTATTGGAATTGATGTGTACTTTTCGATTTAAAGCTTTCGTGACTGCAGGGATTCATCTTCTTGGTTCTTTCGGTAAAGTCACGTAGAAGGGAAATAATAATATTATTATATTATTTTATTATGTTTTATTTTTATTATTTTATTATTTCTCTTCTACGTGACTTTACCGAAATAACCAAGAAGATGATGTGTACTTACGAAGACTAAAGTGCATAGCACCTGAATGCGTTGTACAATTTTTTGACCACGAGATGGTGTTAAAGGGTCACGATTGAAAAAAACCTCAACTGCTTAGACCACAACACAAATACAGACACCAATGTATCTGCTTAAAGGCCTTTATCGTGGTGTTTATGTGAATTGTTAGATCCTCAAATACATTAATGACAAGATAAGTTAATTGTAATGCTTTCCTAGACTGTGCAAGCCTCTCCCACTTTAAAACAGAATAAATCACTATAGTGTGAACACATAAATTCACATTTATCAGGAGGTCTTGATACCAAGAATAATGAACGGCTTCATCATCATCGTCATCAGCCCTGATCATTCCACTGCTGGATGAAGGTCTCCCCAAGCCTCTGCTACATTTCACCAACCACCTCTAGAAACACGCGTTTTGAGTGTTTGGCTTCTGCTATAAATCCCCACGTGATTAGCCACTTCGTTGAGTTATCATTCACGGGCCAGGTCGCTTCTGAAAAAAAAAGATCGATGTAGTTCAGTTGGCCTTACCTGGTAAAATGAAATAAAAAGTTTAAATTTCGATTTAAAGCTTTCGTGACTGCAGGGATTCATCTTCTTGGTTCTTTCGGTAAAGTCACGTAGAATGGAAATAATAAAATAAAATAAAAATTTCTATTATTTTATTATGTTTTATTTTTATTATTTTATTATTTCCATTCTACGTGACATTACCGAAAGAACCAAGAAGATAAAAAGTTTAAGTTTAAATTAACCGGCGGTGCAACACTCCTTCAAACGCACGTGAACGGATTTCATCGCTCCATCTGCACGGTGGACGTACCCTTAGACACGTTCCAAATCGGCCTCATGCAGCCAATTTGACTAAACCATTCACGTCAAGTCACGTTCAGTTGAAATTTCGGAAAAATATTATCCACTTCATATATATATAACCGACTACAATCGGATGTTTTGTTAATGTTTTCCTCGAGACCGTTGTGTCAATCCAACGAATATTTCCTCACGTTGCATCGGTCACCGCATTGCGCGGCGCTTTCAGATGCGTTTCTGCGGCCGTCTGGAACGCTCTTCCTTCCGCTATGAGGAAGCCACTGGGAGCTATGCACTTTTAAATCATCGTCGTCGAGATTGACGAACGCATTTATTTTAAAACTGCGTTTTTGCATTCAGTTTGTTGTCCTTCCCCCGCACCCTCCGATTACACTGGTCAACAACAACAACAAAAAACATTTTCTTTCTGGGCTGGACTTTTGCAGCTGTTTTAGACTAATTTCAGGGTGCTTAGCTCCAGTGGCTTTCTCATTCATATATACATTCAGAATTAGTAAGTTGATTGGGGAAAGGACACATCGTAAGAAGAGTTTACTGCTGATGGACAAGACTGGTGACAGAACGCGAGCCAAGGGAGTGAATGAGCGTCAAAGAGCGACTCCTGTGGAGAAGGAGCGGTGAGATCAGTCCGTGTGTAGGAGTGGGATGGATTACACTGATCAACAAAAAACATTTTTTTCTGGCCTGGACTTTTGCAGCTGTTTTAAACTAATTTCAGGGTGCTGATTCCAAATCTGATCTCAGATTTGCTCTATCACATCTCATTTTTATGCTATCGGCATACCCCATTTTCATTGATTTTACCCGAAATTAACTCTGTCACTTATGATTGCAAGTTGTTGCGAGTCAGTGAGTAGGATAGTGTGTTTATAATATCATTTTATGTAGATATCAACATTTATTTAATATTTTTCTTCTGCAGTTTTTATTGAAAATGCAATATTTGCTATCTCAAAAACCTGATGTGATATACAAAAACTGATGCCAGATTTGGAATCAGCACCCCAAAATTACTTTCAAACCGTTGGAATACCTTATGCCACAAAAAGTGTGTTGACCAGCGTTATCGAAATAAGCTCAAGTTCAACATACAGCTCTATCGATGCAACTGCACAATCTGATTTAGCTATGCATGCAGTGCCCAGCGTCTGTGACCAAATCACCTGGAGTGCGCTTCATCTCTTCACGTGAGAGAAGTTGACGTGAGCCTGGACAGCGCTCAGAGGGATGGCCACCATGCCCAAGGTTGTCACAGAACTCGCGGGGCAGGGCAGAGAGGGCAGCAGAGGGCAGTGCAGCGAAATCCATTGTTGTACTCCACTATGTACCAACGTCTGTCGACACTCCCAGCCTTCACCAACCCGCGCTGACCATTCGTGGTGAAGTATGGTCAAATAACCCTCGCAATTCTAGATTTGAAGCTTCACTTGATGCAGCAAATCTGGCTGTGACGGTCCCACCTGATGACGGAGACTTGTGTTGCCTCCAAAACGTCGTGATTTTTATTGTTTTATTTTTATTAATTTTAATTTCATTTTTTACCTACGTGACTTTACCGAAAGAACTAAGAGTATGTAACCCTCACAACCTGCACGGCGTGAGGAGGCCCCTCATCCAGCAGTGGATTGGCAAGACGGCTCTGCATGTACGTGTATACATGCAGTGCCATTGCATCAGTCCTGACATCTGTGAAAAAAGGGCTTTATTGCTCATCGGATTCCTTCATTATAAATGCATATTCTGATCAGTCATAATGCAGGAACAAGCCTTGGTAAATGTTGATTCGTGAGAATTTTTATTGTTTTATATTTGTATTATTTTATTATTTCCCTTCTACGTGACTTTACCGAAAGAACCGAGAATATGAATAGGCCTTGGTAACTTCTAGATTTTAAGTTTTCGTGACTGCAAGGATCCATACTCTTTGGTTCTTTCGGTAAAGTCACGTAGGTGAAAATAAAATATAATAAATTGTTATTTTCATTTTTTTTCACCTACGTGACTTTACCGAAAGAACCAAAGACAACTTGATTTTTTCGAACACAGAGTGGGATACGCTGGGTTGTTGTTGCACCATGGGGCAGCTTACTTGACTTCACATCTAAATCCCTTGGCTAGTAACACCCCTAATCTCAGCCGCTGCACTGGAGGCGAAGCACCAAGGGGCACACTGTACAATGCTGGGAGCCATGTACATCCCAAGATGACGCTCTTAGCGAGGATTAGTCAGTTGTCGTCTTACATAACGGGCCCGAGTGCTTTGTACCACACACACGCATCGCTGTGCATTTTTGCACAGTTACAGCAGCGTCTGCCCTCGTCCCGTTATACGTCTCGCAAAGCAAATGCAGCCTGCCCGCAAGGACACACACACTATCTTTATGCATACAGGGCAGCGTATTGAAAGCAGTCTGTTTGCGTTGGGGGCCATATAGCCGGTGATTGATTGGCTAATGACACCGGGACACACACAGAGTCTGTTTCCACAGAGCTCCTTCAACATTGAACAGATGCCAACGGGAGGAGGGGGGGGGGGTGGTCAATCGCTCTAGGCTTGCGTGCCAGTTCCTAAAAGCCTCACGTGGCTTTCTCGCTCCCTCTCTCGCTCACTCGCTGTCTCACTTTTTCGTTTATCCTGCTACACGATGCGTCAAGATATTCTCCCATTCCACGTCAAGAAAGCAACTTGGAGGGGGGAGGGCACGGAGAAATGTTTCCACGTGTCCATGCAGGCAGGCAAGCAGGCAAGAGGATGGCTGGCTGGTGTTGCGAGTGCGAATAGAGCAGCGTGGTTAGTCGACGCGCGCTAGGTTGGAGGGCGCACTTTGCAAATGAAATCACCTTTCACCGCCAATATAATCATTATTATCGCTTGATATTTAAACTAAACTCAACTATAAAAAAAATGCGACTTTACGTGAACGGTTCAGACAATTTAATGAATTTATTTCTACCCACGTGACTTTTCCGAAAGAACCAAAGAGTATGGATTCCTGCGGTCACGAAAGCTTCGAATCAAGATCGGTTCAGACAAATTTGGTTGCATGAGGCCGATTTGGAACGTGTCCAAGTGGACGTCCACCGAGCAGATTGAGCGATGAAGTCAGTTCACGCGTAGAAGGGGTTGTTGCGTCGCCGGTAAAACTAAACTTTTTTTTTAATGGCCCACTGAGCTAGAAACCTCTTTTTCAAAAGCGACCTGGCCACAAATTATAGTCATACTCTTTTTTTTTTTCGGTAAAGTCACGTAGGTACAAATAAATAATAAAAATAAATAATAAAATTTATAGAAATCATAATAGAAATAAAATAATAAATCACGACGTTTCGGGCGCAACACAAGCGTCCGTCACCAGGTGGGACAACTGCAGCAAGAAACAATTCCTGAAGTGGGCAAATTATAGCTCTGTCGAGGAGTCTTTTGGCGACGTGACGTCATGCGCGCAGCGAGGCGCGATGAAGTCATGTCACCTGAGGAACTTCAGGGGGACCCAGAGGTCGCAAACGGGTTTTGATTCCTTACCCGTACCCGGCCGCACCCGTACCCTACCTGAAATTAGTGATAAACGGTTACTCACCAGTGACTCACGGCCTACCCGTACCCGTACCCGGCCGCACCAGGGTTGCAAACGGGTACCCGTACCCGGCCGGGTACGGGTAGCCGGGTATCGGGTAGGGTGCGGATATCGGGTACCCGGTTGCGACCTCTGGGGGGACCCCGTGACGAAAGGCGGGGTCGTTGTGGGGGCCCGGGGTGGTGAGCGTCTTGAGAAAGCTTCTGCTTAGCCGAGGCTAGGCATAGATGGAGCCGAGGGTTCACGGGAAGGACCGAGTGTAGGACACCTATACCCCTGGTTGTTTAGTTACCGTCTTCTTTGTTAATAAATCGGCGCAAGCCCTTACCTGGAAATCTGCCTCCGAGTCTTCATTCACCACTCGATGAAGTGGCTTATTGCGTGGAAATTTGCAACAGCAACCAACTACTCGATACGTGCCTCCCATGCGGTATATCTCGATGAGTCTTGTGGTTGTTGTTGTTTGACTTGCATCCCAGTGGGATTTTTGCACACAGTGTTGTTGTAGGGTGCTTTTTTTGCAATATTTTGCTGTCTTTTCTTAGATTTTCTGTTTGCACATAGTCACTTTAAGATCTTTTCTTGTTCATGTTTTTATTTTTTGTTTGTTGCGGTTGCACCCGATTCAAGAGCCGAATGGCTCACAGGGCTATACCTAATAAATGAACTTGAACTTGAGTCGTGCAGCAGGGAACCCTTGGTGGCAGCTGTCCCTGTGTGGCACAAAAACAGTGAGCACAGAAACCGGCGAGCAAATGGCCATTAGACCTGCAGGAGTGGGGGGGGGGGGGGTGAGGTTGGCTTGTGACTTCCTAATTCAATAATTTGTTAGCATTTGATCAAATTTGGACCACGTCGCCGGCACACGTCCCACTCATTTCCAAACGACGTGACGGCATCTGAAGCAGGCGGTGCGTGTATTTCACGCTGAAATAATGCCCCAGTGTTCACCGGGGGCGAACCTCTGCTACGAGTGGCAAAACGCGCTGCCGCTGGGCCCATGTGACTGCCCCGCGAAGGGGCTACCGACAGAATGGAGCGATTGCACCACAGCCCACACAGGCTGCAGGGGTCCAGATACCGGGCGACATTTGACAGGGAGGCCCATTTAACTCCTCGCTCCAAAGCCTATGCCAACCAGGATAAGCCACTGACCCCACACCTGCCGCCCACCCCCCCTCCCGCCGCCGCACTTCCGATTAGCACGGTTGGCTATGTAGGGCGCGAATGAAGTTCAACGAGCTGTCATTGTGCTGCCGCTAATATTATGGGGGAGTGAGGTTAGCACCCATCAATTTCAGGCGGCCTGACAGTAAATGCGAATTTAAAACATGACCCCAGATTCTTCAGCCTCTCCTGCTGCCCTGTTATGTCGCCAATCCACGTGAGGGGGATAGCCTAATGACCGTTATTTTCATTCCGCGCAGTGTGGCGCAGGCAGATTGTGGGCCACGGACAAAGCGCGGGGTTCGACAGTAATTGTACGCTCCGCGGCGATAACACCGGGTGTGGCGAACGTTCGCGTCGGTTTTATTCACAGATGAATAAGATACAAAGGTATATAATAAGGCGGTTTGAAAGCTGTTCTGCGCGGGGATGACCATATGTTCATGTTAAGTAAGCGTGACTGACCCAGGCCTGCATCCACACGTATTGCAAGGCAATTCTCGAAATCGAGCCGTCCTTCGAAGAGACGTTTCAAAGCTGGAGGTTCCATCCATCACCTTACCAGGCGATGTTACAAGATCCCAGCCAGAGGAAGCCATCGCAAGCTGCCTGGTTTACCCTGAGCAGAGTGCAGCACGTCCAGCAATGCTCTATATGAATGATAGCTGTGCATTCACAGGGATACCATCTGCAGATGTGTCCATAGCCCTCACTGATGATTTCACTCAGTGGGAAGTCACGTTCTCATCTGCTGCCCCCATAGTCTGGAACTTCCTACCGACAGAAGTGCATGCTGCCAACTCCCTGCCTCTATTAAAATCTCCACTCGACACCCTCTTTTATGATTGGCAGTCTCTCCGTAGAATGGAATTAATAAAATAATAAAAATAAAACATAATAAAATAATTCTCACGACGTTTCGGTCACAACGCAAGCAGCCGTCCTCAGGTGAAGAACGGTTCTGTCGAGAAGACAGCGTCTGAATGTGTCTTATCGACAGACCTGTTCTTCACCTGAGGACGGCTGCTTGCGTTGTGGCCGAAACGTCATGAGAATTATTTTATTATGTTTTATTTTTATTATATTATTATTTCCATTCTACGTGACTTTACCGAAAGAACCAAGAAGATGAATCCCTGCAGTCACTAAAGCTTCAAATCAAAATTTAGTCTCTCCGTAATTATAAATTGTGCCCACTGTTCCTAGAGCGGTGTTCTTCATTGCAAGGCCATCGCGTGGCCACCGGCGGTCCCTGGTGGCTTTTCGTGCGGCCCCCGACAATATACAAAGAGTAACAACACCTCCCATCATCATTATCGTCATCGTGCTGCTGTCAAACCCACAATGGTTTCAAATGTGTGGCGGCCCTCACACTGATGATGTCTTATCGGCGACAGTGCCCCCCCCCCCTCTCTGAAAATTCGTAAAGAACGCTGCTTTAGACGCTGTATAAATGCACTTTGTATTGATTGAATGTGGTAGAAGCGTTGTATCTGTAGCATCAGTAAAATTCCACAGGGTATTTGTTGCTTTAAATTCGCTTTCCATAACTTGGGATCAATCGGGATCTCGGATGAAATGCGCCTTACAAATGTCAATTATTATTATTATTGGAGCCTTGAAATGTATCTTAAAATGTGGCACTTTATGCATACAGTGGTGCAGGAAAGTGGCTGCAATATGTGGTGCAACCATCGTAGATGATTACTCTCTCTCTGATCACTGCAGTGCGATTATAACGAATTTAAATATCACTGTACACGTGGCCTTAAACATGAGCGAATGCACTTACGCGCAAACTTTTTTTTAAAATGCCCGTTAAGTAAAACAACCCACATGTGGGTTCTTTATGTGATGCTTTTCAAAAGCATATATCAAAACTTTCCTTGGACCTAGGTCAAGTTTTTAATGCTGAACTGACAGATGTGATGAATGCTTTTAAAAGCATTAGGGCAGACTGGCAGCCTATACAGCGATATGTTGTTGTCCATTAAGGGACGTACACAGGTGGACGCGTTCATTATTATGAGCAAAGGAGTTACCGCTACATTTAAAATCATTTACTAGAATTAAAATACAATGCACCCAATATTACTGCCAAACTTCCCATGAGTGTATCGCCTGCAAGATTGCAAAGGCAAACAACTTAATAATAACAAATTGTGGGGATTGCTATGGTTTCAATGGTTGTGTTTTCTTACTTTTTTTGCGGGTGGTTTAGTCGGCGGTTTGATCTACTACTGAAATCTAACATGTTACCGCATTTATAGCGCAACTTTTCCTGCTCTCTGCGCAGCATATTTCACCGTGGAAAGCAACCGGATCGGAAAAAGAGGACAATAATTCCACGCGCGAATCAACAAAGCGCCTTATCCAAAGGTAGGGAGCCCGTATCCACAGGATGCGCCAACTTTAATCGAGCATAAATTATACAGTATTCCGAGTATCGTAATTATACGCCGCTATTTGATGTATGCCATTTGTGTGCGCGCATTCATATTCGCTCAATAATATATTTGTCCCAGGGCATATCATTATTATTCAGTGATGTAATGGTCAGCCCACTGGATTTGCAATCCAGAGGTCACCGGTTCCATTTGATCTCCCGCCGTGACCATTGAAGTAATGGGTGTGTTTCTTAAACCGCACTGCCTCCGTCCGCGTGGCAGTATAAATGGGTTCACCTGTAAAATCTAAACCGCAGGTCACGTGTTGGTGGGATTGAGTGTGGCTATTCCGACCACTTCTAAAGGGTGCCGCGGTGGCGAGATGTTCACTCCCTCGCCTGGTTTACAGGAGATCGTGGGTTCGATCCTGACTCTGACACCTGCTGTATATTTGGAGTTTGCATGTCTATCTACCCGTGGTTGCGTGGATTTTTCTCCGGGTCCTCCGGTTTTCCCCTCCACATTTAGAATCTTGCTTTTAGAGTATTTGGCTGCGATACATTTCCACGTGATGGGCCACTTCGTTGAGCTATCATTTGTGGCCAGGTCGCTTCTGAAAATGAGCGATTTCGCTCAGTGGGTTTTACCTGGAAAAAAAAAAGTTTAGTAATTTTAGTTTAATTCACATCTGTCGTGCGTGAAAGAGTAGGCCACGTACCCTCTTGATGTGGGATCCCTTCACTCGCAAACTTTCCACCCTTTAGCTGAAGCCCTTCCCCAGCATTGGCACGAGCAAGCTATTTCAGGGCTGCACCTTTATCTCTATCATGTCATTACGTGTATGAAGACAATGACAAATACGTCGGAGGGGCGCCGTGTTTTTGTTAACCCCAGAGCTGAATTATGGTGATTTCTACCTCTTGTGGATGGGCGCGGAGTGCCCTGTTTGTGTTTTTTTTTAAACCTGACTAATGTTCTTTTGACGTTCGCCATGTTTATTTCGGTGGGTTCAGCCTCGATGGGAAAGTTTAAGTAAATACAACGTCGCGGCGAAATGGCCTCGGCTTAGTTCATCATCATCGCATTGCGGAAGAAAGAAAAAAAACCCCGCGCGTCACGAACATCTGCGCGAAATACGCTCGCTGGGCCAACATGTCAGGGAAAACACATTCCTGTAACCTCACAGATGCGGTCTGTATTCTACAACGCGGCGGTAGCTGCGTTCCTGAAGAACACCGCGTTGGGGAAAATCGCGTTACAATAACCATTATATAATATCGGGTAAAGCACAGTCACACGTGAGATGCGTACGTGGCCCGAACAAAGCCTGAGGCGCGTGGGTAGCATCTAGAAGTATCCAGCAGCATCCCACTGCCTTGTGCGGTGACGCTACGCCGAGGCTGCCGTACGACCGCTCATTCCTACTCGCGCGACGTAGTTTTGTTGTCTCGATCGCGTTTCATCCAATTCGCATTCCGCATTATAAAAGATGCGTTCCCTCACACATTCATCACGTTGTATGCAATTCTCGTCATGAAAACAATGCGCGTTATAGGAGAACAGACTGTGATAGCCGCCGCTACTTGAGCTTGAGCAGAACGACTAAGGGGGAAGGTAAAACAAACTACGCGTGGTCGATCGACTGCCCTCTCCAAAGATAAAGTACATTGAACAGAAGCAGCTCCATTTAGGTAATTACTGAAAATTACTGCCGTGACTTTTTCATCAGGAAATGTCAATAGCTCTTGATTCCCAGTAGATTGTACTGGATTGTTTGTAGTTTGAATCCATGTTTAATAATTTGTTCTTTTGGGGTTTTTGTTTGTTCCATCAGGGCTACATTCACTCCTTTTTTTGTATCGCACGCCGCCCCTTTCTTCAAGATATTGCAATTAAATAGTATTGCATGCAATGCTGAATTTATGTAATGAACACAATCATCAGTTTTTGTCGGTCCACTGGACGAAGGTTTTCCCATCTCCTACAGTCCTGAGGTTCCGATAATCCATCCCACTCCTACACACGGACAGATCTCACCGCTCCTTCTCCACAGGAGTCGCTCTTTAACGCTCATTCACTCCCTTGGCTCGCGTTCTGTCACCAGTCTTGTCCATCGGCAGTAAACTCTTCTTACGATGTGTCCTTTCCCCAATCAACTTACCATTCTGAATGTATATATGAACGAGGAAGCCACTGGAGCTAAGCACTTTTAAATCTAAGTTATTGGAACGATGCAACATGAGGCTGTTGAGGTTGTGTCCACGTGACATTATATCGGTGGTCTCTCCCGAGGTGCTAGCCATCAAACTTTTTGGTTAACCATCGAACAAAGACGGTCACTGCATCGTGCACTTTCAGATACGCTTCTGCGGCCGTCTGGAACGCTCTTCCTTCCGATATTAGAAAGCCATTGGAGCTATGCACTTTTACATCACCTATATTGAAAACGTATTTCTTTAGAACTGGTTTTTGTGTTAAGTTTGTTGACTTTCCTCCATAGCTCCGATGAGCACGCTTGGCTACATACGGTTCGAAAGAAGTTTAACATAAATACATATAAACCCTCTTGCACTCTCCTTTGTAAAGCAACTTACCATTCTGAATGGTCAATGCGATGCCTCTGATTTGCTCGCCAATTTATGTGCTCTTAATTTTTCTGCAACTCATATATATAACGTATAATTTCTGAAATGTTAACTGTGCGCAAACATGCAAACAGTTTATTGAGTTCTGTAGAGGTGGTGCTTTCCAACAATACGTGGGAGGAGAGCGTTGATACAGTTGTGCAAAGGAAATTCTGAAATAAAGTCACAGCACACACAGAGTTGGACTCATGAGGAAGTCTCGTTCGTGTGTTGTATGAAGACAATTACAGTGGTATAATGTTGATGTTTGAGGATATTGCAATCGAATGTAATCAGCATGAATGCATATGTTTCAAACTCCGGAAAACATTTTTGACTACTCCCGTGCATTCTGAGTGATGTTGCTGATGATGTGATAATATTTGATTATGAATAGAGTGATATTGCTGCTGCTGCTGATAATGATAGAATGATGCTTTCTGATGCTGATGATGATGTGTGATGATGTTGATACGTGCACACACGCGCGCGCACACACACGCGTGTGTGCGCACACGTATTTAATATTCATCATTCTCCTTCAATTTTAAAACATGTCCGCAAATCAGAATCATTTCTGTTAGTGATATACGCAAAGCTGAAAGAAGGCCTTTGTGCGGGTGGAATAAAGCGAAGATGAATGAGAAACGGCACATTAGGACCACTCAATGAAGCCCATCTACCAGCTGAGCCCAAGTCCTTCAGTCTTTGGCAGGGTGCATTTCTCTCCCCGTTGCTACTGTTAAGCCAGATAGGTACACTACTGCAGATTACATGAATCCTGATTAGATTTTACATGCAAACAGTGAAACGGGGGAATTATTCCCAGGGCTTTATTTTTGCCACGTCCTTTCGTACATTTAAATTGTTCGCGCCTGTTGAATTATTTATCTCGTGTTATTTCGTTTTCTTTGCAACTCCGGTATTTTGCACCCGAAAAATGTGTATTCCTGTTTGGTTTGAAGTCGTACGTGCATACGGTTTGTGTGTGAAATGGCTATTTAAACTTTGATGTGATGGTTAATATATATATCCATATTTTATAAATGTTTTTCAGAAAATATTCGTGTTGCCAGTAGTGCATCACCTTGTGTCAGGCAATTCCTCTCTCGAGATGTTAACTACCACGCCTGGTAAACGGGAGGGCATGGGTTCGATCCCGACCCTGACGATGCCTGTATATTTGGAGTTTGCAATGTCTCTCACCCCATGGTTGCGTGGATTTTTCTCCGGGTCCTCCGGTTTTCCCCTCCAAATTTAGAATCAACATCACGCATTTAGACTATTTGGCTGCCATAAATTACCACGTGATTAGCCACTTCGTTAGGCTATCATTTATGGCCAGATCGCTTCTGAAAAAGAGCTATCTTGCTCAGTGGGGGCGTAGCTGGTAAAAAAGAAAATTCTAGTTTCATCTTGTCTCGATGCACACTGTTGAAAACTATCTGGAATGTTCTCAACATCCATCACCGTGTGACTCGCAGATGACAATGAGGCAGTGGCCCCTGACCTGTTCGTAACTCTTCATTAGATGTGTTTGACCTCTCTTCAGATCAGGTCACGCCCTGTCCACAAAGAAAAAACTGTTTGGAAAGTGGGAACTTTTGCAGATTTTGTGTGTGTGTGTGTTCTCATCCTTGCACTGTTTTTCAGTCTTCAGTTATAAGAAGGAGGACGGAAAAAAGAATATTTCCATTAGTCCATAGTGGTATGGTTTAACATGTATATTACATACTCTTTGGTTCTTTCGGTAAAGTCACGTAGGCGTCAAATAAAATAAAATAAATCACGACGTTTCGGGCGCAACACAAGCGTCATACCTACGTGACTTTACCGAAAGAACCAAAGAGTATAGATTCTTGCAGTCACGACAGCTTCAAATCAAGAATGTATATGACACATTACTAATCTGGTGAGATGGCACCAGCAATTGGAGCAGGCCACTCACGTTGCAAGTTCAAATCTCACTACGATCAATAAACTGGCCTTTGTCATAGGGATACAGCATTTAAACCACCGGCTCAGAGCTGTTTAACGAAAATAAGTGTCGCCACACACTTATTTTTGGAGGATATCACTTTGGCTATTGGCTTTTTCCCATTGTACTTTCCTCCGCTTTTATCCCGAGCCTGTCCAACCCCTGAGTCACCCAGCTATTTCCTTGACGGTTATTTAATCATAGATAGATATTCCCATCTATCGGTTACCTGATTTTATAAACTACAAGGTGGATGACCTACATGCAAGAGGCGCGTTGTGGGGGAGCTGTATGACGCCACCTCGATTTGCGCACACGTGTCCATGCCGACGACTTGGGGAAGAATTCATCCGACAGTGGATTGATCGTTGGCTAGATCGCGTCAATATAATTAATTACAAGTTTAATTGGCTTTACTCTCCAACACCCCGTTGTGCTGAACTAGTAACGAAATGGCACGTTTTGTCTACGTAACAAACCTTACTAATTGTTGTCTGTGTCGGGTGGTGGCGGATTTAACAACAAATGTATATTTACGCGATCTACCCAAAAAACCCCCCGAATATTATGGATATTGGTCGCGAAAGCCTACGTATTAAACTGGCGATGATGATGCTATCCACACAGGACGGCATACCTGGACGAACAAATGCAGGAGCATGCAAGGCTACGATCGCCATCGCTCGGAGTTCCATGGCGCGGTTCAACAGCCCGGCCCCACCGTCCTCTCTCTCAGCCGGCTGCCACCACCACTGCCACCACCGCTGCCGCCGCCACCACCACTGCCTTCGCCACAGGCAGTGCCAGCTCAAGCGACAAGTCGTCACAGGAGCCGCACACGTCTCTCGCCGCTCACGCGGTACCGTGGTTGCGTTGAGCCGGCGGATGGCGATGCACGCCGCCTGTGATACGGCACCTTGGGGGCGAGGGTTGGTGAATGAAAAGTCCAAGTGATTTCCTGCTCAAACGAGCACTCGTCAGAATCGTAATATTTATTTATTCTGGAGGAATCTGATGGGCGATAAAGCTCTTTTTCACAGATGTCCCGTAGGGGCGAGTAAGAACGTTACAACAACAAACAATACAAAAGGCGATTGTAGTGCACAGTAAAAGAAAGGTAAACTAATCACCCAAACAAATGAAACTAAACCATCCTCATCCTACCAGGCAAAGCCCACTGAGGAATTAACTGATAGCTCAACAAAGTGGCTTATCATGTGGATATTTATAGCAGCAAAATCATTTAAATAGCTTGAAATCATTTAAATAGCTTATCTACAGTTTACTGCCCTTAGCCAGTGACATAATTTCCACATTCCTATGGCGAGGGCGAGTCTCTCCATCGGTCAACCACTGTTGGGATGATGGGGCTGAGTTAACCCCCAACCAGGAAATAACCCCCTCCCCCACCCCCGCTGGATGTTATTAAAACCCCGAACGTGGATCAGTTTTATTGAATGTGTTCTCTCATGCTATGAGATATCATGGGGCACCACGGTGGCAAATGTTAACTACCTCACCTGGTATACAGGAGGTCGTGGGTTCTATCCCGACCCTGATGCCTGTATATTTGGAGTTTGCATGTTCTCCCCGTGGTCGCGTGGATTTGTATTCGAGTCCTCTGCTTTTTCTCTCCACGTTTAGAATCAACACGCGTTTAGAGTAGTTGACTGCTATAAATTTCCACGTGATAAGCCACTTCGCTGAACTATCATTTATGTCCAAGTCGCTTCTGAAAATGAGCTGCATAGCTCAGTGGGGCCTTACACATGCGTAGTGTCAGTGAGACGGAGGCAAGATTTGTAGGAGGCACCTTCTTTACTAAACAACTTCCACGGTCTCGTCCTCACACTCTCCACAGTAGCTCAGCCCAGCCTGTACACAACACCAGCCGTCTAACACTGACGGCGCTAACTGAGATAGCCAACGGCTCTCCTTCGTAGTGCAGTGTCTAGCAGAGACGTTTAGCGACGACGGCGATGAGACGACAGCGACGACGAGACGAGTCCACTCCCAGAACCGGCAGCCTCGAGCCCCCCGCTCCCGGCTCCTTTTATGCTCCCAGCACGGCCTGGCTCCGCCCTGACCGCGCCTCCCTTCTCGAACCCGCTAGCAGGTTCCACGGGCCTCCAGACGGTGTCCTCCGTGACCCTTGCCCTAGTTCCTCCGCTCTGCCAACACACACCGTGCTCACGCTCACCGGCGTGCGCGCTGTCTATCCACCACAGCCGGCGCTATTACACTACACATGGTCAAATACAAACGCATTTTGATTTAAAGCTTTCGTGACTGCAGGGATTCATATTCTTGGTTCTTTCGGTAAAGTCACGTATAAGGGAAATAATAAAATAATATAAATACAAAACAATAAAAATTCTCACGACGTTTCGACTGCAACACAAGCAATCATCATCAGGTGTGAAATCCACAGCAAGAAACGTCGTGAGAATTTTTATTGTTTTATATTTATATTATTTTATTATTTCCCTTTACGTGCCTTTACCGAAAGAACCAAGAATAAAAATACAAATAGTTTTTAGCATTTCGAGAAGTGTTTTAAATATATTACAATAGATTCAAAACTCATCTTTCCGTGGTTTATCCAGATCTAGATCGTGTGACCGTACTACTCCGATTGTGTCGTCCCTGCGCTGGCTCCCTGTAAAGAGCAGAGTCGACTTCAGGATTCTGCTTGAATGGGCCAGCGCTTAAATATCTCGCCGCCGATCTGCTCAAGCGTCATAGACACCGCTGCGAAAAACTTACATCAGCTGCTTCTGGTCTGCTCAGTTTTTTTCATTTTATTTCATTACAGTTTCATTCATTTGGTATAGCCCTGTGAGCCATTCGGCTCTTGAATCGGGTGCAACCGCAACAAACAAAAAACAAAACATGAACAAGAAAACATCTTAAAGTGACTATGTGCAAACAGAAAAATCCAGAAAAAATCGTTCCTAAGACAAGACTGTGTTGTTGTTGATGTTGATGTTCTAATGGAGACGGAGCCTTCTGCTGCCAGTCTCCACGATTGTGGAATCCCTTTCCTCGGTCCATTAGTTTATTATTATTTGCTTTTATCCCGGTTCCTCATTTTATTTCAACTTCGAGTGTAGCCATTGATATTGTTATTAAAAGTTTCTATTTCGCTTAGATTGTATCTGTACTCGTGCGTGGAGTTTTACTTTCATGTACAGCGCTTTGAGATACTTCAATATGAAAAGCGCTTTATAAAACAGAGATTATTATTATTATTTACGTGAGCAAGACTTGGCATTCTGCACTTGTGAGATCGTTCCGTATCTGGAGAATTGGTTTCATTGGACGAACACAAACCCGACTCGCACAATGCAAACCGCAAACGACACGCAGTGAGTTTTCACCCAGCGGTGGAAGCAATGATTCCGTGTGTCCAGATTTGAACTTTTTTAGTTTTGCCCACTCACTTTCACCAAAATTATAAATAAAAATTGCTTCTATTTGGGTGCGCCCTGAACTTTGGAGGCAAGGTTTGGTGGATCACACAAAGTTGTGACACTTCCATAGCTTTCGATTTAAAGCTTTCGTGACTGCAGGGATTCATATTCTTGGTTCTTTCGGTAAAGTCACGTAGAAGGGAAATAATAAAATAATAAAATTATTAAATCCACATCAGTTGGATTTCACACCTGATGATGATTGGTTGTGGTGCAGTCGAAACGTCGTGAGAATTTTATTGTTTTCTATATTTTTTATTGTTTTATTTCCCTTCTACGTGACTTTACCGAAAGAACCAATAATATACTTCCATACCTGCCAAGCAAACGAGCTGGCCGCGAGGCAGTAGTATGGCAAGTGGGTTTGGAAACCTAATCTGTGCAGATGTTTGCGTGTCATCTTGTCATACGGATGGGTTTCATTCGGCTCCTCCGGTTTCCTCCCACACGCACAACATTATTTTTTTAAAGGAATTGGCCAAACATATGCATCCAAGATCTTCCTGCAACAAAAAAAGTCTTGAGAATTAATGAGGTTTTTCTTTATAAATGGAATCGGAACAAAACGTGGAATAATATTGCTTCAGTCCTTCTCTTAAAACGTCCAACCTTGTAATGAAATGTTGTTCCTCAGATTGAATCAGTGATTTCTGAATCTGGAATGTTTTCTTTTCTTAAGGTTAGCCACAATTGTAAATCATACTTACCCCAGTTCAAACATTTCCTTGAGACAGCAGTGTGTTTTGTTGCTATGCACCACTTGTTTTGCGATTTCCGTCGTGTATGTGCCGTGTCAAATCCAGTGTTCACTGTTGAACTGCTGGTACGTAACACCAATAAGTTGTAACCAGAGTTTAACACAAGGCCTGTGGAGACAAATGTGTTGCTTTTATTAACTCTGTCTGATCGCTATGATACATAATACAAGTAGCAGCCTCCGCTGAGCTCTGGAACAAGATGCTGTGTACTTAACGGTATCATTTTTACGCTTTTCAACAAAGCTTGAAAGTGTTTATGGATTATTGTATTTCATACCTCCGTCTGTCTATCCATCTGTCTATCTATCCGTAACAGGGTTGGCATGTTAACTTAAAAAAAAATACACGTTCCAATATAGGTTAAACTGGAGTATATGTGCGTTGCCAATAGAGATGGAAACCATTGAATACGGGACAAATTGATCAAAACACGGGGGCACAAACCAGTGCTGCAACGTGTGTATGTTGAACTTCTTTTGCACCGTACGTAGCCAACCGTGCTGATCGTCGGCGCTGAGAGTACCTGCCTCGGCATCCCAGACCGACTGCCCGAGGCGCGCCCTCACCGGGCAGAGCTGCGATGCGAGCCCCGTGGTTTCTTCATGGGCTACGAGTGTACTAATCTAGATTTGAAGTTTTCGTGACTGCAGGGATCCATACTCTTTGGTTCTTTCGGTAAAGTCACGTAGGTATAAAATGAAATAAATTAAATCACGACGTTTTGGGCGCAACACAAGCGTCTGTCATCAGGTATTACACCCCCCCTCTCTATCTCTCCCCCCTTGCTCCTCCCCCCTCTCTTACCTATATGGCCTCTTGGTACAGCAGCCCTTTTGCCCACTTCAGCAACTGTTTCTTGCTGTGGTTGTCCCACCTGATGACGGACGCTTGTGTTGCGCCCGAAACGTCGTGATTTAATTTATTTTATACCCACGTGACTTTAACGAAAGAACCACAGAGTACGAGCGTACTACTTGCTGTGCGCGCCCTGGCGCAAGCACTACCATTAGTATCGCTCATTTAAATACTACCCAAGGCAGATGCATTCCACGACGTAATCTATGCACTCGCATGATAATTCTTACTTGATGTCGTAGTTACACCTTCATTGCTTTTCTGCCTTTGCCGTGTCTTTGTCAGCTGTCTGCACCGAGCCCAATGGATTCTCCGGCGTCCGCACCGGCAAACACATTCCTCGGCAAAAGGAGCAACATGGTGTCGGAGGAAGACATGAGCGACATCAACTCCCTTTTGACGACGGCGGTGTTGACAGGAGACAAGGACCCAGATGACAAGGTGTGGGGGCGTACATTTGCGAGAACCTTCTTTGACCAAGGTCAAACGCTGTAGCTCAATTCCCCGCAAATTCTGGTTTTAGTGGGATTAAATCCATGGGCAGTTCAAGATGGCAAGGTGCTTGTGAGGGTTGGTCGTGATGAGGGCCCAAAGGTTTTGACGAAATTACCACGAACGCAGACACCACTATTGTCTTCTTCATCGCGTCTCATATTCAACCTCTAGACGGTCGTTCCCGAAAATTCTGCACAGGCCACCGCTTGCGGTGGCGGCATTGCCAAGTCTTGAGGAGCGCATTGCGGTTGCTGCAGGGCATCTCAGGAGATGATCCATGGTTTGCTTCTCCAGACAAGCACACATTGGTGTCGGGGTTGTGTGGAATACTCCCACACCCCACCCATGATTTCATGAGAGAGTTGCATCTGCCAAAAGCCACTCTCTTGAGTCTGTTGAGGCTCCGCCATGTGAGCCGTTTGGAATTGGAGTCAGACGGGAGCTCCGTTCAACAGCTTTGTCGCTTTATTTTTTCCCATTCTTTTTGCCAAGGGAAGTTCTGGCAGAGGTCGGTGATGTGGAGTCAGTGGTACAATCCTTCCCTGTGATACACTGAGAACAACATTTTGGTCAAAAGCCTTTGGGCCCTTCGTTAAGGCCAACCTCCATGGTGCTTTGGAAGCTTAGAAACCTTGCCCAGGAATTCTAGATTTGATGCCTTCGTGACTGCAAGGATTCATATTCTTAGGTTTTTTCGGTAAAGTCACGTAGGTAAAAAATTAAAATTAAAATTAATAAAAGTAAAATAAAAATAAAATAAAAATCACGACGTTTCGGAGGCAACACAAGCTTCCGTCACAGCACGATAGCTGTATCAAGTTACTTGATACAGCTATCGTGCTGTGACGGTTCCACCTGAAGACGGAAGCTTGTGTTGCCTCCGAAACGTCGTGATTTTTTTATTATTTTTATTTTACCTTCATTAATTTACATGTTTTACCTACGTGACTTTACCGAAAAAAACCTAGGAATATACTTGCCAAGGAAGCCAGTACACATCAGAGCGCTAAGCCAGCTCTGCTACTATCATGGGTTCCAATCCTGGCAGCTACATGTGAGGGGCACTGTGATGGAGAGATGTTAACTACCTCACCTGGTATACAGGAGGTCATGGGTTTGATCCCGACCCTGACGATGCCTGAATATTTGGAGTTTGCGTGTCTCTCTCCTCGTGGTCACGTTGATTATTCTCCAGGTCCTCCGGTTTTTCCCTACACATTTAGAAGCAACATCACACATTTAGAGTATTTGGCTGCTATAAATGTCCACATGATACGCCACTTCGTTGAGGTGTCATTTGTGGCCACGTCGCTTCTGAAAAAGAACCGCATAGCTCGGTGAGCCATACCTGGTCAAATAAAAGCAGATGAAAAAAATTCGATTTAAAGCTTTCGTGACTGCAGGGATTCATATTCTTGGTTCTTTCGGTAGGAAATAATAAAATAATACAAATAAAACAATAAAATAAGAAGACAGATGAAAGACAGATGAAAAAAATTGTCTTCTCGAGTGTGGTGATTTTATGGTCTTAGCCCAGTCACCATAGACTGGCACACACACACACACAAGATTAATTAATTTTGTATTCCACTCAATTTGGCGTATTCCAGCTCTGATAATTAACTAGTGGGTTTGAGTGACATGAGAATAAGAATAAAGGTGTACCATTAGCGTGGATTAAGATGACTTTGGTTCGTGATGTCGTGGGTTTAGGCTGTTCTCTGCAACAAGAATTATGAATGCACGTGCATTAATTTTGTACATTTATTCATCAAGAGTTATGAATGTACCATCGTTCATTTTCAAGACATGACACCAACAGCACACAGTTGTGGCTCACTGGTGCCAGGATCTGGACACGCTGTTGGAAAATGCAGGCAGAACATTAGTTTAACTCACCAGTTGATATTAAATATTGTTATTATTCTTGTAGCCTTTGCAGACTATGAAAAGGCAATTGACTCAATGGAAATTGATGCAGTCATCCAAGTTCTTTGAATAAATGCCTAAAACACATCCCTGCGGACGGAGCTGGTAGGAACGTTGGGTTGCTCGGTCAATGGCCAGGGTCAACGGCGGCGTGGTGTATTCCACAAATATGCCCCACTGTGAGGGCGGGCACAAGCCGGCATGAGTATGTTAAACGTTGAGTTTTATAAGGGCACCACGGGGTGAGCAGCCCCTCCCCACCCAGCTCCACCCCTCCCCACCCAGCCCCACCCCACCCTCCCCACCCAGCCCCTCCCCGTCCTCCCCACCCAGCCCCTCCCCACCCTCCCCTCCCCACCCAGCCCCACTCTCCCCACCCAGCCCCTCCCCTCCCAACCCAGCCCCTCCCTCCCCACCCAGCCCCTTCCTGCATGACGGACGGACGGACACAATAATCCCCTGTGGGCTGGTGTAACCAGGAGGTTCGTACCAGTATAATTCAAATGTGCCTATGTATAGAATACTAACTGCGTGCAAAATTCAACATCTACAATGAGCTTGCAGGGCTTGTCCTATGAATTTACTCAGCCCTGCCCAGGGAATGTGGAATGTCCACATCTAGCCTAGGTACTGTATTCAGGAGATGTGTGCCTCCTTTCACTCATCGGAGAGGGACGTAAGTTTGATGAAAGTATATAAATCAAAAGTCTTGTCACCACATGTTATTCTGATTGTGCAATCTGGGTCATGTCATGAGACAAAGTATATATGTTCAACTTCTTTCCTTCCATACGTAGCCAACCGTACTTATCGGAGGTATCATTAATTTTGAACTTTTGCAGACCAGTGCGTGCACTCCCCCCCCCCCCCGTCTCCATGTCAGAGAACGGTATGTGGAAAGATACATCACAGAACTACTTCTTAGATCAAGTGACCTCTGGTCCGCACAATAGGGAGGAGCACTTCCCACACATGCCGTGTCACACGAGGAGTGATGCTCGTCACACGACCGTCGAACCGATGCTTTTGATTTCCAGAGCTGGAATTTAGGCGAATTAAATTGAGAACCAAAAATGTAATGCGATGGGGTTTTTGTTGTTGTTGTTGTTGTTGTTTGTGTGGTACAGTCATTGGTGGCCGGGCTTAGATCCCTCAACTGACACTTGAGAACCTGGCTCTCACCGTGTGCAGTTGCCCAGAATCAAACCCAGGGTATCCGCGATACCACCTTGGCATTCTGATATCTTAAGCCACCCCACCCGGCCACCGCTTTACCACTCTGGCCTTTTAAAATTAATACGAGTTTTCTCGCTGTTGCTATTCTTCACAGGATTGTATTTTCCCTTCTCACCCAATCGAAATATTACCGAACTCTTTTTGGAAATCCTTAAGCTTCTGTTTGTAGGTAGGGGGGAGGGGCACAGTCGGTCGATGGAGAAAGTCAAGTCAGTCTCGTATTTCCCATCCTAGCGAATTGTACATCAAGGTGTTGCACGTGTCCTCCAAATAACGCAACTATTCTACACACGAACGATTGATGTTTGACTCAGTATTGTCTTGTCCCCCCACATTGCTGTCACAATTATAATGCATGCAAAATAAGAGTAGGCTTTACCCTTTGCAAGGAATCGAGTCTGCATCAACTACACACGGTACTTGTAGTGAACATGCAAACGAATTCTGATCATCTATGCATTGTCTTTGGAACGGATTGGCCTACACTACGGACAGCCTTCTTAGTGGCCTAGTCTCACTGCCAGTGTCAAACCAGAGAACGTCAAGAGGTGAAGAGCACAAAGACAATGCACGTATCAGAGCACCCAGAGCTCGGGCTGAGTACATTTGTGTTTTTGCTGCCACCATGCTCCGATCTGTCGTGGTGTGTCAATGAGGTTTGTTTTGAGACGAACAATTTCTTGGGAATCCATGACGGATAAGTGTTTATCGGTGTTGGTCACTGTCTGCACAGGTGGTTGGGGGGGGCTTAAGACAACACAACATGCGACTAAGCACATTTTCTGTTAATTAATAAATTGTATGCGCGTGCACATGATGACACCCCGTAAGGAGTACTGAGCATGAACTCGGATGATTGTCTTTGGACACAAGGTATTTTTCTATTATTTTTTTACCTACGTGACTTTACCGAAAAAAACCTAAGAGTATGAATCCTTGCATTCACGAAAGCTTCAAATCTAGAATTTGGACACAAGTACAAAGATGCTCATGTAATACAAATGATTCGTAAATTATTGTGTATCTGCGTAGCACACAGTGACGCACAGTAAAATTGCGTTCACCTAACGCATGGTACATTTCAGTGTTCCCGTTATTGCACATACACGTCTTTATTATTTATATAAGCCTTCAAGACCAACTTGATCATCAGCAGACACTATCGACATCTCACAGGATCCCACACGGTCTCCTGGTGTCACGAACCATCGTTCTCTTGCGCGTGTGCTGATTGCATGGCTCCATCTCCCCAGTGACTGTCCTCCGGGGAATGTTCCCTGTCTGGGCTGGCATTCCATTACCAGCCTCTTCCATCGATCATCATCATGATCCCTTGATAGTAATACGTCCCACTTACTTTTCGGAACAGTCAATAGTATTAATCTTGATTTGAAGCTTTCGTGACTGCAGGAATCCATTCTCTTTGGTTCTTTCGGTAAAGTCACGTAGGTATAAAAATAAAATAAATCCATTAAAACAGTCTGCATCAGCAGCAGACCATGCTTTCCCACCTGATGACGGACGCTTGTGTTGTGCCCGAAACGTGATTATTTTATTTTATTTTTATACCTACGTGACCTTACCGAAAGAACCAAAGAGTATAGTCAATAGTATGGCTCTATTCAACTGAATGGGTTTTTGATAAGGTGGACTGATAAATCGGCACAGCAACTGATAAGGACTGACTGACGGACAGGCAAAAGTAGAGGGAGTTGAAGACTGAAGAATCAGCAGTGCCGCCACAGCCATTGTGGTTATGGATAGATGATACTGGTAGGAACCTCCTGGTTACACCAGCCCACAGGGGATTATTGTGTCCGTCGTTTAGGGAGGGGCTGGGTGGGGAAGGGAGGGTGGGGAGGGGCTGGGTGGGGAGGGGAGGGTGGGGAGAGGCTGGGTGGGGAGAGGATGGGTGGGGAGGGTAGGGCTGGGTGGGGGCTGGGAGGGGTGGGGAGGTGCTGGTCACCCCGTGGTGCCCTTATAAAACTCAACGTTTAACCTACTCACGCCGGCTTGTGCCCGCCCTCACAGTCGGGCATATTTGCGGAATACACCACGCCGCCGTTGACCCTGGCCATTGACCGAGCAACCCAACGTTCCTACCAGCTCCCTCCGCAGGAATGTGTTTAAACTAAATGGCATTATGTTGGACGATCCTTAGGATGTTAAAGAATCCCATTACTTTTATTGTAGATAACAGACATTTCCATTGAAATGAATGAGTATGTCTAACCTATTAATTGTCCACATAACATCCATTCATTTAAATAGTGTGTATAGCATCTCTATTCAATTCAATGGCATGCTACTGAATGGTTCTTCTATGGCAGAATCCCATTCAAGATCATTAATAATTTAATAGCCCATGGCAATTGCTGCAAGAATCGTTCTACTCTGTGGCACGTGTGCAGCCCTGTGTCACTCCACTGCTGGAGGAGGCTTCCCCGTGCCAGTCATAGGGGTTGTTTGACCATACTTCAAAATAAATCAGTGCAGAGTGGTGAAGGCGGTGCTCAGCAACAGTTCAGGCATCGGTCGCCAGCATTATAGCCGTGGCCGGGTAATGAACTCGGATCCATAGTGCGGTGCACGAACAGTTGTGCTTCCCTCGCTTCTATTAAATGCGACGCTGACATTTATGGAATTCCATGCAGGACGTGTTGACACATTAAGGTTAGCAGGAACAGCTGTTCCTTGAAAATGACATCAGGAAAAAACAAGGATCCATTAAGCGTATTCTGTATTTACTCGCCGATGCTCATTTAGTAACATACCGCGGTAGATGTTTGTGTTTTTTTGTTGCATAAATTACGTGGCCCTCTGTTGTTACTGGACATGAAATACACGCGCCTCTTGTGCAGCGTAAAACACGCGGGCACGCGGACAAGAACAAGAAACGGGGCGGATATGAATGTAATAACAAGCAAATTAATAAAATAAATGTTTGCGAGATTTGTTTTTTCAAGCACCAAGAAGGTTTTTTTTTTTTGTGTTGCTCGTGCAAGCCGACCAGGTTGTGAACTTTGTTTTTTCAGCTCGCAGAACAAACGGCGCTGTGTGGATGGACCCCACGCGAACCACCCAACACCGCGTTCAAACTACTTCAGCAGGTACTGGCCAAGCATTACATCCTGGGTATTTCTGGAAAACACGATGCCTATGCTAACATACAAAATCAACTCGCTGAGGGGGGGGGGGTTCACTTAATTAAGCCTCATTGTATTATATTCACTGTTGTCATGTCAGCGCAAGATCGATCAAGCGGTTTTACTGCTCATGTGTGTGTCGAGGCGGTGACTCATCTCCCGCTTGCTGTCCTGAGCCCGTTGATGGAAATGCCACATTCCTATGTCAGGCGGCGATTCTGTCACAAGATACCTGTGATTAATTTTCCGATAAATTGGTGCTTTTTAAATCCTTTATATTAAGTTCGCTTGCTTGCTTGCGTGCTTGCTTACGACAGTGCAAACCTTTCGGTCGTTTTTTAACCCACTTCCCGTGATCCAATCGAGCTGACATTTTGCACACAGACTCGTTGTGCGAGACAATTAATGTTCGTGAAAAAAAAATGCAAAAATTTTACACTGTTTAGGGAAAACAAATTAAATATTTAATTACCAATTGCTTAATACTGACAGACAATCATCTGACCCATAGGTGGCAGCCATCTCAAGCCAGAGGACGAGATGACTCTAGCCGCCACGCATATAAAGGATTTAGAGTGAAAAACTTTGTTTTTACGGGTTATACTTGTTTAAATCCTTTATATTAAGTTCACTTGCTTGCTTGCTTAGGACCGTGCAAATCTTTCGGTCGTTTTTTAACCCACTTCCCGTGATCCAATTGAGCTGACATTTTCTACACAGACTCGTTGTGCGTGACAATTAATTTTCGTGAAAAATTTTTTCCAAAATTTTACACTTTATAGGACAAAAATATTTTATTTAATTACCAATTGCTTAATGCTGCCATGCAATCATCTGACCCATAGGTGGCAGCCATCTCAAGCCAGAGGACGAGAGGACTCTAGCCGCCACGCATATAAAGGATTTATAGTGAAAAACTTTGTTTTTACGGGTTATACTTGTTATTGATCCCAGAGGGATTATAGGCTGAGTAAAACCCCCAACCGGTATTTGAAACTCACAGCTTCCCGATTGCAAGCGGCTCGTTCTACCACTTGCTAAAATGGATCGTGGGACAAAATATACGGATTCTTAGCCTCTCCAGCCATGACCAGGCTAGCCCTCCGCCATATACCGTCAACTCGCATCACTTAAACCCACAAAACATTTCACGTGACGGCCAGTGAACTAAGGATGACCAAAAGAGGATTTTACATTTTAGCGTGACCGTGAAGGGATCCACTTTTAACATTTCCCCAGATCGCTTTTGATAAATGGCAGGGTAATGGGAACGGACATGGATTATATCCCCACGTTTCTAAGTTGGCATGTTGTTGTTTCTCTTTACAGCAAAAAAAAGCAAAATAGAAAGGCACACGGGCAACCAAACCGATCTAACAAAAAGGTCACGTGATCTTTTTTGACAAAATAGACCGCAGTCTCGGGGTACGATGTTGTGTAACGGTGGCTCCTTCGTGCGATAAGAGTACTTTGTTTTGGAAAGCGCTCCCATCAGGCTTTCATTGCGTGTCGGTTTTTTTTTGTCAAATGGACATTTTGCCACCGCTTCAAAGCCTTTTTTTTGGCAAGTGTGTCACATCTTTTTGGTCGGAGACGACAAACAGATTCTCAGTCTCTGCCGCGAGGCATCCACACTGTTGTTGTTCCACACCGTCAACGCTTTAATTCATAGGCGCGCGCGTGCCACTTTTCAGATCATGTCATCGTTCATTCATAACAATTTACCTCTCTTTTTGTCAATCCACTGCTGGATGAGGGCCTGCTCACTCTCGTGTCGGTTACCGAGGCCCTCTGACCATACTTCACCGCGTTGGTCAACGCAGGTTGGCGGTGCAGAGGGCAGACCCATGGAGCGGTTCAGATATAAACTCGCCACTGATGTGAGCCGTGGCCGGCGAGGGCGAATTTCAAGTTGGCGGGGATCGTTGCGCAGCGCGTAAACCACCGAGGCTCCGCTATGCCCCCCACCCCACCTCATTCATCGTGCTGCGTTCGACAAATCATTCCTTTTTTCTTCAAGCCACGAATTGCCCTTTGATCAACCGAGTGATAATTGCACGGCAATTACCTTGTTACGCTGATGAAAATGCATCGCGCACCTCGCCCTTGTAAATGCAACGCAGATTGAAGAAGCAAAACAAAAAGAGAACGATGCAGATGGACAACATCTGCACTTTGTACTTTGTCTTTTTTTATTTCTCAGCGGTTTAATTGATGTGCACGAAGCGCTGTTTATCCCCCGTGGCGGGAGACGTCTTAATGAGAGGACAAAATGCCAGCGACCACGTGTCGAAATTGTGTCCTTTCGAACGCCGCAGACGCTCGGCGGCACAAACGGAGACGTCGCAAGGCAGCGGCGGCCGGGGACAGCCGTCGTCGGCAAGGCCACTGCGGGAGAAGCAAGGCCATTCAGCGCTGGTAACAACAATATCTCATCCAGATCGTCAGACGCGTGTTCCTGCGTGCGCGCAAGCGCGCGTGTGTGTGAAGCGGTGGCACAGCTGCGCTACGAACTCTGCGACCCGAGTTCGATTCTCGCTCACGGCCACCGACACCGGTGACGATTGTTGGAACCGGTCATGGGACCTCCCCTAGGTCGACTCAGCCTCAAATGAGAACCTCGTGCGGTGTGTAAAAACATCGCCACTGGGGAGACAAAGGCGGTCGGGCGTGGTGCTAGCCACCCACCCCTCGTATATCATTCCGGCCTTCATAGGTACTCGTTAACAGCACTTGCCCCTACAGTCTGTTACAGGCTACACGGTGGAACTTTGTCTCTGTCTGTAACGCGCTGGCATGACGTCACGTGAGATTGGGGCGGTGGGGGGGTGATGACAGAGACGCGGGGGAGGTGTTGAGAGGAGTATCGACGTCACGCCACGTCGAGGTGAGGTTGTGAAGAGAAGGGCGATGACGTCACGCTACACGGGGTGAGGTGTGTGAGAGGTAGTGATGACGTCAAGAGAGGCGGGAGTGGTGAGGACAAGGGATCCATGACGTCACACGGGATTTTGGTTGAGGCCGGGAGAGGGGGTGAATCATTGTCATTTCTTTTCGGCATACATATACACGACTAGCTTTACTACCCGAGACTTGGATTCTTGTCTTGGATTAACACACGGCCTACGCGGAGGGTGGGGGGGGGGTGCGTGACGTCAGCAGGCACACTGCGTGACGCTGCCGCATGCGGGTGACATCACAGATGTGACGTCCCCGCTCACTTGCCGTGCAAAATATATCCATTATTGCGCCCCCCCCTAATACAAAAGTCTATTTTTATACTTTTTGCATTGTGTACAGTCTGGAAGCTACCCACACGCCAAATTTCAAGTTTGTTGCATGTTGGGAAGGATGCTAAACATTTCGAACAGACACACATATTCACAACACATTCCTGCGGAGGGAGCTGGTAGGAACGTTGGGTTGCTCGGTCAATGGCCAGGGTCAACGGCGGCGTGGTGTATTCCACAAATATGCCCGACTGAGAGGGCGGGCCAAGCCGGCGTGAGTAGGTTAAACGTTGAGTTTTATAAGGGCACCACGGGGTGACCAGCCCCTCCCCACCCAGCCCCACCCCTCCCCACCAAGCCCCACCCTCCCCACCCAGCCCCTCCCCACCCTCCCTTCCCCACCCAGCCCCACCCCTCCCATTTTTGGATGCACGACGGACGGACGGACGGACACAATAATCCCCTGTGGGCTGGTGGAACCAGGAGGTTCCTACCAGTAAATTTCCCTTTTATACATATATAGATTTAAGCTATAAACCAAACTAAACAGCACCGTATATCGTCAATCAAAATATACACAATCGATCAGTATTCATTTTACGTGCCAATATATCCCTCGATAAAGTAGGCATCGGTGGTGCACAGTACAACTGAACGGGTAGGGGGGGGGGGTCACACAGCAACAGGCGAACAGAGAGAAGCCCACCACGCACGCCCTCAGTGCATCTGAACAAACAACAAATCAACATTTCCGTGTGAAGTCAGTGTTGATGAAATCACGAGAGCCTCTATGTATTCGTTTTACCGCGAAAGTTCCACGGATTCCTGCCCGACGTTCTGTTCTATGCAGTTCGTCGCTAAAACGCCGTGTGATGTGTCCCGAAACAACACGACAGATGGCAAATAGAGGGGTGTAAAAGAGAACGAATATGAAACAAATAATACGTTTTACTCTTTCTGGAAATAAAACAGGTGTTAAGATGTTCAAGCACCAAATCGATCACTTTTGCAAGGAATCATGTCTGCATTAGCCACATATACTTGCGGTGAACATGCAAACCAAAAACATGATCTGGTAGTATATGCATTGTATTTTTTTATTTAAAGCTTTCGTGCCTGCAGGGATTCATGTTATTGGTTATTTTGGTAAAGTCATGTAGAAGGGAAACAACAAAACAATATGAATATAAAACAATAAAAATTCTCACGACGTTTCGACTGCAACACAAGCAATCATCATCAGGTGTGACATTTTCTTGCTGTGGATTTCACACCTGATGATGACGATTGATTGTGTTGCAGTCGAAACGTCGTGAGGATTTTTTATTGTTTTATATTTTATTCAATATTTCTTGCTGTGGATTTCACACCTGATGATGATTGCTTGTGTTGCAGTCGAAACGTCGTGAGAATTTTTATTGTTTTATATTTATATTGTTTTGTTGTTTCCCTTCTACGTGACTTTACCAAAAGAACCAAGAATATATATGCATTGTCTTTGAGAATGATTGGTCCACACCAGAGATACGCTTTCTCTAGAGCCTATTCTCAAACAGTGTTTGACTAGAGGACTCTAAAAGGCGACCAGCACAAAGACAACGCCACGATCAGGACATTGAGAGCTCGGGGTGAGCAGCTCCATAATGGGACCTCCCTTGCCAGTATCACAATATAAAGGTGTATACTGGTAGGAACCTCCTGGTTCCACCAGCCCACAGGGGATTATTGTGTCCGTCCGTCCGTCGTGCATCCAACAATGGGAGGGGTGGGGCTGGGTGGAGAGGGGAGGGTGGGGAGGGGCTGGGTGGGGAGGGTGGGGAGGGGCTGGGTGGGGAGGGTGGGGAGGAGCTGGGTGGGGAGGGTGGGGAGGGGAGGATGGGGAGGGGCTGAGTGGGGAAGGTGGTGAGGGGCTGGGTGGGGAGGGTGGGGCTGGGTGGGGGGTGGGAGGGGTGGGGCTGGGTGGGGAGGGTGGGGCTGGGTAGGGAGGGGCTGGTCACCCCGTGGTGCCCTTATAAAACTCAACGTTTAACCTACTCACGCCGGCTTGTGCCCGCCCTCACAGGTCGGGCATATTTGCGGAATACACCACGCCGCCGTTAACCCTGGCCATTGACCGAGCAACCCAACGTTCCTACCAGCTCCCTCCGCAGGAATGTGTTGTTTGGTGTTTTAACATCTTAACACCTGTTTTATTGTCAGAAACTGGTCAAATCTATTCTTATACACACAGTACGTTGTATTGTGAACATGCAAACAAACATGCTCTGGTAACATATCAATTGTCTTTGTAACTGATTGGCCTACACCAGAGTCAGCCTTCTTTATGGCATAGTCTCACTCGCCGTGTCAGACCAGAGAACGCCAACAGGCGAACAAATATAAATTTGTTGAACAAATCTTACTCGTGGAAGTATGAAGTGAAAGTGTTCGGCACTCAAACACATTTATGTGACTACGCCACCACACTGATATATAGACGTGTGTGTGTGTGATATATATGATATGTGAACAGGGCGCGTTGCGTTTCGCCACTGAAATTGATTTGGTTTTCGTGGGAGCCGTTTTGACGGCGGTGTTTTCGGGCAAAAGTTTGCAGAGGGAGAGAGGATGCCATAAAAAAAGGATAAGGCTGCAGGTCTCTCCAATCCCACCGGTTAATTTGAGGGACATTGCACTCCATAGCCACCGCATGCCACATGCTATTACCGCACAAATTGGCCAATGATATGTGGAGTGCCACACGGCAATTTGACTTTCATTTGGCAAGCCTTGTTTGTTCGTTTTGCACAAACGCCTCGTAATAGACACGGGGAAAGCACTGGGAAGGGATGGCGTGAAAAGAAAAAAAGTTGCCCCCAAAAGTGGAATATAAATAGAAATCGCCCTTTTGGTCAGGAGGGCCTCTGCGTGGAAAGCCATGGCTAATCACGACCGAGTAATGCGATGCTTTTTGCATCGCATTATTAAGCTAGATCCTTATTTCCTGGCCATTCGGCTGTGTCAACAGTTGTTATTTTTCTTTAATTCTCTTTTGGAAGCATATGGGGCAAAACAAAACAAAAAACCCACCGTGTTTATTTACGCGGATATCGGCAGAGTGTGACGCACGACCCGCTGAACATCTGTGAAGAGCTTCATCGGATTCCTCCTGCAGTATAAATACAGATTCTGTATCTTGACAAGAAGAGCTAACGAGGAATGACGCAGCGTACCCGCCGGCTTGAATATATCAATGATAAAAGCTCGGTGGGCAGTTTAGACCATAACCACCCGTGTTGAGCAAAGGGGGGCGCAGCAGTCACACGACACAAATCTGAATCAGAATCTGTATTTATACTGGAGGAATCCGATGAGCTATGAAGCTCTTTTTCACAGATGTCGCCCCAGAATTTCACTGATCGTTCCGACGTTTCGGACCTTTAGCCGATCGTTTCCCGCGCTCTCCTCTCCCCCACCGCCCACCGCCGCGGTCCTTTGCCGGACGGCCGCCTTCTGCGCCCAGCGATGTGGCGAAGGAGCCCTTTAAGAGAGAGAGAGAGAGAGAAAAAAAAACATTTCAAAAATAATGTTCCGTAAGTGCGTCATTTGAAAAAATTGCACGCGTGGTCGAGTGACAGTGGGCCGCGAGTGTTGCGGGCGGGCGGGCGGGCGGTTGGCCGGGTAATTGCAGGCACCATTGTGCAACTGATCCCCGAAAATTGCGGCAGAGCAAAGTTTTTGATTCAGGAGCCTGCAATTACGGCCGATTCAGCTGTCTCTCAAGGCATTGTTTAGGGGGCTCCGTTGTGGCTTTGTTGGGAGCTCCGTTTATCCCCCCCGCGCGCCCCCTGCCTGCTTTCAACATGTAAACCCGCAGAGGCCATAGCAACGGCTGATTTGTAATGCTTACATCACATTCATTAAATAAACACGGTCATTTTCAAGCCAGTGTATTTTCCCATGTTTTGCCTTAAAGGGGGGAAAAAAGAGGTAAGAATACCGGCAATTAGTGTATTTTAATACCAATAAAATAATTGCCGCTTTCAAGTGTTAATTCAGGCGCTGTCGCGCAATAGATGCTGCGTGATGTGAAGACGGTGGATGCACTGCGTGTGCGGGCACACCTTTGTGCGTGCACAGCCCCCTCGTTGTCAATCCACTGCTCGATGAAAGACCTCCGCCACAACGTGTGGGTCGTGGAGAATATTTGACCCGTACTTCACCACGTTGGTCAACGCGGATTGATGGAAGGCAGGGAGCGTAGACGCGGGATCATAGAAGTACGGTACAATGATGAATGTCGCTGCATTGTCCTCTCCAGCCCATCAGCTTAGCCCCAAAACCTAAAATAACAGATATTGTGCGAGGGAGTTACGTATCCAAGCATGACCCAGTCTCAAAACTACTAGAGTTGTGCGAAATCAGGGCACACTTTAGGTAATTTGATGATTTGGAACATGATTATACTTATACGAGTCGGTCACTCCGTGTATTTACAATTACCTGTAACGTATAGGATATCACAATTGAATCACGATCGTCTGTCTATCAGTATGATATATGATCATAGGCTGTTACAGAGTGCGCACTTAAAGTTGCACCTCCTTTCATTTGGATGGTTGTCCATCAAAGCACTCTCCAGGCTCACACCGGACTTAGCTTACGCCACGAATTGATGAGATCGGGTGCATTCCAGCTGATAGGCGAGCACACATGAGGCACAAATAGGTCCCTCATTTAAGCCTACATAGACTACTGGGGCAAGTGTTGTTGGCAAGCACCTATTAAGGCCAGAACAACAGTAGGAGGGGGTGTTGTGGCTAGCACCACATCTGGGCTTCGCTTTGTCTCCCCAGTGCTAATATTTATTCGCTGTACCAGCTACAAAGGCTTAAGTTGACCTCGGACAAACAGACCCATTCATTTTAACACGTAGGCTATTATGGAAGACACATTCATAATGGAGCTGTCAAAATGTTCTGAGAATGTTCTCTGCAATAAGGTTATGATTCGAGTCTTTGTCAATCAGAAATGCAGTTTGCGCTACGATTGACTGCTGGTGGTGGAACGATGCATCGATTCATCGAATTAATATCGATTCCTAAGCTCACAATACATATGCTGAATCATGTGTAATGATCGATTTTGATTGATCTGTGTGTAATGGGTTCATAGCGTCCTTCAATTTGCGAGAACCATTATCATTCAATGTAAGCAAAACATAATTGATACTTGAATTAAATTGTGGTATCTTTGACCAGTTATATTGCACTGCACAGTTTGTGTGTTTAGCTATGTCAGGAATTCCCAGAACCTGGAGGAAACCCATGCAGAAACGGGGGGAGAACATACAAACTAAACCTAGAAAGGCACCACGGGTCGGGAATTGAACCCAGGAACTTCTGCGTCAATGTGCCGCCAAGTAACTGAACGCTTCACTCTGTGTGCATTTCACAAGATACCTGTTAAATGCAAAAAAAAAAAAAATCTAAACCTTCGTTGCCAACTCAGTTACATCAACAATCATTAAAATGACATTTAAAGAATAAAAAAAAACAGTAAAAGAATATTTTCTTAAATGTTTGAAAAATAAATGGATGGTAATGACATTACAGCCCCTAACCCAGACACGTGCATACACTCGGGCAGCAGTCATTGGATAATTGGGGCGACAATTTCAATTGTAACTGGGAATTTTGAGCTATTATCTTCCCCCCCCCCCCTTGAATCAATGCTCATCATGCACTTTGTGCATTGATAAATTAATTTGAGACCCTTTTGACATTTGGGGAGATCTATTATGTCAACATTTAAGAGCAGAAAACAAAACACTTTGCAAATTGTAGCGATACAGAAAATGTCACGGTTACGCCGTCGCTTTTCTGCTCTGTGTTGATTGAACTATGGGCACGAAGGGGCCTCGATTTCCAGCCATGGCTAATATCAGCAGCAAGTAGGGGGTTTCTCAACTCTGGGATATATCACAGGAAGAAGAACACAATATCACAATACCATAAGACGGCAAGATCTATAGTCCGTGTAAATGCATCGTCGCGAGTGGTGTATTACAACTGACAAAAAAAAACGGGAATTGCAATGTCCCGTGGTGGACTTGCAGATTTATCACGAAAGCTGCCTAAAACAAAACCGGGACAGGTGGCAACCCAAGGAGCCAGCAAACCCAGTCCCTGGAGCACCCCTCTTCCCGCCTTTCCCTCTTCAGGACTCTCTTTCGGGATGCTCATGCCAATGTTTCGCAGTGGTGGTGTTATCCCAACTGAGTCATTTCCGGGTATTTTGTTGTTGTTGCATAGTAAGCAAATTTGGCCTACCTTTTTATGAATAACGTCTTCTTATGGTACCCTAATCGTGTACAACCAGACTATTCATCAGGGAGAAGTTACTGGACTCGAACCGTGCAGCCTCTGCAACAATCAGACTGCCACGCGATGCCACGTGGCCGCCCTTGACCAGCAGCGTGATGACGCATGCGCAGCCAATTCCCGCAAAACGGGCAGCACTGGGAAGACCATCCAGCATTGGATTGAAAACGGGCTGTAACATTGTAGTCATGGTGCAATCGAGTGGCATAGTGGTTATAGACGGATAGCAATCAGAAGTTCACAACTTCAAATCCCAGGTCACTCATTCCTTCATATCCTCTCTTCAACATTTGTGGTTGTCCTACAGTTCAACTGTCCCCCGCCATAGGAATGTGGAATTTCCACCACTGTTTCGGCAGGGATGTGAACAGCACTTGGTGGTTCGTTGCTCCAGGTTGAGGAAGCAACAACATCCATCTCAAGTGTTCCAGCCTCAGCTGATAACCAGTGCAGGAGGTATTGTCTTAGGTTTTTTTCGGTAAAGTCACGTAGGTAAAAAATGTAAATTAATAAAAGTTAAATAAAAAATAAAATAAAAATCACGACGTTTCGGAGGCAACACAAGCTTCCGTCTTCAGGTGGAACCGTCACAGCACGATTGCTGTATCAAGTAAGATACAGCCTCCGAAACGTTGTGATTTTTATTTTATTTTTATTTTACTTTTATTAATTAAAATCATTATTTTTTTTACCTACGTGATTTTACCGAAAAAACCTAAGAATATAAATCCTTGCAGTCACGAAAGCTTCAAATCTGGAAGTGCAGGAGGTATTTAGAAACCGGAATGTGCTGCCAGTGTCTTCATGCGCAGTGCTTTGCGCCACATAGAGTCCAGGGGTCGACAACTTTTCAAAGAAGAAGAAGAGGCATTTTTTTTGCTGTTGTCTGTGACCAAATTAGTTCGAGAGCCGCATCATACGCAGAGAGAGAGAGCCACTCGTACAAAACACGGACACAGCGGGGATACAGCAGATGACAACAACAACAAGACATTCTGACTTAAACCAAATAGGTGATGGAATAAACTGCGTTAATTTAGTTATTTTCTACCTTAGTTATTCATTAACAATACAGTTTGAAGTACATTTTGTTATCACCAAGACATTCCATAGTGACCCATTCCCTGCCATTCAATACATTGCTCATGATCATTGCGTTAAATTAAAAGACGGCTGCCCGCAAGGGGGCAGCCAAAGAGCCTCAAGGGGGCAGCCAAAGAGCCTCAAGGGGGCAGCCAAAGAGCCTCAAGGGGGCAGCCAAAGAGCCTCAAGGGGGCAGCCAAAGAGCCTCAAGGGGGCAGCCAAAGAGCCTCAAGGGGGCAGCCAAAGAGTCTCAAGGGGGCAGCCAAAGAGTCTCAAGGGGGCAGCCAAAGAGCCTCAAGGGGGCAGCCAAAGAGCCTCAAGGGGGCAGCCAAAGAGCCTCAAGGGGGCAGCCAAAGAGCCTCAAGGGGGCAGCCAAAGAGCCTCAAGGGGGCAGCCAAAGAGCCTCAAGGGGGCAGCCAAAGAGCCTCAAGGGGGCAGCCAAAGAGCCTCAAGGGGGCAGCCAAAGAGCCTCAAGGGGGCAGCCAAAGAGCCTCAAGGGGGCAGCCAAAGAGCCTCAAGGGGGCAGCCAAAGAGCCTCAAGGGGGCAGCCAAAGAGCCTCAAGGGGGCAGCCAAAGAGCCTCAAGGGGGCAGCCAAAGAGCCTCAAGGGGGCAGCCAAAGAGCCTCAAGGGGGCAGCCAAAGAGCCTCAAGGGGGCAGCCAAAGAGCCTCAAGGGGGCAGCCAAAGAGCCTCAAGGGGGCAGCCAAAGAGCCTCAAGGGGGCAGCCAAAGAGCCTCAAGGGGGCAGCCAAAGAGCCTCAAGGGGGCAGCCAAAGAGCCTCAAGGGGGCAGCCAAAGAGCCTCAAGGGGGCAGCCAAAGAGCCACGTGCGGCTCTGGAGCCGCAGGTTGTCGACCCCTGACATAGACCAATCGATTTGTAATGCGAGCAAGGATTGAGGGGGGGCGGAGTCTGGGTCACGTGAGGAGAGGGAGGAGTTAGGGTCACGTGGGGGAGAGGATTTAGGGGGAGAACCGGAAGGGGTTCAGGGAGTTGAGACGGAGTGAAACGGGAGGAGGCCACGCTGGGCAGTACGGGGAGAGTGGCGCGATCGCCACGCGGTGGGAGACCTCGACACCGTCAGCCATCGGTGTCAGGACGCAGAGGGCTAGCGGGCGGTGGAAGGCTGGCTGTAGAGCGGAGCAGCAGTGGGGCTGCAGGGCGGGGCAGCAGTGAGGCTGTGGAGTGATCGTCGAAGGAGACGCGGGCCTGAGCGAGCACGCCATGTGAGTGAGATTCTACGAACCCAAATAAAGGACAACGGAGATCGACACTGAGAAAGAGTCCTTTATTACAGACTGGTGCACACCAACAAGACACACTGGCAAAGCACCACCACCACCACACACGCTGTCAGGCGTGGTGCAAGTATCAATCAGTTCACCTGCACGTGTTCCATCACCTGAGATTGGAAACGCAGGCGGACTTTGTAGTCTACACAACCTGGGGCCACTAACGACTCACTTGGTGGGCAGGAGGTCACCATCACCTGAGATTGGAAACTCAGGGGACTTTGTAGTCTACTACACAACCTGGTGACACTAACGACTCGCTTGGTGAGCAGGAGGTCACCATCACCTGAGATTGGAAACTCAGGCGGACTTTGTAGTCTACACAACCTGGAGACACTGACCACTCGCTTGGTGGGCAGGAGGTCACCATCACCTGAGATTGGAAACTCAGGGGGACTTTGTAGTCTACTACACAACCTGGTGACACTAACGACTCGCTTGGTGAGCAGGAGGTCACCATCACCTGAGATTGGAAACTCAGGCGGACTTTGTAGTCTACACAACCTGGAGACACTGACCACTCGCTTGGTGGGCAGGAGGTCACCATCACCTGAGATTGGAAACTCAGGGGGACTTTGTAGTCTACTACACAACCTGGTGACACTAACGACTCGCTTGGTGAGCAGGAGGTCACCATCACCTGAGATTGGAAACTCAGGCGGACTTTGTAGTCTACACAACCTGGAGACACTGACCACTCGCTTGGTGGGCAGGAGGTCACCATCACCTGAGATTGGAAACTCAGGGGGACTTTGTAGTCTACTACACAACCTGGTGACACTAACGACTCGCTTGGTGAGCAGGAGGTCACCATCACCTGAGATTGGAAACTCAGGCGGACTTTGTAGTCTACACAACCTGGAGACACTGACCACTCGCTTGGTGGGCAGGAGGTCACCATCACCTGAGATTGGAAACTCAGGGGGACTTTGTAGTCTACTACACAACCTGGTGACACTAACGACTCGCTTGGTGAGCAGGAGGTCACCATCACCTGAGATTGGAAACTCAGGCGGACTTTGTAGTCTACACAACCTGGAGACACTGACCACTCGCTTGGTGGGCAGGAGGTCACCATCACCTGAGATTGGAAACTCAGGGGGACTTTGTAGTCTACTACACAACCTGGTGACACTAACGACTCGCTTGGTGAGCAGGAGGTCACCATCACCTGAGATTGGAAACTCAGGCGGACTTTGTAGTCTACACAACCTGGAGACACTGACCACTCGCTTGGTGGGCAGGAGGTCACCATCACCTGAGATTGGAAACTCAGGGGAACTTTGAAGTCTACACAACCTGGGGCCACTAACCACTCGCTTGGTGAGCAGGAGGTCACCATCACCTGAGACTAAGAAACTCAGGGGGACTTTGTAGTCTACACAACCTGGAGACACTAACCACTCGTGGTGGGCAGGAGGTCAGCATCACCTGAGATTGGAAACTCAGGGGGACTTTGTAGTCTACACAATCTGGAGACACTAACCACTCGCTGATGGGCAGGAGGTCACCATCACCCCGCGCTTGCTTGAGCGGGAGACATCATTCAAACAAGGGATGTAGAAACCATGTTGTTCTGTATACAACTTGCTGCCTAAATTTACAGGACAAATTCACTCGTTGACATTTGTTGCTTTCCTTTTCTGAGCGTTGGCAACAAAAATAAAACTCCACGCGATGTTGATGTGTTCATGACCAGCAGTGAGGCTAATTGCCAAGGCGAGGAGTTTCGGTCAATATATCAAGATGTGAATCTGAGCCCGCAGTGTTTAACGGAGGAAAGGGAGCGGCTCTGGATTAGTCCTCTTAATCACAATGTGCATGCAATAGCAGGGTGGTCCAGATGTCTTGTAATTCCAATTTCATTATATTAAAACATTTCTAAGTAATACTCTTGGGTTATTTCGGTAAAGTCACCTACGTGACATTACCGAAAGAACCAAAGAGTATAGATTCCTGCAGTCATGAAAGCTTCAAAGTAAGATTTCTAAGAAAGTTGTATTGAAAGCAGACATTAATGTTAGGGGTCAATTAATTAGGGTCATAAGACATCTGGACCGCCCTGTATCATGCGTGTCTATAATGCATGGACGGGCATGGTGTTGCGGTGTTAAGACTTGTGCCTCATGGCAAGAAACTGCTGGGTTAGATCTCTGACTCGACTCGGGTGGCTTCCTCTGGCTTTTCTGGTTTGGATCCCAGGGATAAAGACGAACAAAATACCCCACACAATGTAACTGGAGTTTTCTAAACATTCCAATGCTGAAGCATTACCTGCACACTAAACAACTTTTTTATTTTAGCAGGCAATTCCCACTCAGCTATATAGCCCTTCTTTTTCTCCCTTGTATGGTATACTGTTTGTTTACAGTAATGTATGAAACAAAGTACAGTATAATCTATATATAAAAGGGAAATTTGTGAATATGTGTGTCTGTTCAAAATGTTTAGCGTACTTCCCGACTTGCAACAAACTTGAAATTTGCCATGTGGGTACTTTCCAGACTGTTCGGTTTTGGGGGGGGGGGGGGGGGGGCGCAATAATGCATATATTTTGCACGGCAAGTGAGCTGTGACGTCACACCTGTCATGTGACCAGTATGTGCAAGCGTAACGGAGTGTGCCTGCTAACGTCACCCCCCCCCAACCCTCTGCGGGTAAAGTGAAATACAAATGTGTTGCAGGTCTAAGGCGTTCTTCGCGTAGCATTGCTTTATTATTTCAGTCGTTTACTGCCGTACGCATCCTGAAAGTTGTGTGTGTCTGCAGCAAGCGCGTGTATGTGTATCTATGGACACGCGTGTGTGTGGGGGGGGGAGCGGTAGTGTAGTGGTCAGCGCGCTGCGCTACGAACCTGGCGACCCGAGTTTGATTCCTGCTCATGGCCACCACCGGTGACGATTATTTGAACCGGTCCTGGACCTCCCCTAGGTCGACTCAGCCTCAAACGAGTAACTGGTGTGGTGTGTGAACATCGCCACTGGGGAGACAAAGGCGGCCGGGCGTGGTGAATCCAAGTCCCTGGGAAGCCGGGTAGTAAAGCTAGTTCAAATATAAAGGCATCTTACTCCCGGAACACAATTGAATTTCAGTTCGGAATTTATTTTGAATACAGTCTTATGAGAATTGCTCCGCATGCAATCGTATAAAGTCTACACGCATACATTCACGTCGCATTGATATTGCATATACGTGACGGATAAGGTCAGCTCGAGTGCACGAGCATGAATGATTGCAACATCACAGAATCAAACTAAACTGTGTACAACTATTTAAACTTTAACTATTTTTATTTCACCAGGCAAGGCCCATTGAGCTATACAGCTGCTTTTTAAGAAGCGACCTCGCCACAAATGATAGCTCAACGAAGTGGCTTATCACGTGGAAATGTACAGCGGCCAAATAACTCTAAACACGTGTTTCTAAATGTGGAGGGAAAAACAGCAGGACCCGGAGAAAAATCCACGCTACCACAGGGAGAATATGCAAACTTCAAATATACAGGCACCAGGGTAGCGGATTTAACCTACGACCTCCTGCATACCAGGCGAGGTAGTTAACATCTCACCACCGTGGCGCCACTGACAATTACTCAGTTGGGATCACACGAAGCAGCAACATTGCGCCCTGCTGTGAAAACTTGGCAGGATCCTCCTGAAACAAGAGTTGTGAAGCGTCTCTGGTTTAACAAGCATCATCATAATAATAATGGATGTCGTGCTTTTGTTTGTCTTGGATAGGGAGACGTTACTCATCTCGATGTGTGTCCGACTGTATTGGCTCCGTCTTATTAATGCTCTCACCATGCCTCATTAACACTGCCCTGACTTATGATTCGGGATAAGGACAAATGTTTCCTGTAAATACAGCTCTGGCTGTGCAGAATGCCATTGTTTATTGAAACTGCCAAATCTCTAGGGCTTTCAAGAGTTCCGTTACTGAAATTTACAATAAATCTCTGATGGAAAAAACAGCTAAATGGGTTTGTGTGTGTGTGTGAGCCGCGAGGCCTGCTTGCCATCTTTCTGTGAGTGTGTGTGTGACCAGCTAGACCTGCTTGCCATCTTTGCTTGGCCCAGCGAGTATGAGAGAAACGCATCAAGGCCCTCTTCCCGTTGATTTGTGCGGACAAAGTTTCCTTCTGGCCAACGAAAGGGCTTTTGTCGTTATTTAGCTAGCAGCGTATTCCAGCAAGCCCATGCAGCTTTTTATATATTAACATTCTTAAATGTTCAAGTCGCCAATAAAAGGAACGTTAGTGGGGTGGTTTTTCATTTGTTTTGTTTTGCGCATTTTCCCATGCGGCTTAAAATGTAAGTAAGGGCTGCAAGGGTTTGTGATAATAAAAAAAAGTACCCTTTGACGAAGTAACCTTGACTTGTTTCGCATAATAAAAAAAAACACCCACACGTCAGATGCCGACTGCATTGCGGTTGAGCAAGTTGGTATTTGAAGCACGGTTTGTTTTTTTCTCGTCAGGCCCAAAGGCACCGAAACGGCCGGCAAGAAACAGCACCGTCAACGTTGTAACCGGACAGGAGAGAGTGTGAATCGTTCGTGGAATTGAACGACAGTTGTTGTGAGACGCCTGTAGAAAGGGATAGATGGGAGGCTTCATTCCGACGTTAAGCGGGAAAGAAGCAGACCGACAAGCGGCCGGTGTGACTCGTAGTGGGTGAACGCGGTGCGGATGAGACGAGAGGGTCAGGTCTTCGGTGACCGGGGTTGAGGAATCGATGTGTCCAGTTCACAGGCACGACAACCGCGGTAGTTCTAGATTTGAAGCTTTCGTGACTGCAATGATTCATACTCTTCGGTTTTTTTCGGTAAAGTCACGTAGGTAAAAATAAATAATGAAAAAATAAAAAATAATAGAAATAAAATAATAAATCACGACGTTTCGCAGGCAACACAAGTCAGCTGTGACGGTCCCACCTGATGACGGAGACTTGCGTTGCCTCCAAAACGTCGTGATTTATTATTTTATTTCAATTATTATTAATTTTTTATTATTATTGTTTATTTTATTATTATTTATTTTTAACCGCGGTAGCGGCGATAGCACGGTGATGAAGAGGAGGCGACTTGACCAGCGGTGAGCGAGTGATAGGAGAGTGACGTAGGAACTGGGGATGCTCCATCCCCGATGTGACGGCCGAAGGATTGCAGCTGAGGCCGAACTTGTACTTTGTACAGCTGCAGTCGGAAGACTTCATGATTGAAGAGCGAGGCTTTGGCACGGAACAGAACAACACGCTTTTTTGATACCTCTAACTTACCCAAATCTCGATTGAAAGCTTTCGTGACTGCAGGGATTAATATTATTGGTTCTTTCGGTAAAGTCACGTAGAAGGGAAATAATAAAATAATAAAAATAAAACAAAATTCTCACGACGTTTCGATTGCAACACAAGCAATCATCATCAGGTGTGAAAACCACAGCAAGAAAATGTTCTTGCTGTCGCTTTCACAAAAATGTCTTGCTGTGGTTTTCACACCTGATGATGATTGCTTGTGTTGCAATCGACATATGTCTTCAAAAGGAAATTGCAGTGCGCTTGCATAGGCTTTAACATATTTAATACAACTATGCACGTTGGCTACATATGATATCCATGTTTTTTCAAATGTCGATGCCGTGTAAAACAATAAGCACACCCAAAGCAGCATTTACTTTATGCTAGCAGAAGCAACAAATTAATTTCAACGGGCAATGTTAAATAGGGAAAAAAAATAGATGATTTAGTTTCTCCATTGGAACCTCATTTGCCAGTAGAAAAATATGATAATTGGCTTTTTACCCTTTCATCTGGCAACAAAACTGACACCTTTTTTTACAAGGAGTCATGTTTGCATAGACCACAATATCTGCAGTCGTAATGTTGCCAGATGAAAGGGTAAAAAAACAATTATCATATTTTTCTACTGGCAAATGAGGTTCCAATGGTGTAAATGCTTACCCCGAGCTCTCATGCTCTGATGGTGCATTGTCTTTGAGTTGTGCGCCTTTTGGCGTCATCTGGTCCAACACCATGTGAGACTAGGCTCTAAGGAAAGCTGTCTCGGGTGTGGACCAATCAACTTCGAGGACAGTGCATACATTATCAGAGTTGTGTTTTTTTGTTTGCATTACGACTGCAGGTATTGTGGTCAATGCAAACATGACTCCTTGTAAAAAAAGGTGTCAGTCTTGTTGCCAGATGATTTATTTTCTGTTTACCTGAATTGAGCCTCACTTCTGTTGACCCTCCTCGTGAACATTGAGAATGTGGTGACAAGTGTTGCTGGCAATTCCACTTGAAGTGGCAGTCCATTGATGATTCTGCTTGCTCCCTTCGGTGGCAGGAAATTCACGAAGCAGGAGAGAGGTTTGGGAAAGGTGACAGCAAGTTTAGCGGAGTCTTCTAAGTCCCGTCTTAAAACATATTTGGTTTTACGTGTGTACCCCGTCTGTGTAGGTTTTATGCCTTTCATATTGTTTGTGTAACCTGTTCATCCCTTCTACGTGACTTTACCGAAAGAACCAAGAAGACTAAACACATTCGTCAATAACGAGGTGTAATATAATTGGGTAAAAGCGCGAAGCAACATTGGCCTCGACTACCAGACTTTACTCGTCTGGATCACAGAGCGCCTCCGTGGTGACCTTGACATAAGAATGGGGCGAATTGCGAACCGTTTAAAATTATGAATTGTTGCGTCATACACACGCAGGTGATTGTGACGCAGCGAGCGAGCGACTTGTTCGAGTTGTAACTCCGCCACGTTGCTGGCAGCTTGTTCACGAACTCGATCTTGAGTTCCCGAAGAAGCTCCCAGCACGCGGAACGAAACGTCGGACATCGTGGCGAAACAAAACAAAAACACCAGACGGGACTACCCGAGAACGCGGGGGAGAGCATCACAGCAGCAACATAACCGCGACAAACCCCTACACAGAAGCCTCCATAATAAGCACTATTATGACCCCCTTAGGGACAGAACAATAATAATGTGCACTTCTAAGCTTTGACACTAATTTGAGTGTTAAGAACTCCGCTTAGTTCTTGTTATGATGCGTTTGTTTGTGTGTGTATTTCTCCACGAGACCCCACGCACCGATGAAATGATATGATCACTAATTAGAACTATAAATAAATATAATTTCCTAACAGTAATGACCCTTAGTCTTGATTAGCAAAGATATAATGTTCAATTTAAATGGCTTTGTACTGGGAGATGAGTGTGATACGCTCGTCAACGATGTTTTTGCTTTGCTTTCCCATTGCTGTGTAAACGAGGTCAGAAGGGTAAGAAGTCGTCATAATTGCTGTGTATGTTGAACTTCTTTCGCACCATACATAGCCAACCGCGCTAATCGGAGCTGCAGTACAACGCAGAACAATGGTTCAATGCTGTACAATTCAGTACTGCATTGTTTCAATGCAGTACAAGGGAATTCTAGATTTGAAGCTTTCGTGACTGCAAGGATTCATACTCTTAGTTTTTTCGGTAAAGTCACGTAGGTTAAAAATGAAATTAAAATTAATAAAAATAAAATAATAAAAAATCACGACGTTTCGGAGGCAACACAAGTCTCCGTCATCAGGTGGGACCGTCACAGACAGATTTTCTGCATCACCTGATGACGGAGACTTGTGTTGCCTCCGAAACGTCACTTGATACAGCAAATCTGGCTGTGACGGTCCCACCTGATGACGGAGACTTGTGTTGCCTCCAAAACGTCGTGATTTTTATTATTTTATTTTTATTAATTTTAATTTCATTTTTTACCTACGTGCCTTTACCGAAAAAACTAAGAGTACAGAGTGTACTCCTCTCCCGAGCGCATATTGAAGCGCTTAACGAGAAAGAATATAAATAATATACAACGTTTCAGGCAATGGCCCTTCATCATGACAGAGAGAATAAAAATTAACCCGTAAAAACAAAGTTTTTCACTATAAATCCTTTATATGCGTGGCATCGGTTTTATTTTATTATTCATTTCTGTTTTTCTTGAGTAAGAGTTTCATTTTTATCACATTGGTATTTTAAATTAAATATGAAATGTTTTTTTTCCTAAAAAGTGGAAAATTTTGGAAAAAAATTTTCACGAAAATAATTTGTCATGCACAACGAGTCTGTGTGCAAAATGTCAGCTCGATTGGATCACGGGAAGTGAGTTAAAAAACGACCGAAATATTTACATGGTCGTAAGCACGCAAGCAAGCAAGCAAGTGAACTTAATATAAAGGATTTAAAAATGGCAATTTGCTGCAATGTCGCCCATTGCGTACGCATTTTTCGCTTCACAGCACTTGTTACGGACGTGTCGATTTTAAATTGTTTTAGTTATTTGTCCTAAATGCACCGCTGCCAATGAATGCGGTATCACACACACGCACACAAATGTTTGGCTAACGTTCCGTTTAACTCTCTTGTCGTTCAAGCCACGGAAATGAAGAAGAAGAATATAAACAACAACTCGCCACGATTCGGACGGCTCTTTCTCACCGGCGGTGTCTCGAGACCGGCCGCGGATTTCCGAGGCGCGTACGAAAGAGAAAGCGGCGGCGGCGGCGGCAGCGCTCGGCAGGCCGATCAAATCCGCCTGCCGCATCCGCAGCCGTGGCGGACCCTCGAGGGCACGGCGAGACACAAGCCCGTGTCGGGCCGGGCCAAGCTGTCCGCGCGAATATTCGCGGAAGAGCCACGGCGCCGCGTCGGGGAGGTCGCGACCGCGGACGGCTCGAGCAGAACGCCCGGCACGGAGGGCGAGGAGGAGGAGAAGACGCCGCAGCAGCAGAGGAGAGCCGCCACGCTCTTGCAGAGGCGGCTGGGGATCGCGGACTCGGGTCTCGTTTGAAGCCCTCCGCCGTCGAGATGATGGCGGAGAGAGATGTTAACTCCCTCGCCTGGTATGCAGGAAGTCGTGTGTTCGATCCCGATCCTGACGTCTGCTGTGTATTTGGAGTTTGCGGTGTCTCTCTCTTTCTAATCATGATCACGGTGGCTATGAGATGTTAACTCCCTCGCCTTGTATGCAGGAGGTCGTGGGTGCGATCCCGACCCTGATGCCTGCAGTGTATTTGGAGTTTGCGGTGTCTCTCTCTTTCTCATCATGATCACGGTGGCTATGAGATGTTAACTCCCTCGCCTGGTATGCAGGAGCGCGTGGGTTCGATCCCGACCCTGACGTCTGCTGTATATTTGGAGTTTGCAGTGTCTCTCTCTCATCATGATCACGGTGGCTAGGAGATGTTAACTCACTCGCCTGGTATGCAGGAGGTCGTGGGTTCGATCCCGACCCTGACGTCTGCTGTGTATTTGGAGTTTGCGGTGTCTCTCTCTTTCTCATCATGATCACGGTGGCTAGGAGATGTTAACTCCCTCGCCTGGTATGGAGGAGGTCGTGAGTTCGATCTCGACCCTGACGTCTGCTGTATATTTGGAGTTTGCAGTGTCTCTCTCTCATCATGATCACGGTGGCTAGGAGATGTTAACTCACTCGCCTGGTATGCAGGAGGTCGTGGGTTCGATCTCGACCCTGACGTCTGCTGTGTATTTGGAGTTTGCGGTGTCTCTCTCTTTCTCATCATCATCACGGTGGCTATGAGATGTTAACTCCCTCGCCTGGTATGGAGGAGGTCGTGAGTTCGATCTCGACCCTGACGTCTGCTGTGTATTTGGAGTTTGCGGTGTCTCTCTCTTTCTCATCATCATCACGGTGGCTATGAGATGTTAACTCCCTCGCCTGGTATGGAGGAGGTCGTGAGTTCGATCTCGACCCTGACGCCTGCTGCTGAATATTTGGAATTTGCGTGTCACTGTCTCTCTCCGTGTTCGCGTGGATTTTTTCTCTGGGTCCTCCGTTTTTTTTCCTTCCACATTTAGAACCAACGTGCATTTAGGGTATTTGCCTTCTATACATTTGCACGTGATCAGCCACTTCGTTGAGCAGCACTCATTTGTGATCGCCAGGTCGCTTCTGAAGAAGAGCCATATAGCTCAGTAGGCCTTACCTGCTAAAATAAAAAATAAAAAATTCGTCGTTTTTTTATTATAGATTTCCCAGAATCTCCTTGCACGGCCCTCAGTGTCGGGACAGCGGCCCGCGCTGGTCTCTTCCACGTTTGTTTATCCGAGCGCGAAATGTCGTCAACGTGCTTGGAGCCGCAGCGGTGTAATGGTCAGCGCGCTCGACTTAAAAGAGGCCAAAGGTTCCAATCAAGCATCCGGCGCAGTAGTTGATGCATTCGGAAAGTTTGTTAAACTCTCACCCCCCCCCGCCCCCACGTTCCTTTGCTGATGACCTCTCAGCGGTTTAACGGAGGACACCACGGATAGTCGATCGGCAGGGGTTGTTTGTGTGTTTGTGGGGAGCGGTGGTGTAGCGGTTAGCGCGCTGCGCTATGAACCCGGCGACTAGGCCTCGGCAAGGTAAGGTAATTTACCCTTTTTACCGGGTAAAAGGGTAAAGATAAACGTGTCGACATGCCAATGGGTAAGGGTAAAGGGTAGGGTAAAGGTAGACTCGTTGCTTTTTACCTTATACCTTACCTGCTAAAGGGTAACAGGTAGGGTAGAGTGATTGTATTTTGGTAAGGTAAAAGGTAGGGTAAAGGTAGGCTCGTTTTTTTAACACTTTTACCTTACCTTGCCGAGGCCTACCGGCGACCCCGAGTTCAATTCCCGCTCACGGCCAACACCAGTGACGATTTTCTGAACCGGTCCTGGGCCTCTCCTAGGTCGACTCAGCCTCAAATGAGTAACCCGCACCATGTGTAAACATCGTCACTGGGGAGACAAAGGCGGCCGGGCGTGGTGCTGGCCACTCACCCCCCTCGTGCGCCGTGCCGGCCTTCATAGGTGCTCGCTAACAGCACTTGCCCCAACAGTCTGTTAAGGCTATAGGGGTATCTATGTCATTGTTGTTGATGTGTAGTGTGGGTTACTCATACTTTCCCCAGACGTCTGGCCAGTGCAGAGGAAGAGTAGGCCAAACGTTCCTTGAAATGGGCCTCTCGCGAGCTCCCTCCAGCGGGGGCCACTTGTGCCAGCGGTGGCGCGAGCCAAGCACTTGCAGGGTTGCGCCTTTAGTCCTTGGAGCCCGATGCATCTGCGCGTTTTTTTTTTATTAAAGGAGTCTTTCGTGCCTTTCGTGGACATTTGATAAAAATAAATGTTGCTTTATCGATAGCGAGCGTGAGTGATGTAAGCTTGATTTTCTGTGATGTGCAAGAAATTAACGTGAGAAATCGTAAGGTGTAAGAATTGTTTGCTTGGTAAAAGAATCATGCCTGCCGTATGAACAATAATGTACCGATCTATAAAGATAGCAATACAATGTTGGACATCCTTTGCCTATACTGAGTGTTTATATATATTGGGAGATTGCACGGTAACAGAATTACCAGGCCAACGTAGGTGCGTTAGTCACGGAGATGAAATTGTCTCGATGCGCATCACACTGCTCTGTGTAATTCCGTTACCGTCGAATACGACTTCATGCACTTGCACGTACATTGTACGGATTCCCGTCTGTCTTTACGATTTATTTTCATTGAATCTCTTTGCTAAGACTTATAAATAATGGTATAAGCATTTTTTTGATGTGCTGAATAAACTGTACTGCTGTTCTAGATTTGAAGCTTTCGTGACTGCAAGGATTTATACTCTTAGGTTTTTTCAGTAAAGTCACGTAGGTAAAAAATAAATAAAAGTAAAAAATAAATCAATAATAGAAATAAAATAATAATAAATGAAAATAAATTAATTAAATCACGACGGTTTGGAGGCAACACAGACGGTGACTTGTGTTGCCTCCGAAATGTCGTGATTTAATTGATTTATTTTCATTTATTATTATTTTATTTCTATTATTATTTTTATTTTACCTACGTGACTTTACCGAAAAAAACCTAAGAGTATATACTGCTGTTATTTTAGCAACGGTTTGACCACGGTGATGAATGAGCCATTGTCTATCCACTGCTAGATGAAAGCCACTCGATTGCTTGTTGCCTTGCCTCCTGATCCGTGGTGGCGAGATGTTCACTACCTCGCCGGGTACGCAGGAGGCCGTGGGTTTGATCCCGACCCTGACGCCTGCTGCCGTATATTTGGAGTTTGCGTCTCTCTCCCCGCGGTCGCGTGGATTTTTTCTCCGGGTCCTCCGGTTTTTCCCTCCACATTTAGAATCGTGCGTTTAGAGTATTTGGCTGATGTACATGTCCACGTGATAATAAGCCACTTCGCTAAGCTACCATTTGTAGCGAGGTCGCTTCTAAAAAAGAGATGTGGGCCTTGCCTGGTCAAATACATATTTTTTAAGTTTAAATAGTTTTACACAGTTTAGTTTGATCATGTGATGTTACAATCATTCTTGCTCGTGCACATGAGCTTGATCTTATCCGTCACGTATATGCAATATCAATGCCACGTGAATGTATGCGTGTAGACTTTGTACGATTGTATGCGGAGCAATTCTCGTAAGACTGTATTCCAAATAAATTCCAAACTGAAATTCAATTGTGTACCGAGAGTAAGATGCCTTTATTTTTTAATTATACTTTGTTTCATACATTACTGTAAACACACAGTATACCGTACAGGGGAGAGAAAAAAAAACTGTCGTAGTTACGAAAAGTATATAAATTGTAAAATACAAATTTAAAACGTATATTTCCATTATTCGATTATATATATTTTTTTCATTCATTGAGATACAACAAATATATTAAAACAGCAATTCGTATTATGGCAACACGATATAAAATGAAAAATAAAACGTACGTTTGTCATTAAGTACTGTACATACATTTGTGATATAAATACATGTAACAGGTAGAGCCGTAGAGCAATAACAACAGAGCCACATGTACAACGGGTAATCAACCTTCGACACTATATACACAGGGCAAACACTTTGAGGGTGATTGTATTTCTGATGTTCGTGTTTCCAATTCGCTTGCACATTCCTTGGCCTCGGTTGTTCTTTGGATATCTTAAGTGGGATCTAAACGCGTCAGTCTTATTCATCCATCGGGCGAGCACCAACCGTGCGGAGACGTCGCATTTCACGTTTGGGGTTAGATAGCCGCGTCAGTAAAAGCGTGTGTGCTGTGTGTGTGTCGTGCACCCTCCTCCACCCGACGCAGCCAATCGATAAATCCGTCGCGCGACGAACCAACGCGCCGCGCCGGTGTATCACCGCTTTAGCAACAGAGCACGGTGAGCGATGTACCAAAACTCGTGTTGCCACAAGACCCACTTTTCCCCGGTGAAATCTATGTTCCCCGGGACGTTCAATTCCTTTGTTGCCCAATTTCTGTCGGTCGAGGAATAATAATAATAAGACAGCACTGCCAGCCAACGCTCACACACATTGGGGTTTGCTCTCTTCCCCCTCTCAATGCATTGTCAGATATTCTTCGTCTTTTTGCGACAATGATATGTGCCGGTTATTTTGCCCCTCTAAAGGTGGCAACCCAAACCGTGCACCTGGGTGCCGAGTCATCGCGGCGTGTTTTCCGCTGGGCGGTGTTGGGACGGTGAAGTGTGCCGGTGCACACCCTCAGTGAGAACCTCCATGAGAAATTGACGATGTTAATCACGTCGTTTTTTCCCCCGTGACATTTATGCCCATAGTCACTTTAATATGTTTTCTTGTTCATGTTTTTGTTTTTTGTTTGTTGCGGTTGCACCCGATTCAAGAGCAAGAATGGCTCACAGGGCTATACCTAATAAATGAAACTGAAACTGAAATGATTCCCAATCATAGCAAACATCAGTACCTGGTGCAGTGTGTATAAGCTTCAGCGCTTGGGGAGACAAAGGCGGCCGGGGTTATGCTGGCCAAACCGCTGCCTCGTGCGCCGTGCCAAACTTCATAGGTGCCACAGGCTAACAGCACTTGCCCCACCCACCCCCCACGCATTCTGTCAATCTATGGGACTGTGCGAGTCTATGGGATTGTGCGAGTCGATGGGATTGTGGAGTCTATGGGATTGTGCGAGTCTATGGGATTGTGGAGTCTATGGGATTGTGCGAGTCTATGGGATTGTGCGAGTCTATGGGATTGTGGAGTCTATGGGACTGTGCGAGTCTATGGGATTGTGCGAGTCTATGGGATTGTGGAGTCTATGGGATTGTGGAGTCTATGGGACTGTGCGAGTCTATGGGATTGTGCGAGTCTATGAGACTGTGCGAGTCTATGAGACTGTGTGAGTTTATGGGATTGGGCGAGTCTATGGGATTGTGCGAGTCTATGGGATTGTGGAGTCTATGGGGCTGTGCGAGTCTATGGGGCTGTGCGAGTCTATGGGATTGTGCGAGTCTATGGGACTGTGCGAGTCTATGGGGCTGTGCGAGTCTATGGGGCTGTGCGAGTCTATGGGATTGTGCGAGTCTATGGGATTGTGTAGTCTATGGGATTGTGCGAGTCTATGGGATTGTGGAGTGTATGGGACCTTGCGAGTCTATGGGATTGTGCGAGTCTATGGGACTGTGCGAGTCTATGGGACTGTGCGAGTCTATGGGATTGTGCGAGTCTATGGGATTGTGCGAGTCTATGGGACTGAGCGAGTCTATGGGATTGTGCGAGTCTATGGGATTGTGCGAGTCAATGGGACTGGGCAAGTCTATGGGATTGTGCGAGTCTATGGGATTGTGTGAGTCTATGGGATTGTGCGAGTCTATGGGATTGTGGAGTGTATGGGACCTTGCGAGTCTATGGGATTGTGCGAGTCTATGGGACTGTGCGAGTCTATGGGGCTGTGCGAGTCTATGGGATTGTGCGAGTCTATGGGATTGTGCAAGTCTATGGGACTGTGCGAGTCTATGGGGCTGTGCGAGTCTATGGGATTGTGCGAGTCTATGGGACTGTGCGAGTCTATGGGATTGTGCGAGTCTATGGGACTGTGCGAGTCTATGGGGCTGTGCGAGTCTATGGGATTGTGCGAGTCTATGGGATTGTGGAGTGTATGGGACCTTGCGAGTCTATGGGAATGTGCGAGTCTATGGGACTGTGCGAGTCTATGGGAATGTGCGAGTCTATGGGACTGCGAGTCTATGGGGCTGTGCGAGTCTATGGGATTGTGCGAGTCTATGGGGCTGTGCGAGTCTATGGGGCTGTGCGAGTCTATGGGATTGTGCGAGTCTATGGGGCTGTGCGAGTCTATGGGGCTGTGCGAGTCTATGGGGCTGTGCGAGTCTATGGGATTGTGCGAGTCTATGGGGCTGTGCGAGTCTATGGGGCTGTGCGAGTCTATGGGATTGTGGAGTGTATGGGACCTTGCGAGTCTATGAGATTGTGCGAGTCTATGGGACTGCGAGTCTATGAGACTGTGCGAGTCTATGGGGCTGTGCGAGTCTATGGGATTGTGCGAGTCTATGGGACTGTGCAGTCGATGGTTATGCAAATCACTGGTGACCAGATATAGGCTATCGGTTCGCTAGGCTTGAGAACTCCGGTTGCCAGGTTGGTTGTGTGGTATGCTAACCACTTTGACAACCGCTCCCCATTTGAATTTTGAGCCGATGTGTATCTCGACCTTCTTTTACTTTCATTGATCTGAAGTCCCTTGGACCCACGTGGGGCCCTGAGCGTTTGCTTGGTTTGCTTGGGCCCAGCGCCGTCAAAGGGCTCGGTGGCTCCGCCGTTAAAGAAGCTTTCAAATTCTAGATTTGAAGCTTTCGTGACTGCAAGGATTCATATTCTTAGGTTTGTTCGGTAAAGTCACGTAGGTAAAAAATTAAAATTAATAAAAGTAAAATAAAATAGCTGTATCAAGTAACTCTCACTTGATACAGCAATCGTACTGTGACTGTTCCACCTGAAGACGGAAGCTTGTGTTGCCTCCGAAACGTCGTGATTTTTATTTTATTTTTATTTTACTTTTATTAATTTTAATTTTTTACCTACGTGACTTTACTGAAAAAACCTAAGAATATGAAAGCTTTCAAATTCCACGTCAGGATTTTTCAGTCTGGTCTCAGGTTTGACGGGTCCTCGATAGAGCCGAACTGAATATAGCAACGAGTAATTACCTGAACATTACTTGGCTGAAAGCATCTTTATACGTGCATATATATAGAGGACTGCAGAACTCGGGCAATCATTGGTGTGGCCGGCTTCTCGCTTGTCTGTGGCTCCCATCATTAATTGTGAGGTTGCAATTTGCACGAGTGCGTGACGGCGATGTATTAAATGAAACATTTTCTGTTTGTTTTCAAATATATTTTTACACTGGATCCCTGCGCTCGCAATATGTGGAATCCATCACGTGAACTGGGTTTCATTATTGACGGAATGTTCCCTCGCGACCCTCAGAAAACCAACCTCCCGGTGACCCCCGTATCATCTGCCTCACGTTATACTCCTCAGCATTTCCTCCCCCCCGTAGAACGGCGCTTAGTCAATGTAATTCATCGTTATTTTTGTTAACGTCAAAATATGTTCCAGGATGCTCCAACTGAAATTTAGCGCTGCGTGTAACAACTGGATGATACATTATTTAAGGTGCAAATAATACACATGCAAAGCCCCCATGCTTTAAAACGTAACCGTGATCCCGAATTGTGCTAATTTATGGAATCAAGAAGGCAGAAACCATTACAATTAAGTCCCAGGATGAATGCACCAATGCTGGAAGTCCACTGGAAACTACATGGGATGTGTGTGACCATCTGATGACGAAGCCACTGCATTCTACATGAGTTTATGGGTCTCTGTGTAACTGCATTGGTCCCTGTGTGAGTCTATGGGTCCCTATGTCAGTATATGGGTCCCTGTGTGAGTGTATGAGTCTCTATCTTTCTATATTGACTCCTGTGTGAGTCTATGGGTCTCTATGTCAGTATATGGGTCCCTGTGTGAGTTTAAGGGTCTCTGTCTGATTCTATGGATGTATGTATGTCTATGGGGCTCTGTGTAGGCTGGTTATAATTACAGGTGAAACGTCACAGCACTCGAATTGTAAATGTTGTGGGTTTACTCTCCAACACACCGTTGTGCTGTACTAGTAACGAAATGGTCTGTTGTGTTAACGTGACAAAGCTTAATCATTGGCTGTGTCGGGTGGTGGCGGGTTTAATGACACATTTATATTTATACGATCTAACCAAAAAACACCCCTCCATTATGGATTCTGTGTACGTCTTAGGGTCTCCATGCGACCCCGTGGGGTCTCCATGCGACCCCGCGGGGTCTCCATGCGACCCCGTGGGGTCTCCATGCGACCCCGCGGGGTCTCCATGCGACCCCGCGGGGTCTCCATGCGACCCCGCGGGGTCTCCATGCGACCCCGTGGGGTCACCATGCGACCTCGTGGGGTCTCCATGCGAGCCCGTGGGGTCACCATGCGACCCCGTGGGGTCTCCATGCGAGCCCGTGGGGTCACCATGCGACCCCGTGGGGTCACCATGCGACCCCGTGGGGTCACCATGCGACCTCGTGGGGTCTCCATGCGAGCCCGTGGGGTCTCCATGCGACCCCGTGGGGTCACCATGCGACCCCGTGGGGTCTCCATGCGACCCCGTGGGGTCACCATGCAAGCCCGTGGGGTCACCATGCGACCCCGTGGGGTCACCATGCGACCCCTTGGGGTCACCATGCGACCCCGTGGGGTCTCCATGCGACCCCGTGGGGTCTCCATGCGACCCCGTGGGGTCTCCATGCGACCCCGTGGGGTCTCTATGCGACCCCGTGGGGTCTCCATGCGACCTGTGGGGTCTCCATGCGACCCCGTGGGGTCTCCATGCGACCCCGTGGGGTCTCCATGCGACCCGTGGGGTCTCCATGCGACCCCGTGGGGTCACCATGCGACCCCGTGGGGTCACCATGCGAGCCCGTGGGTCTCTACGTGAGACAGACAATGGACAATGAAGCCACTGAGAGCTCGTCCATGATTTGACCCGCACGCGTCGTCGCCTGAGATTGGGAAAAAATACCCGAGACAGACTTTGTGGCCTAATTCTAGATTTGAAGCTTTCGTGACTGCAAGGATTCATACTCTTAGGTTTTTTCGGTAAAGTCACGTAGGTGAAAAATATTTAAAAAATATAAATAATAATACAAATAAATTTATAAATCACATTATTTTATTTCTATTATTATTTCTATTATTTTTATTTTATAAAAAATCACATTATTTTATTTCTATTATTATTTCTATTATTTTTATCTTTTATTTTTTACCTACGTGACTTTACCGACAAAACCCAAGAGTACTTTGTGGCCTACTCAACCTCGAGCCACCATCGCTGCATGTCCCTGGTTGGTGCAGTGGGTTATGAAGTGTGACTCTTAATTAGAAACGTACAAGTTAAAATCCTGCTCAGGGTTCGACTTGGCACTTCCTTTCCCCCTGTTCGAAAAAAAAATCCATCAGTGGTTGTCCCATAGATTAATTCGCCTTAGTCAAAGGCATGTGGAATTTCCACCACTGGCTCTCGCTCCACACTGAATATTTGTGTCTATAACTATTGTTAATACTATTTGCGAGTACCTTTTATTGTGTATATGCAGCGTACCTCCACACATTCATTATAATCTAAATCCTGATATGTCTCCTTAGCGAATTACAATACATATTAGCATTTTAATACATTTATTATCTTCCCCCAACCTGATGCAAACTCTGCTTATTGGAATCACGGCACGAGACCCTTCCATTTTGGACAACGGCCTGCAGAAGCGGACACCACAGAGCTAGCTCTGAGAACCCTTCAGCTGATCTCTGGTACATCGACACAGCAGCAGAGGGCAGCGCCTCTCCCGCCCGCTCTGCACATGAGAGTGATGTTTGTCGCACGGCGGTCAAAATCAACGTTTAAGTTCTCACGGCTGGAATGTTTTGCCAAAATGAAGCGCACAACCAAATGTCGTGTGATGGAAAATTGTTGTTGTTGTTGTTGTTGCTGTGCAGTCATTGATAACGGGACCATTAACTCGCCTGAGTACACGGTTTAATCACAACCGTGTCTTTGCAAATGTATTGGTCTCCATGCGAGTCTTTGGGTCTTCATGTAAGTCTATGGGTCTCAATGTGAGTCTATGGGTCTCCTTGTTAATCTACGGGTCTCTCTGTGAGTATATGGGTCTCTATGTGAGTCTATGGGTCTCAATGTGAGTCTATGGGTCTCTATGTGAGTCTACGGGTCTCTATGTGAGTCTATGGGTCTCTATGTGAGACTATGGGACTCTATGTGAGTATATGGGTCTCTATGTGAGACTATGGGTCTCTATGTGAATCCATGGGTCTCCTTCTGAGTCTATGGGTCTCTATGTGAGTATATGAGTCTCTAGGTGAGTCTATGGGTCTCTGAGAGTACATGGGTCTCTACGTGAATTAATGATGATTGGGGTGAGACTATCAACCTCACTGAGGTTCGGTGCGGACTCAGCGCTCTGATCTCTGAGCCATCCAGCCACCTTCGATTGCCCCAAACAATTTATCACAATCGTGCAACGTGCCAAATTGTAATCGTTACATCCGCGTGCACAACAACAACAACAACAAACAACCCCCTGATAATTTCCCAATTTAACAATAAACAGTTTTTTCCCCCCAGAGTCTGCAAGTGCCTGACCTCGTCGCTTTTGCCCAAGGTAAGTTCACGGTTTGAGACTCACGCGTTCGCAAGCAGCGCTTCTCGAAGGAGGTCAGCAGTTTAAAAAGGAAAAACAAAGATAAACATTTAAACCAAAGCTTCCCAGAGCCCTTGACAAACTCCCAACAGCTTCTTTTATCAGCCGAATACGGGTCCCACTATGCAAACCATCAGCCAAGTAATTTTTTGTTTCAATATTTCCTACCCCCCTACCCCCTACCCCCCCCACAGTGGCATGAGCGGCACAAGTTGTGATGAAGAGCAGCAGTACACGTGGAGTTTAAACTTCACAGCACCATCGACTGCTCCACCGCCATCTCACTTTCGTCCTCACGAGTCGCCGCGCGGCGCTGACGGATGCGCCACCCATCCAGCCGCCAGCCCCCCCCCCACTCCCCCCCGCCCCCCCCCCGCACACCCACCGTGACCCCCACCAACTCGCACCGCCCGTTACCTGATGCGAGGCCGCTATATCGACAGCCAGTGCTGCATCTGAAAGTGAGACAAAGAGAGAGGTGATGTTTAGTGACCGCGAGCGACGAGCGGACGGGCGAGCCAAGGAACTCGTGGCTGAGAGAACAAGGGCGCTTGGCTCGGCTGAGAGAACGAGGGCGCTTGGCTCGGCTGAGAGAACGAGCGCATTTCAATCGGCTACGACGCTCCGTGCGTAAACTTTGGAGAGAGAGAACACGTAAACCCTCGACTCATGTTGACTTCGCTGTTGTCATCACAGCCTCAATTGGCCTATTGGGTGCCACGGTGGCGAGGTGTTAACTGCCTTGCCTGGTCTAGAGGATATCGTGGGTTCAATCCCGACCTTGACGCCTGCTCTACATGTGGAGTTTGCATGTCCCCGTGGTCGCGTGGAGTTTTCCCCGGGTTCTCTGGGTCTTCCGGTTCTCCCCTCCACATTTAGAAACGCGCATTGAAAGTATTTGCCTGCTGCTATACATTTCCACGTGTTAAGCCATTCGTCGAGTGATCATTTGTGGCCAGGTCGCTTCTGAAAAATAGCTACATATCTTAGTGGGCCTTACCTGGTAAATAAAAAAGATTAGTTTAGTTGTAGTTTAATCCTTTCACCCAATTTGATCTCGATCGTGTTACTGGCGTCACATGACCAGATAAAAAAAAATTATCCATTCATTTCCCTCACAGAGCGGTGTGACTCCGTGTTAGAGAACCGCCCGTGGAAGCGGTTATCAAAGAGCTACCTCTGAGATCCCTTCGAGTGACCTCCGGTCCACACGGTAAGGGGCAGCACGTCCAAATCACCGCCCCCTCCACCCCCACCATGCCATCCGCATTAACAAAAAAAGTCCCCGGAGTAAAAAAAAAACATCCGAAATAAATTTCGCACATCTCCCTGGTAACGAGAGATGAGGAACAGCTCCGAGCAGTTCGACTTCTTAGGCGGCACGTGACGACATTCATCCCTTGATGTGCGATCCAACTCCTCTCGGCGGCGGAAACCCACGTTGCGACCACGTGTTGCATGTGCGGGACACAGTGTGGGGGGGGGGGGGGGGCAGCAGCTCAAACTCCAGGGGGGGGGGGAGGGGGTAGAGGAGAGGGATCGGGGGGGGGGGGGGGCTTGTTTATCACATGCGGGGCAAACGGAGACTCGTCATCAGCTTGGCCAGATGTTTCATTTTGTAATTTGCGATAATGATTTGATTAAATTAGCGACGAAACAAGTTCGTGCGCCGGTGCCAGGTGGTTTGTTAAGTCACCGGATCGTGAGAGGTGGTGGTGGCGGCGATGGCTTGGAGACGCTATCATCCAGCAGTGGATCGACCATGGCTGATGATGATGATGATGAAATTAATTTACAGCTTTTCCATGAAATCTCCTGCCGGATCGAAGGCCTCCCCACGCCGTATCGGTCATGTGGATTGTTTGACCATACTTCACCACTCTAGTCAGTATGGGTAGGTGGACATGGTGGTGCGTTGGTGCCCAACACAAATTCAAATATCACTCGCCGCCTAGCCACGGCTGGGAGTCGAACTCAGGTGGCCGGGTTAATAGAGTGCAGGGTGCTAACCACTTCGCCATTGTAGCACCCAATGGCATGGGCATACCGAATTACATTCCGCTGCATCATCCTAAAACTATGTGGGTTATTGCTGGGAGCTGGGGAAACAAAGACGGTCGGGTGTCGTGTTGGCCACCCACCCCCTCGTGTACCGTGCTGGCCTTCATACGAGGTAAGGCCCCACTGGGCTGGATATCTTGTTTTCAGAAGCGAAGTGGCTTATCATCATTTGGAAATGTATAGCAGCAAAATTCTCTAAACGCGGGATATTGACTCTATACTTGAAGGGAGAACATGCAAACTCCAAATACACAGACGTCAGGGTCGGGATCAAATCCACGACCTCCTCCATGCCAAGCGAGCCAGTTAACATCTCACCACCGTGGACTTCATAGGTGCTCGCTAACAGCACTATCCCCAAAAATCTATTCCCGACAGACGGTGGATCATTGTCTTTGTGCGTGCGCGTGTACAGATGTCCCCACAACGTACCTTGAACTGGCGAATCTGCCCCTGTTTAACCAGCGGGTACTCCTTCTCCGGGGTGATGGCGTAAGCAATTTTCTGAAGGAGAGAAAGAAGAATACAAAGAAAAACGGTCACCAACACGGCGCGGCTTGGTGACTTTGCGAGAATGTCACAATAATCCACAGAGCTCGAGGCGCTTTGATGGAGTCGATAAAACGAGTACCACTTTGTGGGCAAGCCAACTGTAATTGTTCAATGGATGGGCTTTCTCCCCCTCCCCCCTCCCCCGCCGCGCCCCGTCCCGCCATAGGAATGTGGAATTTCCACCACTGGCTCTGGGCTGTTAACGGGAGAGGGGCACCAATGCCTCAATGCTCCTTTGAGCCGGAAATGACGTTGACTCTTTTTTTCTAAAGATAAAGGTGCAGCCCTGCAACTGCTCGCTCGCGCCACTGCCGGCGAAAGTGTGCCAGCCAGAGGGAGCCCGAGAGAGCGCCCCCTGAAAGGTATTTTGGATGAAACTCCCTCGCTGGCCAGACAAATGTCTTGCTCGTACCCACACTTTCAAAGACACAAACCCCCCATTCATCCTTAACAGACTGCTGGGGCAAGTGCTGTTCGCGAGCACCTATTAAGGCTGGCACGGCACACGAGGGGGTGGGTGGCCAGCACCACGCCCGGCCAACTTTGTCTTCCCGGTGGCGATGTTTACCCATCGCACCAGGTACTCATTTGAGGCTGAGTCGACCTAGGGGATGCCCAGGGCCGGTTCAGATATAATCGTCGCTGGCATTGGCCGTGAGCGGGAATGGAACCCGGTGCCGCTCCCCACACTTAACCCAACTGCATGAGCGTGACCTGCTGCCGTGTGATTGGGCGCCGTAGCGTCAACCGCCAACGCAGGGAGACCGGGAGTCGAACCGGCGACATCAGGGCGCGAGCCGTCACGGCCGCTGTGGCCTGCGTGTCCTCAAACCAGATGGAGGACCGCTGAGACGCGTGGGGCTGGGGCGTAAAACGCTTGCAGCTGCGCACACACGAACCTCTTGACTTATCTTGCCTTGCGCGACGAAAAAAAACACGATAGAGGGGCTGGGGGGGGGGGGGGATTTGTTGCATGTGGAGTGTCGGCCACGATTTCACGGCGGGCAACACTGCCTCCCCTCCGACAACCCGCTGGGACACAAAGGGGGCTCGCGTTTTTGGTTTTTTGTGCTGAAATTTTCACCGCATGTTGGCCCGGCACTGTCAACCAAAACAGCAACGCAGCTTCTCCCACTGAGGGCCAGCCACGTGTCGCTCACTCGCTCGCTAAGCCAAGCCATAACAAACCTGGTGTGGCTAATATTGTACCACCACTCGCTAAGTCAAGCCAGGGCAAACCTGGTGTGGCTAATATTGTACCACCACTCGCTAAGCCAAGCCAGGGCAAACCTGGTGTGGCTAATATTGTACCACCATTCGCTAAGCCGAGCCAGGGCAAACCTGGTGTGGCTAATATTGTACCACCACTCGCTAAGCCAAGCCAGGGCAAACCTGGTGTGGCTAATATTGTACCACCACTCGCTAAGCCAAGCCAGGGCAAACCTGGTGTGGCTAATATTGTACCACCATTCGCTAAGCCAAGCCAGGGCAAACCTGGTGTGGCTAATATTGTACCACCACTCGCTAAGCCAAGCCAGGGCAAACCTGGTGTGGCTAATATTGTACCACCATTCGCTAAGCCGAGCCATGACAAACCTGGTGTGGCTAATAGTATACCACCACTCGCTAAGCCAAGCCAGAACAAACCTGATGTGGCTACTATTGTACCACCACTCGCTAAGCCAAGCCAACAAACCTGGTGTGGCTAATATTGTACCACCATTTGCTAAGCCAATCCAACAAACCTGGTGTGGCTAATATTGTACCACCACTCGCTCAGCCAAGCCAGGACAAACCTGGTGTGGATAATATTGTACCACCACTCGCTAAGCCAATCCAACAAACCTGGTGTGGCTAATATTGTACCACCACTCGCTAAGCCAAGCCAGAACAAACCTGATGTGGCTACTATTGTACCACCACTCGCTAAGCCAAGCCAACAAACCTGGTGTGGCTAATATTGTACCACCACTCGCTCAGCCAAGCCAACAAACCTGGTGTGGCTAATATTGTACCACCACTCGCTAAGCCAAGCCAGGACAAACCTGGTGTGGCTAATATTGTACCACCACTCGCTAAGCCAAGCCAACAAACCTGGTGTGGCTAATATTGTACCACCACTCGCTAAGCCAAGCCAACAAACCTGGTGTGGCTAATATTGTACCACCACTCGCTCAGCCAAGCCATGACAAACCTGGTGTGGCTAATATTGTACCACCACTCGCTAAGCCAAGCCAACAAACCTGGTGTGGCTAATATTGTACCACCACTCGCTAAGCCAAGCAAGAACAAACCTGATGTGGCTAATATTGTACCACCACTCGCTAAGCCAAGCCAACAAACCTGGTGTGGCTAATATTGTACCACCACTCGCTAAGCCAAGCCATGACAAACCTGGTGTGGCTAATATTGTACCACCACTCGCTAAGCCAAGCCAACAAACCTGGTGTGGCTAATATTGTACCACCACTCGCTATGCCAAGCAAGAACAAACCTGATGTGGCTAATATTGTACCACCACTCGCTAAGCCAAGCCAACAAACCTGGTGTGGCTAATATTGTACCACCACTCGCTAAGCCAAGCCAACAAACCTGGTGTGGCTAATATTGTACCACCACTCGCTAAGCCAAGCCATGACAAACCTGGTGTGGCTAATATTGTACCACCACTCGCTAAGCCAAGCCAACAAACCGTGTGTGGCTAATATTGTACCACCACTCGCTAAGCCAAGCCAGGGCAAACCTGGTGTGGCTAATATTGTACCACCACTCGCTAAGCCAAGCCAGGGCAAACCTGGTGTGGCTAATATTGTACCACCACTCACTAAGCCAAGCCAACAAACCTGGTGTGGCTTATATTGTACCACCACTCGCTAAGCCAAGCCAACAAACCTGGTGTGGCTAATATTGTACCACCACTCGCTAAGCCAAGCCAACAAACCTGGTGTGGCTAATATTGTACCACCACTCGCTAAGCCAAGCCAACAAACCTGGTGTGGCTAATATTGTACCATTACTCGCTAAGCCAAGCCAGGGCAAACCTGGTGTGGCTAATATTGTACCACCACTCGCTAAGCCAAGCCAACAAACCTGGTGTGGCTAATATTGTACCACCACTCGCTAAGCCAAGCCATGACAAACTTGGTGTGGCTAATATTGTACCACCACTCGCTCAGCCAAGCCAGGACAAACCTGGTGTGGCTAATTTTGTACCACCACTCGCTAAGCCAAGCCAACAAACCTGGTGGGGCTAATATTGTACCACCACTCGCTAAGCCAAGCCAACACAAACCTGATGTGGCTAATATTGTACCACCATTCGCTAAGCCAAGCCAACAAACCTGGTGTGGCTAATATTGTACCACCATTCGCTAAGCCAAGCCAACAAACCTGGTGTGGCTAATATTGTACCACCACTCGCTAAGCCAAGCCAGGGCAAACCTGGTGTGGCTAATATTGTACCACCACTCGCTAAGCCAAGCCAACAGACCTGGTGTGGCTAATATTGTACCACCACTCGCTAAGCTAAGCCAGGGCAAACCTGGTGTGGCCGAGTGAATGACGGCTACCGTTCCGCGCGTGGCTGCCTGTAGCCCGACGCTGTGGAGGCAGAAGTGGTGATGGTTGGTGGATCGCCGCACCAGTGTTGCGAATGGTGCCGTCTCAAGGCTTCCCAGGAAATGGCGGTACAGCAAGTGGGATGAACCCTTTCCCGTTCCGATGACGTGCGTGGGTGTACATCATCGTAAGGGAATCGGAAGAAAAGCTGAAATGAAGTACCTTCTTTGGTACCGAGGCTCCCACAAGGCCATGCTGCAGGGTGTGTGGGGGAAGCTTGACACCTGCGATTGTAGAGTGCGACGATCGTGTCGCTACAGTTCTCTGCGGTGAGTACGATGTCTTTAAGAACATCGGCTCTATGCCTCTCATTAAAATTAATGCCGAGCCGCTTGCGCGTTCCGAGATTCAGCGGTGAACGGGACCCCACCCTGCAACTTGGAGACGTTTCCAGCTGTACGGGGATCGAGCATTGCACCCCTCCCCTGGCGCGCATGGGGTTTGTCTGGATACTCCCACCTGTTTAAGCAACTCGTTCACGGAGTTCGCCAAACATACAAACGTAGGGCCACAGAGCTTGGGCAATTGTTAGTCGTGCCGCTTCTGGCTGCCTTACCCTCTCCTCTGAGGTTTCCTTGCGCCTCTGAAACACAAAGGAAACTGTGAAAAGCGTTCCAAACGCATAGCTTTCACATCCGCACATTTGGGCGATAACCACTGTGGTGAAGAGTTGCGGCCAGTTGCTTCGTTCTATATTTATATATATTTTTTGCATCTCACTTCATTGTAGTTTGTCCCCCAGGACTGTGCTCTCGGCTTCGCACGAGACAAAGAATCCGTTCGGGAACGCTCGCAGAGCTACGAGACCCTTCGTGTTGAACAACGTCCCGCAGAAGGGGTTGCCACAGAGCTACCTCTGAGATCCCTCCTCGGAGAGCCACGAGACCTGTCGTGTTGAGCAACGGCCCGCAGAGGCGGAAACCACACTGAGAGCAAAGGTTTGTTTTGTTTCTGAGAGATTGAATACTTCCAGAACTCCAAGTTCTGCACAATCCACGTTTTTTTGTTTACGTAACGCGGGGTTTTAACTTCACTGGTGCGAAAGCGAAGCAATCGCGACCTTTTTAAATAATTTTCACGAGGTTTAACTATCAGCTTGGGTTAGGTGTTGCTGTTCCAAAATAAAATATATCTATTATTTTAATGTTCCACTTCACGATTTAAATGTAAGTACAATGCCTGAAGTCGATTTTGGCTTAATGTGTCGCTTCAATGCTACCCCTACGAGGCTGCATGTGTGTATCAATGTTCAACCTTTCTCGCAACGCACGTAGCAAACCGTACTAATCGCAGGTGCGGGGGAAGGACAACACACGAAACACAAAAAGCCGTTCTAAAATAAATTACTTTTAAATGTAAAAGTTCATAGCTCCAGTGGATTCCTAATATCGGAATGAAGAGCGTTCCAGACGGACCGCAGAAGCGCATCTGGAAGCGCCGTGCGATGCGATGACCAACAGCCTTTGTTTCGATGGCCCAGCCAGAAGCCACTGCTGCTGCCAGGATGAGCGGAGGTCGCGTGATGACGGTTCATGCTCCTTTGACGAGCCAAAAATCGCTGCGGTTGGGGCAGGGTCAGGCCGGTGACGCGGTGAGGACCCAGCCCCGAGCCGAAGTGCAGCGTTCAATCGCCACGTGGGTTTCAAAACGTTCCTGCCGCCTACGACGTTGCTTGCTTTGCTTTTTCTTTTCTTTCTCGCACGCCGTGTTTGTCCACGCCATTTGTGTTCACCCGTCCAGGAATTTCGATTTAAAGCTTTCGTGACTGCAGGGATTCATCTTCTTGGTTCTTTCGGTAAAGTCACGTAGAAGGGAAATAATAAAATAATAAAAATAAAACACTCGTCCAGGAATATTCTTGGCGTGGAAACGAATTCGGGCTTCCCTCCCCCCCCCAAGAAAAGCTTTTTTGTCAAAGCCCTGAAATTAGTCAGCGACGCCTTGTCGACGCCGCGTCCAACTGCGGCCTGCGGAAGCCCAGAATTGGATGCGGCATGCGGCTGGCATGGAACGCCGCCGGGGGACCCCAGGGTTCGATCGCCGGCTTCGCGAGCCGGGGGATTCGGCCTACTGCGTCGGTGGTCGTGCGACCGCGGTTCGGGACCCACCTCGCGGAAGGTGCCGGGGATGGAGATGACCTTGTAGATGGCGTAGACCGGCACGAGCATCATGGAGGAGATGGCGATGCCCCAGCCGACCGTGTTGGCCCAGTCGGGGAACTGGTACTCGTCGTAGGAGAGCGGCTTTGCATTCACGATGCTCGCCACCACCACGAACTACGTGCACGCACACAGAGACAACGATCCCCGCCACCCACCCCCCGTGTAGCCATTAACGGACTGGTGGTGTGAGCGCTGTTAGCGAGCGCTGTTAGCGAGCAACTATTGAGGCAGGCACAGCACGCGAGCGTACGCACGGACAAGAGGCTGGGGCTCAGAGATCTAGAGATGAGCAAGTCTCGGACCGCAACAGACAACGAGCGGTGCTCTTGACACGCAGCTGCGGTCATGTGCCCTATAGATCCACATTGCCTCGGCCTAAATCACACAGATATGCACCAGATCTCACCGGATTCTCATCAGGATCTCGCCAGGATCTAGCCAGATCTCATCCGATCTCGCCCAATCTCACCAAATTCTCGCTGGATCTCACCCAATTTCACCCGATCTCGTCCGATCTCGCCCAATCTCTCCGGATGTTGGCGGCGAGATCGGATGGGTGCTCTGGGAAGGTAGCGGTGGGTCATCAAGCACAGGCAACGACACTGTTGTACTCTTTTCCTATATTCCCACCTTCACCAACCCACACGACTGACAGGTGTGGTGAATTTCGATTTAAAGCTTTCGTGACTGCAGGGATTAATCTTTTTGGTTCTTTCGGTAAAGTCACATAGAATGGAAATAATAAAACAATAAAAATAAAACATAATAAAATAATTACATTTCGATTTAAAGCTTTCGTGACTGCAGGGATTCATCTTCTTGGTTCTTTCGGTAAAGTCACGTAGAATGGAAATAATAAAATAATACAAATAAAACATAATAAAATACAATTCTCACGACGTTTCGGCCACAACGCAAGCAGCCGTCCTCAGATGAAGAACAGGTCTGTCGAGAAGACAGAGTCTGAATGAGTCTATGAGTCTCTGTGTGTGTCTATGGGTCTCTGTGTGAGTCTATGGGTCTCTGTGTGAGTCTATAGTGCACCGGTGTCTGATTATATTTCATTTTTATATGAACATAATCAAATCAAACCCATGTTTACCGTAAGCCATGGGTCTGTTGAAATACTAATAATAATTTTGAGAATTATAGGGTGGCGGTTGTATTAAAGCACAATATTTATGGGTATGATTTTAGCCAGCAACATCCATTGCCTGCAAATGATGTAATTCGCATCTGTTTCATATTTATGTTTATATATATATTCCCGTTCACTTTTCATTGTGAGCAGAAATGAATTTCGCTTGGGAACGCTTCCAAGTCATCCTCTGGCGGATATCACCACCAACTGATCAAAGACAATGACGATGACAACGACGATGATGACGACGACGACGATGATGATGATGATGATTATTTTGATGATTGCCAGAACCCAGATTAATCACTGCCAGCTGTAGTTCGGAGTCAAACTGATGTCTCGGCAATACCGGCTCAGCATCTCTGACGAAGTATCAGCCCCATAATGTGACCACTTGTTCGACAGGGTAGTATTAACAATAGGCTACAGGGCGGTGCAATGGTAAATCAGCCTGGGTTCGATTCCCAACTCGGGCAGCTTTTTTGCGTGGAGTTTCTACGTTTGTATGTTGTCCCCCTGTTCTGTTCAACGTGTGGTGCGTGCGAGCGATTGAAGTTTTTTATTTCTCTCCCCCAGTTCTGCGTGGATTTCCTCCGAGTTTTCTGCCGTGGCTAAATCCACACGAAACGTCAACGTTGTCGGCCAAACATCACAACACGAAGTCAACGTCATAATATCCAATTCAACGTCTAATACGCAAGCATACGATACGCGCTCGGTAACTGGATTCCGCATTCTCAGGAAGTCCGAGTATAAAGGCCAAGCAGTGGCTCAGCAGCAGAGAAGCAAGTTGACGTCTGGGCCACCCCAGACGCGAGCGTTTACACAGTCCCCTTCGTGCCAACTTTTTTTTCCGGCTCCCCCTCTCCAAACCCTTTTATTAATTTGTCTTCCACCGACGCCCAAATTTAGCAGGCGTGCGGGCGCGCGCCAGACCGGCAGCAGCGGCGGCGGTAATAATATTATTGACAACGATGAGGATGAAGGACGATGTTGAAACCTAAAGAAGTGGGCCGGTGGTGGAGTGGTGGGGTGGGTGAGGGGTTGGTGGGTCGGGTAGGCTCCAGCGAAATATCAAAGGTCGCGTGGACGCTGTGCCGGGGAGAGGCGCTCGTGGTTTGGCAGCTGCCAAGTTGCTTTAGGACGGCCCGCAATCCGGCGCGGGATCCCGCGTCTCTCTCTGCGTGACCTTCTCCCGATGCGGCAGTCGCCCCGGCCATGGCTACGTCCGCACTGCTCGCGGGTTCCGCTCCGTGACCCCGGGTGCGGCGGTGGTTGTGGCGGTGGTTGTGGCGGTGGGGGCGGTGGGGGCGGTGGTGGCGGTGGTGGTGGTGGCGGTGATGGTGGCGGTGGCGGTGGTGGTGGCGGTGATGGTGGTGGTAGTGGTGATGGTGGTAGTGGTGGTGGTGGCGGTGGTGGTGGCGGTGATGGCGGTGGTAGTGGTGATGATGGTAGTGGTGGTGGTGGCGGTGGTGGTGGCAGTGATGGTGGTGGTAGTGGTGATGGTGGTAGTGGTGGTGGTGGCGGTGGTGGTGGTGGTGGCGGTGATGGTGGTGGTGGTGGTGGCAGTACCGGTGATGGCGGAACCTCGTGCAAAAAGGACTCGGGAGGAAATTTCTTTTTCACCACAATGTTGTTCATCTGGATCTGCACGGTTGGCTACGTACGGTGCCAAAGAAGTTCAACATGTGTACGTACGTACAATATTAACGTTGGGAGTCACAACCAAGTGGCGAGACAACGGGAGCGTTGTTGTTGTTCAGAGCGGGTACCAGCAGAAAGCAGGGGCTGACGAACTTCCAGCAAAGCCTCCAGTAGAGTCCGGGCTTGAATCCCATCATCTGCTCAATGTCCTCACTGAACCGGTCCACTCCTAGAACAAAGACAAAGGTCCCCCGTGTAAGCCTTGAACAGACTGCGGGGGGCAAGTGCTGTTCGCGAGTAGCACCGATGAAGAAAGGCGCTGCTCACGAGGGGGTGGGAGCCAGAACCACGGCCGGCCAGCCCATGTCTACCCAGTGTTGACGTTCCCACACCGCACCAGGTAATCGTTTGAGGCCGAGCCGACCTAGGGGAGGCCACAGGATCGGCGTTGGCCGCAAGCGGGAGTCGAACTCTGTTGGTCGCCGCTCCCCAACAACAACAACGAACGCGATTCGCCACTAAGTGGCGGCGACGTCACCACGGCGCTTGTGCCAGGCTCCCCACGCACACAACACAGCACGACTTGGAGGCTGTTGTCAATATCAATTCAATTCACGTGGACGTTTGGTTTAATCCGAAGTTCTCATAGCACGTGGCCGTCACGAATGCGCCCATTGCACACAGACGGTTGCAGTTTGGAGTTCCAAAAAACAAAATGAGTTGATTGTGAAAATATAATAACGCTGCATGTCCTGACTTTCTAGCCCACCCTGTACGTACAAATATATTTTTAATAAAAAATAATCTGCGATGCGTGTCTGATGGTTCCAAAGTGTTTCATGCAGCAGCTGCTGCTTCTGCTGCTCCAAAGTCTTGTAACCAACCCTGGGATCTCTTCTCTGGGAATGGCCACACTGCCAAGTCGCTGCACTCTTTGAAACAGACATTATTGAGGTCGAAGCAAGACGAATGCGAATGTACGGAATTGCTTTAAATTTTACTTAAAATATTTTTAATATTTCACATCTTGTTTTCACGAACTCTCGCTGTTGGCCGTGTCTGTCTGCTCTACGAGTCACCCTTGAATAATGGGTCTCATAGCTCGATGGGTAAGTTGCCCGGGTAACAATAAAGTTGTCATTCTGATTCTAACTCAAGGCATCTGGTTCCCGCACGCACACGCCTGCCCAGCAGGTGTGTGCGTGTGTGTGCGGGGGGTGTCCAGGTGAGGAGCCGGGACGCGTTCCACCGCTTGGCCCTCAAATCTGGCCCGCCCGTGTGTCCCCTCTGGCAAACCAGACTCAGGGCACCGGCATCGCGAGCTGTTCATGGTACGAACAACAACAAACAACGACTACTGGACAGAGGTCGCAATCGGGTACCCAATACCCGTACCCTACCCGATACCCGGCTAGCCGTACCCGGCCGGGTATGGGTACAGGTACCCGTTTGCGACCCTGGTGCGGCCGGGTACGGGTAGACCGTGAGTCACTGGTGAGTAACCGTTTGTCACTCATTTCCCAACGTCTTGTCTCTTCTCACAATTCAAGTTCCTAGAATCAACCCACCCGCGCCTGCAACATGGCTTCATCCCAGAGGTCGCAATCAGGTACCCGATACCCTACCCGATACCCGGCGGGGTACGGGTACCCGTTTGTGACCCTGGTGCGGCCGGGTACCGGTACGGGGAAGGAATCAAAACCCGTTTGCGACCTCTGCTACTGGACGTTGTTCAAACGTGCGGCCTTTCGCCGATGCATCTCGCCAAAAAACAAAAATCTCGATTCCCTTCACGTTGAAATATCACTCAGCGGCCCGTCGCACCGGCCGACCTTTAATTTAATAAATAAATAAATGTCCCGGCCTGACCCCGTGGCTCTCCTTGCCTGGGTTTAGTTTCTACCCCCCTTGCGCAACCCCCCACCCTACCCCCCTCAATCCCCCCCGACCACCCTCAGCTTCCAACTCTGATGCACGCAGACAGGGCGGCCGCTATGCGTGCGCATGGCCAACGCCGCCGGCGTCGCCCGATGAAGCGTCGCGTTGCGGCCTCCTCGTCAGCCAGGATTGAGGATTGTCATCGTCGGCAGCAGCAGCAGCAGCCGTGGTCGATCCACTGCTGGATGAAAACCTCTGCCCCCCACCACCCCCCCGGCAAGCCACCAGCCGTCCGTCACGATCCCACCCAGCACCGGAGCGTGAAATTATCTCACCGCTCCGTCTCCCCCGTCGGGTGCACTTCCCGGACGCGGTCCGCTTCCTTGGCTGCCGCTACCACCGGTACCCCTTGAGAGGCGGCCAGCAGCAACGCGACTGGCCGCGACTCCATGGTGCCGATCTGCGTCGCTCGCCACGGGATGCCGAATCCGCACGCGGATCTCGCCCCCAGCGTCGTCACCGCATTCCGCTCGCGCGTCTCTCTTCGTTCTCCCTCTACTCATTCCCCTTCACTATTTACACTCATTCCCCCTCTACTCATTCCCCTTCAACTCTCCCACTCATTCCCCTTCCTCTGCGCAACCTTCCCATGAGCACGGCTGGCTACGTACGGTCGCGGAAGGAGTTCAGCGTACGTGCGTGACGTATCACGGAGGAGGCCGTATGGACGTAACGTGCGGCCTCCTCCGTGATCATCACCCCAGCTGCTTGTCGAGTCTTCTGCCACTTAGTTTTGTAGTTTGAGCGACGGTCGGTCTACTTGGTAGTGACGCCCGAGCCGACTCGCGCTACGGGGAGTTTTTTTATTATTGTTGTTTATTATTGTTTACTATTATTGTTTATTATTGTTGCTGTTAATTATTGTTTATTATTATTGTTGTTTATTATTGTTTGTTATTGTTTACTATTATAGTTAATTTTTGTTTATTATTGTTTACTATTATTGTTTATTATTGTTTACTATTATTGTTTATTGGTATTGTTTATTATTTTTGTTTATTAGTATTGCTTATTATTGTTTATTATTGTTTGTTTTTGTTTACTATTATTGTTTATTATTATTATTATTTATTAGTATTGCTTATTTTTATTATTATTGTTTATTATTGTTTACTATTATTGTTTATTAGCATTGCTTATTATTATTGCTTACTATTATTGTTTATTATTGTTTATTATTGTTTATTATTGTGTACTATTATTGTTTATGATTATTGATTATTATTGTTTATTATTAGTGTTTACTATTATTGTTTATTATTATTGTTTATTATTGTTTACTATTATTGTTTATTAGCATTGCTTATTATTATTGTTTATTATTATTGTTTATTATTGTTTATTATTATTGTTTACTATTATTGTTTATGATTATTGATTATTATTGTTTATTATTGTTTACTATTATTGTTTATTATTGTTTATTATTGTTTACTATAATTGTTTCTTAGTATTGCTTCTTATTGTTTGTTATTATTGTTTATTATTATTGTTTATGAGAGGACAAGGTACGCTCGTGCGGTATTTTTGCTTTCCCACGCAGCGGCACGGCCATCCGAGCTGACGCTGCCTGCCCATGGGCGGGCGGGCGGGCAAACGGCCTGCACACCTGGGGGGGAGGCGACGTGACCGCGACGACCACCCGCACGGAACGTGGTCAGCCACGGACCATGGCATCAATGCGTGGCCACTCACTCAGGTAGTCTCAGGTCCATGCCTCCACGGCCGGTTCGGCAAAAAGAGCGTAAAAGTAAATAAATAAATATTCTCGGCAGTGTGCGGAGTGGAACGCGAAGCCGCTGTTGTCCATACTCTGCTCCGCTGCCATTGGGACATTCGCTGGCAGGGCGGAGAATCTTGGGACACGTGGCTGGAAATCGTGAGGGCAGCCAACTGCTTCCCCGCCAGAGGCCGCAAACGCAAAGTGCAGCCTTCTCGTCGAGCACAACGACCCACTGTCCAGGTGAACCCTGACCTCCGGGACCGTTCCGTGAGAAGATGGTTTTTGCAACAACAACAAAATAAGAAAAAGGGAAGGAAAAAAAAGTTAAAGTGACGATGCAATTATGCTTTTTGTTGCTGCTAAACCTTTGTGTGACGGACGCGCGCACACACACACACACACGTGCTTTGTTTACGGGCTGCAGTTACAAATTCAAGCATGAGCTTAATTTGCTTTCAACTTTGCCGAACCCGACGATTTTACGTTTGAGCGTGTGTAACTTGCGGGGAGATTTTTGGGTTGTCGCTAACGCGGGGAACGCCGTCGCTGAGCGGGGATCAAAAGCTCGCCGATCCACGGCGAGATGGGACGATGGCCGACGGTCAAGAGTAAGATCGGAGCGGCCACCAAGGAGTGCAACTCGTCCTTGAGGACGTCCCTTTGGGAGGAGATGGAGCGACGAAACGAGTTCAAGGTGCATCACAGGATTCTGAAGGGTGGTCGGGAGCGGCATCTATGGAGGGGACCCTTCATCCAGCAGTGGATTGACCATGGCTGAAGATGATGATGGTGGTGATGACGATGATGACCGCAGTAGCATCACAACAGTGGCTAGCAGGACTCCGAGCATTATGGGTGAAGCTATTAGTTATGGGCGGTGAAGCCGTGCCGTGGGGTCGCAGCCGTTGTGTGATCGGTGCAAGATGAAGATGATGATGCTGATGATGGTGATGATGATGCTGATGATGGTGATGATGATGCTGATGATGATGCCCGCAGATGTGTCACGACAGTGGCTGGCCATGCGCCGTGCATCATGGGCGGTGAAGCGAGCGCTCACCGTAGAACCAGGCGACGCCGATGGCTTCGATGAGGACGCCGAACAGGATCGACGTGCCGGCAGCAAAGTTGTCGAGGATGGTGAAGACGTAAATCCCTCCCTGGTGACACGGGGAGAGGGGGGGAGGGGTGGCACGGGGCACTGTCCTTCTCCTCGGCTCACAACAAGCACCTACACAGTTGCTGCCGTTGCTGTTGTTATGACGAGCGATGGGGAAAGCCGGCACGACGGATTCTGGGTTGGTGTCCGGGACCAAGACGTGAGATGGTTTCAGAGGCTGCGGCCACAGGCGTGCACGTGGTAGTTTGGTAGTGTGTCATGTAGCCCGCATGCCCAGCCACCGCATGCCAAAGCAGCTTCTGTTTGGCCGAATAGAAGGGGCTAAACGGGCACGGCACAGGCTGGTGAAGAGATGGAGCTGATGCGGTACGGGAGGATGTGGAGCTGAGTGGACTTGCCGACGACCGGTACCAGCGGTGTCAAGATCGGCCGTGGTGACGTCACCGTCACTTAGTGGCGAATGGGAATGGCATTGGTGCTGGTAGTGTGGTGGCTAGTGTGCTGTGCTTCGAACCCGGCCACCCGAGTTCAATTCTTGCTCATGGCCAACACCGGTGATCTAAACCGGTCTCGGGCCTCCCCTAGGTCTTTGGTAGGAGCAGTAGTGCCGGTAGTGGTGGTGATGATGGTGGTGGCAGTAGTGGTGGTTGGTGGTGGTGGTGGCAGAGACGGTAAATGATGGTAGTGGTGGTAGCAACAGTGGCAGTGGTGGTGTTGCTGGCGTGGTGCTGGCCACCCACCTCCTCGTGTGCCGTGCCGGCCTTCATAGGTGCTCGCTAACAGTACTTGCCCTAATAGTCTGTTAAGGCTATACGGGGGATCTTTGTCTTTTGTTGCCCCAACAGTCTGTTAAGGCGATACGGGGGATCTTTGTCTTTGGTGGTGGAAGTGGCGGTGGCGGTGCGAGCGCCACGACTCACATTGGTGACGCAGACGAGCGCCACCAGGAAGGTTCCTACAGCCACCAAGAGGGTGAACTTCTCACGGTGGCGCTTGAGAATCGGGAAGTCGTCGATGAGGCCGGTGATCACCGCCTCCATGCCACCCATCTGCACGCACACGGATGGGTTACTATGTACGCACGCAGTGGGTCGCTACGTACGCACGCGGTGGGTCACTATGTACGCACATGGATGGGTCACTACGTACGCACGCGGTGGGTGACTACGTACGCACGGTGTGGGTTACGTACACATGGACGGACCACGAGATGGACGAATGTAAGGATGGACGACCAGGCAGGGTGGAGACACGGGACAGATATGTGGATGGACCAACGATGATCATACAGGCGGACAGATGGATGGACATGTGGATGGAGAGAGGGGCGTGTGTCTTCGCTGGTTCATCACGCGCGATGCCAGCCAACGTGATCGCGACGTGACCGTGTATCTGGGCGCAGTTCAATGCAGCTTAGCTTCTTGCAGCGGACCGACGGACATCCCTGGCGCCTCCGGGGCCGTGCCAGGGTGGCCTGCTCGGCGCGGTGGCAGCGGAGGAGGTGGGGGTGGTGCGCAACGACGCGCGACGGCGACTACTCACGGCGCTGTCGATGCCCAGCGTGAGCAGCATGATGAAGAAGATGATGGCCCACATGGAGGCGCCCGGCAGGGTGGCGATGGCCTCGGGGTAGATGATGAACACGAGGCCAGCTCCTGCAGCACCAGCAGCAGGAGCACCAGCAGCAGCACAAACAGCAGCAACAGCAGCACGAGCAGCACCAGCAGCAGCAGCACCAGCAGCAGCAGCAGCAGCAGCAGGACCAGCAGCATCAGCAGCAGCATCGTTTTCCCGTGGTGTCATCACGTGGTGTCATCACGAACAGTGTCTGTTGGTCCGTCTATCCATCCATTCATCTGTCTATCTCTCCATTTGTCTATCTGTCGAACTATTGATCTGTCCAAACATCAACCTGTTCGTGTGTAGGTCTATCTCTCTCTATCCATCTGCATGTCCATCTGACATATACACCTCTCTCCAGCCATCCATGCATCTTTCCTTTCATCCATTTATCTTCCCATCTAACCATTAATCCTTCCATCCATTTACATATCCATCCATCCATCTATTTATCAATCCCACCATCCATCCCTACATCTGACCGAAGAGCGGCTCTACACCAATAGAGCGAGACCAGCTGCGCTTGGCCCGCGACTGAAAAATGCTAGCTGACATTGGTCGGCAACTTGTGTTTCCTCCGGAGATTGCAACCACCACCCTAAGACCTGACATGGTGCTCTGGTCCCGTTCGCTCAAGAAGGTCTTCATCATTGAGCTCACAGTACCCTGGGAGGACTCAGTAGATGAGGCTTATGAGCGAAAACATCTGCGCTATGCCGATCTAGCTGCCGAAGCACGGCATCATGGCTGGAACACAGAAGTCCGACCAGTGGAGGTGGGCTGCAGAGGTTTTGTGGCAACATCTACAACGAGACTGCTTAGAGACCTGGGAATTAAGGGCCAGAGCCAGCGTTCGGCAATCAAAGCTGTATCGGAGGCGGCAGAAGGCAGCAGTCAGTGGCTCTGGATGAAGAGGAAAGACCCCAGCTGGGCCCCAAAGTGAGAGGGCCAGGAGGTATGCAGTCAATAATGCTTGACTCAGGGAGGAGGACGCCCCTGCCATGCATAGTCCCATGGGATGCTGGCTACCAACAACAAGGCAACTCCTATGACTAATTGGGAATGGGACGCAAGCGTAGGATTGATCACCCTGTCGCTGGCCGCCTTTGGGGAGGGTGTATAGTATGAAAGGCCGAAACACCCTAGGAACCAAAGGGTCACTACTGACGATGCGCTCCCCAAATTTCACCAGGCTCACTGTTCATGAACTCTTGGAAGTGCTTGCACAAAGGATAGTAACATCTCATCCTGTGTTCTTTGGAACCATACATCCACGCTTAATCAACACATCTGTCCCTTCACCCATCTATTTATCAATCCCACCATCCATCCGACCATCCATATACATCCACGTTTAATGCACACAAGTGTCCACAGACAGGTGTTGTTGTTGTTGCTACTGCATCTGCAGTAGCAACAACAACAATAGTATACCGCAAGTTGAACAAGGTCCAAAATACTGAACCCCAGTCACATTGTCACAAGTCATTCAATGGCCTCTCAGTCATCAGAGTGCACATTGAGAAGACTTCCAGTGCCGAAAGAGCAGAATCAGCTGCAGCAATAACCCGCAGTTGGCGAACAGCCGTCGGTTTTCACCATTGTATCAAACAAACAAACAGAATTAGCTAAATAATGAAAATCCCCGGTCTCACGCCGTCAGCATCGCGTCGTCGGGAGACGACGGTGCGACGTCCTGTCGTGTTCGGGAACGACCCGCGGAGGCGGATGTCACGAAGCCACATCCGAGATGCGTTCGAGTGACCTCTGGTTCACAGGCACGCCAATGGGCAGCACCTGTGACAGGTTTTCGTTTGTGCCGTCATTGGTGATCGTGCTTAGACCGAGGGGATGCCCAGGACCGGTTCAGATAATCGCCACTGGTGGTGGCATGGGTGGGAATTGAACTCGGGTCGCTGGGTTCATAGCGCAGTGCACTGACCGCTACGTGACCGCTCAGACACGGACGCACGCACAAAGACACACATACTGTGACACACACATAGACAGACACGGACACACACAGAAAAGGACACACATAGGCATGTACACACACAGACATGTGCACAGACAGACACACAAGACAAAGATCCCCCGGATATCCTTATACTGTTGGGGCAAGTGCTGTTAGCGAGCACCTATGAAGGCCGGCACGGCACATGAAGGCATGGGTGGCGAGCACAACGCCCGGCCGCCTTCGTCTCCCTAGTGGCCATGTTTACACACCACACCAGGTACTCATTTGAGACTGAGTCGACCTAGGTGAGGCACAGGACCGGTTCAGATAATCATCACCGGCGTTGGCCGTGAGCGGGAATCGAACTCAGGTCGCCGGGTTCGTAGCGCAGCGTAGCGCAAACCGCTCCCCACACAGACATACACACACGGACACACACAGACAGACACACACGGACACACACACACAGATACACACGGACACACACACACAGACACACACGGACACACACAGACAGACACACACGGACACACACAGACAGACACACACGGACACACACAGACAGACACACACGGACACACACAGACAGACACACACGGACACACACAGACAGACACACACGGACACACACAGACAGACACACACGGACACACACAGACAGACACACACGGACACACACAGACAGACACACATGGACACACACACACAGAGAGACGAGGCACCGACCGTCTGTAGCCACGTCGTCTATTGGCACGTCGTGCTTCTTGGCCATGTAGCCGAGCAGCGAGAAGATGACGAAGCCGGAGAAGAAACTCGTGACGCAGTTGATGGAGCTCGTGATGAGGGCGTCCCTGCCAGGGCGGTGAAGCACACGCAGACATCGGTGCTCTCATCATCATCAACACCACCACTCCTACCATCATCATCAACACCACCACTCCTACCATCAACACCACCACTCCTACCATCAACACCACCACCACTCCTACCATCATCATTATCATCAACACCACCACTCCTACCATCAACACCATCAACACCACCACCACTCCTACCATCAACACCACCACCACTCCTACCATCATCATTATCATCAACACCACCACTCCTACCATCAACACCACCACCACTCCTACCATCATCATTACCATCAACACCACCACTCCTACCATCAACACCATCAACACCACCACCACTCCTACCATCAACACGACCACTCCTGGCATCATCATCAACACCACCACTCTTACCATGAACACCATCATCAACACCACCACTCCTACCCCCATCAACGCCATCATCAACACCACCATCCCTACCACCATCACCACCACCACTACAAATGGCGAATCAAAGATTTGGCGGCTTGCGAGTGATGCGCCCACGAATCCCAAACCCTCGACCAGCATTGTGAACACTCCACCACCACCACTCCACCACCACCACTCCACCACCACCACCACCACTCCACCACCACCACCGCCACTGCTGCTGCTGCCGCTGCCGTCTTAGCTCCTTTGAAGGAGCGAAGATGGAACGAGATCCACGCACTGCTTCTGAACCATTGAGTCGCTAACGGATCCAAAATTACATCTTTAATCTGCCGTTATTAATCTATACGGAAGAAGAAGAAGACGACCTCACTTGTAGCAGTTGTTGTTGAACTTGTTGTAGCTGGAGAAGGCGATGAGGACCCCGAAGCCGGCGCCCAGAGAGAAGAAGATCTGAGTGGCGGCGTCGATCCACACCTGGGAGGCGACCGGCACGGGGGAGAGGGTGAGGTGTGGGGTGGAGGAGGGTGAGGTGTGGTGAGAAGTGGGGTGAGGTGTGGTGAGGAGTGGGGTGAGCGGTGGTGAGAAGTGGGTGAGCGGTGGTGAGAAGTGGGGTGAGCTGTGGTGAGGAGTGTGGTGAGCAGTGGTGAGCAGTGTGGTGAGGAGTGGGGTGAGCTGTGGTGAGCAGTGTGGTGAGCTGTGGTGAGGAGTGTGGTGAGCAGTGGTGAGCAGTGTGGTGAGCTGTGGTGAGGAGTGTGGTGAGCAGTGGTGAGCAGTGTGGTGAGGTGTGGTGAGAAGTGGGGTGAGCGGTGGTGAGAAGTGGGGTGAGCGGTGGTGAGAAGTGGGGTGAGCGGTGGTGAGAAGTGGGGTGAGGTGTGGTGAGAAGTGGGGTGAGCGGTGGTGAGAAGTGGGGTGAGCTGTGGTGAGGAGTGTGGTGAGCAGTGGTGAGCAGTGTGGTGAGCTGTGGTGAGGAGTGGGGTGAGCTGTGGTGAGCAGTGTGGTGAGCAGTGGTGAGCAGTGTAGTGAGGTGTGGTGAGGAGTGGGGTGAGCTGTGGTGAGGAGTGGGCTGAGTAGTGGTGAGGAGCTGTGGTGAGCTGTGGTGAGCGGTGTGGTGTGTGTGTGTAGGAGAGCAATCCACAGGGTGTATCTATTGTGTGTGCGACGCTTCGCTGGAATCTGCCACCAGCGTCTTCATCAGGCGAGTGCCAGAACTGTGAAAGCCTCCCCAGGTGCTCGGCGCTACGTAGGCGGTGTGACGTCATCACCACGCCCCGCTCACCCCACACAGGTGAACAGGAAGTAGAAGAAAGTAATGGGTATGGTCTTCTTGGTTCTTTCGGTAAAGTCACGTAGAAGGGAATGAATAAAATAATAAAAATAAAACATTATAAAATATAATTCTCACGACGTTTCGGCCACAACGCAAGCAGCCGTCTTCAGGTGAAGAACAGGTCTGTCGGGAAGACAGCGCTGTTCTGCTGCTTACGTTGTGGCCGAAACGTCGTGAGAATTATTTTATTATGTTTTATTTTTATTCTTTTATTATTTCCCTTCTACGTGACTTTACCGAAAGAACCAAGAAGATGAATCCCTGCAGTCACGAAAGCTTTAAATCGAAATTTTATGGGTATAGGTCAATATGTATTAGATTTATTACAATCAATTATTAGATATGGGATGTGTGTTTAACTTCTTTCGCACAGTACGTAACCAACCACGCTTGCTAATCGGAGGTGCGGTGGGAACGACCACAAACTAAGCACAAAAAGGAGTTTTAAAGAAATTAGTTTGTCAATCTAGAAGATTCAAAAGTGCATAGCTCCAGTGGCTTCCTCATATAGGACGGAAGAGCATTCAAGAGTGCCGCAGAAGTGCATCGGAAAGTGCGCGTGATGCAGCGACCCTCTTTGTTAGGTGGTTAGCCAAAAAGCCGCTGCTGCTGTGGTGATGACCAGAGTTTGCTCAATGATGGTTTACGCTCTTTGACGAGATCAGCGAGGTGTTGCGGTCCGTGCAAGGCACTGTGGGTAACCTAGCAAACAAAGCGCAATAAACTTTATTTGGAGCTTTCGTGACTGCAGGAATTACTCTTTGGTTCTTTCGGTAAAGTCGCGTATAAAGAGAAAATAATAAATTAAATACTAGCATACGACGTTTCGATTGCAACACAAGCAATCATCATCAGGTATAAATGAAATAGAAACACAAATCTAGTATACTTAAAAATGTAATGTAATACAACAGAGAGTCGGATAACATAACAGTCAACACCCTACCTGGTTGATTACGTTCTTCCTGAGAATGCTAAATTTGAGAGAGAGATAAAACACAGAACCAGAGACATATAGACAGACTTATAAGTAGACAGATATCACACCGATACATAGAGAGATATCTGTCTGCTTATATGTCTGTCTATATGTCTCTGGTTCTGTGTTTTATCTCTCTCTCAAATTTAGCATTCTCAGGAAGAACGTAATCAACCAGGTAGGGTGTTGACTGTAATGTTATCCGACTCTCAGTTGTATTACATTACATTTCTAAACATACTAGATTTGTGTTTCTATTTCATTTATACGTGATGATGATTGCTTGTGTTGCAATCGAAACGTCGTATGCTAGTATTTAATTTGTTACTTTCTCTTTATACGTCACTTTACCGAAAGAACCACAGAGTAAAGCGCAAGAAGCCGCAAGCCTCCGCATGGACGACTGCGACGCGGAGCGGTGTTCGGGGTGCGTTCGGGGGTTAAAAACTAAAACTACAGAGAGAGAGAGTGCAGAGAGAGAGAGGAAGCGAGTAAGCGAGCGCGGGGAAGGATAAAAAAACGAGATGAAAGGTTAGCTGAGGATTTACAAGAAGGGACGGAACGATCGCGACCTAAGATAGCACTCAGCCTGTGCCGTGCAAACAGAGGGCGCACTGCCAACGGAGCGCGGCGGGGTGTTTTTAGCGCCCACGCCGTTACCGTTTGCAGATGCCGCCACATGGCTACCGCGGAGGGGTGGGGGCAGAGGTCGCAAACGGGTTTTGATTCCTTACCCGTACCCGTACCCGGCCACACCAGGGTCGCAAATGGGTACCCGTACCCGGCCGGGTACGGGTACCCATTTGCGACCCGTTCCCTACCCGTACCCTACCCGAAATGAGTGACAAACGGTTACTCACCAGTGACTCACGGCCTACCCGTACCCGGCCGCTACCCGTACCCGTACCCAGCTGGGTACGGGTATCGGGTACCCGGTTGCGACCTCTGGGTGGGGGTGACGATGCTGAATCCGGCAAGGTGCGAGCTCGGAGCGAGAAATACCGTCGGGGAATACCGCGATCAACTTATCAAGTCGGCGGATTAAAGGGGGAGTTCGCGTGCGTTGTTCGAACGTCCGCACGCTTGATGTGGATTCAGGGTAATAATAGTAATAATGCCATTCACAAGTTCTGGATGAATTACAACAAACATTTGTAGCTCACGTCTCGCTGCAATAACCCCCCCCCCCCCTACAGTTTAAATAAGTTTTTACACTTTTATCATAACAATAATAATACTGATTCGTATCCTGGTAAAGTGTCACCTGAGTCTCAAGACTCTCTCGCATGAGGGTCCTGCTACATTGGGATGTTTGTCCAATTGAATTCGCCACTGGGTGAGGCTTCACAAATCATGTTTGGAAGGTTAGAGACAGAGTGGGGTAGAGGAAGGTCTGGAGCCTGGACATGAACAGGGGGCAGGGAGTCAAAAGCACGGACGGCTGGGGGAAGGGAGCTCTAGACCATGGGGGCAGCAGAGGAGAATGAGCGACCTCCCATTGAGCGAAGGTTGACTGGAGGATTCGACTAAAGGCGTTGGTTGACAATGTGTGTATATGTGTATGTTGAACTTCTTTCGCGCCGTACGTGCAAACCATGCTAAACGGAGGTGCGGGAGAATAAAAATGAACCAACCGTGCCAATCTAACAAGATGAAGGCTTCACCATGCTGTGTCAATATGGGAGGTTGTTTTGACTATATTTCACCACGATGGTCAGTGCAGGTTTGAGCGTGGAGGGGAGTAGAGTGAGATGACAGGGGAGATGAGAGGTAGGAGAGTGTGTGGAGGGGAGTAGACTGAGATGAGAGGGGAGATGCAGAAGAGTGCGTGGAGGGGTGTAGAGTGAGATGAGAGGGGAGAGGCAGGAGAGAGCGTGGAGGGTAGTAGAGTGAGATGAGAGGGGAGAGGTAGGAGAGTGCGTGGAGGGGAGTAGAGTGAGATGAGAGGGGAGAGGCAGGAGAGTGCGTGGAGGAGAGTAGAGTGAGATGAGAGGGGAGAGGCAGGAGAGTGCGTGGAGGGGGGTAGAGTGAGATGAGAGGGGAGAGGTAGGAGAGTGTGTGGAGGGGAGTAGAGTGAGATGAGAGGGGAGAGGCAGAAGAGTGCGTGGAGGAGAGTAGAGTGAGATGAGAGGGGAGAGGCAGGAGAGTGCGTGGAGGGGGGTAGAGTGAGATGAGAGGGGAGAGGTAGGAGAGTGTGTGGAGGAGAGTAGAGTGAGATGAGAGGGGAGAGGCAGGAGAGTGCGTGGAGGGGAGTAGAGTGAGATGAGAGGGGAGAGGCAGGAGAGTGCGTGGAGGGGAGTAGAGTGAGATGAGAGGGAGAGGTAGGAGAGTGCGTGGAGGGGAGTAGAGTGAGATGAGAGGGGAGAGGTAGGAGAGTGTGTGGAGGGGAGTAGAGTGAGATGAGAGGGGAGAGGCAGGAGAGTGCGTGGAGGGGAGTAGAGTGAGATAAGAGGGAGAGGTAGGAGAGTGTGTGGAGGGGAGTAGAGTGAGATGAGAGGGGGGAGGTAGGAGAGTGGGTGGAGGGGAGTAGAGTGAGATGAGAGGGGAGAGGTAGGAGAGTGCGTGGATGGGAGTAGAGTGAGATGAGAGGGGAGAGGTAGGAGAGTGTGTGGAGGGGAGTAGACTGAGATGAGAGGGGAGAGGCAGGAGAGTGCGTGGAGGGGAGTAGAGTGAGATGAGAGGGGAGAGGTAGGAGAGTGCGTGGAGGGGAGTAGAGTGAGATGAAAGGGGAGAGGCAGGAGAGAGCGTGGAGGGGAGCAGAGTGAGATGAGAGGGGAGAGGTAGGAGAGTGCGTGGAGGGGAGTAGAGTGAGATGAAAGGGGAGAGGCAGGAGAGAGCGTGGAGGGGAGTAGAGTGAGATGAGAGGGGAGAGGCAGGAGAGAGCGTAGAGGGGAGTAGAGTGAGATGAGTGGGGAGAGGTAGGAGAGTGCGTGGAGGGGAGTAGAGTGAGATGAAAGGGGAGAGGCAGGAGAGTGCGTGGAGGGGGGTAGAGTGAGATGAGAGGGGAGAGGTAGGAGAGTGCGTGGATGGGAGTAGAGTGAGATGAGAGGGGAGAGGTAGGAGAGTGTGTGGAGGGGAGTAGACTGAGATGAAAGGGGAGAGGCAGGAGAGTGCGTGGAGGGGAGTAGAGTGAGATGAGAGGGGAGAGGTAGGAGAGTGCGTGGAGGGGAGTAGAGTGAGATGAAAGGGGAGAGGCAGGAGAGAGCGTAGAGGGGAGTAGAGTGAGATGAGAGGGGAGAGGTAGGAGAGTGCGTGGAGGGGAGTAGAGTGAGATGAGAGGTAGGAAAGTGCATGGAGGGGAGTGGAGTGAAATGAGAGGGGAGAGGCAGGAGAGTGCGTGGAGGGGAGTAGAGTGAGATGAAAGGGGAGAGGCAGGAGAGTGCGTGGAGGGGAGTAGAGTGAGATGAGAGGGGAGAGGTAGGAGAGTGCGTGGAGGGGAGTAGAGTGAGATGAGAGGGGAGAGGTAGGAGAGTGCGTGGATGGGAGTGGAGTGAGATGAGAGGGGAGAGGCAGGAGACTGCGTGGATGGGAGTAGTGGCAGCAGGTGAATAAGTAGCCAGGGGCATAGTGAGGTGTATACTGGACGTGGTGTGCCGGGAAGCCGCCCACCGAGAGTTGACGCAGGCGACGCAAGTCCACGTTGAGGTACTCGTAGATCCCGTCCATGGCTCCGGGCAGCGTGACGCCGCGTACCAGCAGGACGGTGAGCACCACGTACGGCATCGTGGCCGTGATCCACACCACCTACAGGCCACAACCACACAACCACCACCACCACAACCACACAACCACCACTAAGACAACATCAAGACCACCACCACAACTACCACCACCACAAACATACCACCACCACAACCACCACTAAAACACCATCAAGATCACCACCTACCACACCACAGCTACCACCACAAACACACCACTACCACCACAACCACCACTAAAACACCATCAAGACCACCACCAAAACCACCACAACAAACACACCACCTTGGGGCCACCACCACACAACCACCACTAAAACAACATCAAGACCACCACAACTACCACCACCACAAACATACCACCACAAACACACCACCACCACAACCACCACTAAAACACCATCAAGATCACCACCTACCACACCACAACTACCACCACAAACACACCACCACCACAACCACCACTAAAACACCATCAATAACACCACCACCACCACAACTACCACCACAAACACACCACCACCACAACCACCACTAAAACACCATCAAGACCACCACCACAACTACCACCACAAACACACCACCACCACAACCACCACTAAAACACCATCAAGATCACCACCACCACCACAACTACCACCACAAACACACCACCACCATAACCACACGACCTTACATAGAGACCCATAGACTTACAGAGAGACCCATATGTTTACAAAGGGACCCATATACTTACATAGAGACCCATATATTTACATAGAGACCCATAGACTTACATCAAGACCCATGGACTTCACAGACAAAGAAACTTAAAGAGAAACCCATAGACTTACAGAGAGACCCATATGTTTACAAAGGGACCCATATACTTACATAGAGACCCATATATTTACATAGAGACCCATAGACTTACATCAAGACCCATGGATTTCACAGACAAAGAGACTTACAGAGAAACCCATAGACTTACAGAGAGACCCATATGTTTACAAAGGGACCCATATACTTACACAGAGACCTATATTTTTACATAGAGACCCATAGACTTACATTCACAGACTAAGAGACTTACATAGAGACCCATGGACTTGAGATACTCACAAACCTACGAAGAGACCCATAGACTTTCTCATACACCTACGGAGTTATTTAACCCGCACCTCCGATTATCACGGCTGGCTACGTACAATGCGAGAAACGTTCGACAGACATCATCATCACCATCCACGTGCAGATAGGCCGTAGGTGTCCACTGCACATTTCGTCATTGTTGTTTCCACTTTCCTCTCTGTCTTGTGCAAACATGCTCAAGTAGCGGCCACATCTTCCTGGTGCCAGTCTCTCATCGTCGTCATTGTCAAGCCATTCTCTGTTAGGTCTTCCTCTCTTTCCGGTTCAACAACACCAACGCATCTTCTTGGTTCTTTCGGTAAAGTCACATAGAAGGGAAGTAATAAAATAATAAAAATAAAACATAATAAAATAATTCTCACGACGTTTCGGCCGCTGTCTCCCCGACAGACCTGGTCTTCACCTGAGGACGGCTGCTTGCGTTGTGGCCGAAACGTCGTGAGAATTATTTTATTATGTTTTATTTTTATTATTTTATTACTTCCCTTCTATGTGACTTTACCGAAAAAACCAAGAAGATGAATCCCTGCAGTCACGAAAGCTTTAAATCGAAATTTAACACCAACGTACTTTCACATTTTCCTGTTGCTTGTCCACCCTCCAATATGCGTGCAGCCATACGTACATACGGACACCCATGGCTCAATTACACTGGTCAACAACAACACCAAAAAACATTTTTTTCTGGCCTGGACTTTTGCAGCTGTTTTAGACTAATTTCAGGGTGCTGATTCCAAATCAGATCTCAGATTTGCTCTATCACATTTTTATGCTATCGGCATACCCCATTTTCATTGATTTTACCCGAAATTAACTCTGTCACTTATAATTGCAAGTTGTTGCGAGTCAGTGACTGCTTTAGTGTTAAAATATGGTGCTGTATTTTTAGGATAGTGTGTTTATAATATCATTTTATGTAGATATCCACATTTATTTAATGTTTTTATTCTGCAGTTTTTATTGAAAATGCAATATTTGATATCTCAGAAACCTGATGTGATAGATTTGGAATCAGCACCCCAAAATTACCTTAAACCCGTTGGAATACCTTATGCCAGAACAAGTGTGTTGACCAGTGTAATTGATCGCGCCAGCATCGACACTCTCCGAGCTCTCGCCTTGCCCGATGTCCGGATGCCCTTCCAGAGGCTGAAGTAGAGGATGAGCAGCACCACGAAGAGGCAGATGGTGAGCTGCCAGCGAGGAAGTCCCAGATTGTTGAGGCCGCTGCTGTCGTGCAGGTGTAGCACTCCTCTCCTGCAACGCGGACAAAGACGACGAGGATGATGGCAGCTCCCCCCCCCACCCACCTTCCTCGCGTGTGCCACGCATAACCTTCAATATCAGAATTTGTATTTAGACCGAAGGCCGTGGGTTCAATCGTGACCCCTGTGATGCCTGCTGTATATTTGGAGTTGGAGTGTCTCTCTCTCTCTCTCTCACTCTCCCCGTGGTGGTGTCGATTTTTCTCCGTGCCCTCCGGTTTTTCCGTCCACATTGAGAATCAACGGCGTCACACGCTCAGAGTATTCGGCTGCTGTAAACGTCCACGTGTCGGTAATAATCCCACTTCGTTGAGCTATCATTTGTGAAAGCCAGATCGCTTCTGAAAAAGAGCTATATTGCAGCTCAGTGGACCTTACCTGGTAAGATAAACATAGATTATATATTGAACAGAATCCAATGAACCGATGAAGCTTTTGTTTGCAGATGTCCAACAGAGTAAAAGGTAAAAAAGTGGAGATAAATAAATAAATTATAATAAATGGAATATCTCGGTACAAAGTACATACATTGCTGCAACAAAACATCAACCACAACACCACACCAAGACAACACAGCTGCTCAATAACATTTCACATACAAATTGAACTATCGGCATGTAGGTATCGATAGTCAGGTGCAGGAGCTCATGGATCAGCCCCAGGTGCCAAGAGGTTGACTGATGGTGCCAGGCTAGGTGCAGGAGCTCATGGATCAGCCCCAGGTGCCAAGAGGTTGACTGATGGTGCCAGGCTAGGTGCAGGAGATCATGGGACAGACCCAGGTGCCAAGAGGTTGACTGATGGTGCCAGGCTAGGTGCAGGAGATCATGGGACAGACCCAGGTGCCAAGAGGTTGACTGATGGTGCCAGGCTAGGTGCAGGAGCTCATGGGACAGACCCAGGTGCCAAGAGGTTGATTGATGGTGCCAGGCTAGGTGCAGAAGCTCATGGGACAGACCCAGGTGCCAAGAGGTTGACTGATCGTGCCAGGCTAGGTGCAGGAGATCATGGGACAGACCCAGGTGCCAAGAGGTTGACTGATGGTGCCAGGCTATGTGCAGGAGCTCATGGGTCAGAGCCAGGTGCCAAGAGGTTGACTGATGGTGCCAGGCTATGTGCAGGAGCTCATGGGTCAAACCCAGGTGCCAAGAGGTTGACTGATGGTACCAGGCTAGGTGCAGGAGATCATGGGACAGACCCAGGTGCCAAGAGGTTGACTGATGGTGCCAGGCTAGGTGCAGGAGATCAAGGGACAGACTCAGGTGCCAAGAGGTTGACTGATGGTGCCAGGCTATGTGCAGGAGCTCATGGGTCAAATCCAGGTGCCAAGAGGTTGACTGATGGTGCCAGGCTATGTGCAGGAGCTCATGGGTCAGACCCAGGTGCCAAGAGGTTGACTGATGGTACCAGGCTAGGTGCAGGAGATCATGGGACAGACCCAGGTGCCAAGAGTTGACTGATGGTGCCAGGCTAGGTGCAGATCATGGGATAGACTAAGGTGCCAAGAGGTTGACTGATCAGAATCAAAATGTTTATTAAGTCTGCAGGAATCCGATGACTTATAATAAGACTATAACTGAGACTATAATAAGACTGTTGGGCCAAGTGCTGTTTGTGAGCATAGCGAGCACCCTGATTAATGCAAGGCCTTACCGTTAGCCACATTGGCGAGATGTTAACTACCTCGCCTGGTATACAAGAGATCGTGAGATTTCATCCCAACCCTGACGCCTGAAAATGTGGAGTTTGCGTGTCTCTCTCCCCGTGGTCGCGTGGATAATTTCTCAGAGATCCTCCAGTTTTTCCCTCCACAATTAGAATCAATATCACACGTTTAGAGCATTCGGCTGCTATACATTTCCACGAGATAAGCCACTGCGTTGAGTTATCATTTGTGGCCAGGTCGCTTCTGAACAAGAGCTATACATCTTCTTGGTTCTTTCGGTAAAGTCACGTAGAAGGAAAATAATTTTATGTTTTATTTTTATTATTTTATTATTTCCCTTCTACGTGACTTTACCGAAAGAACCAAGAAGATTAATCCCTGCAGTCACAAAAGCCTTAAATCGAAGAGCTATACAGCTCAGGGGGCCTTACCTGGTTAAATGCATACGTAGTTTTATAGTTTAGAATGCGATAACAGCGGTCGCCATTCGCCAACAAGTGGCGGTGATGGCACCAGGGAGCATGTGCCAGGCTAGGTACGCTTCGTGGCCCACGGCAGGAGGTTTGGGGGCAGAGCGATCTTGAAAACCGGGACAATCGTTGCCACTCAAGCACTTGACTGGATTCCCGCTTGAGACCAACACCAGCGACGAATATCTGACAACACTTTTTCTTGTCCATCAGCGTACATTCACACATCACGCTTGGTTCAAGGCCGAGTCGACCTAGGTAGGAGGCGCAGGTCCGGGTTCAGGTAATCGTCAATTTGGCCCGTTGGTGGAGCCACGAGCGGGAATCAAACTCGGTTCTCTCTTTGCCGGAGAGTTCGTAGCATGTGCCTGGGCAACCCCCACACCTCCCCCACCCCAAACAACAATCTGCTCGCTAAATGAGCAATTGTTCCAAAGGTCTGACGAAGGCGACATAGGGGATATTTGTTTGTTTTATATTCTAGAAAATTATTTTGTCAAGCCACTTTTCCCCCTCCAACCCAGCTTAAATATATGCTCCAAGCCTGGTGGTGTTTCATTCAGACGCTGTCTTCCCGACAGACCTGTTCTTCACCTGAGGACGGCTGCTTGCGTTGTGGCCGAAACGTCGTGAGAATTATTTTATTATGTTTAATTTTTATTATCTTATTATTTCCCTTCTACGTGACTTTACCGAAAGAACCAAGAAGATTCTAGGGGGTGTCGGGGGAAGAGGGGGGGGAGGCAGGGGGGGGGGGGCGGCGGGGGCTCTTACTCACTCGTAGTACTCGGCTGACGGCGTGCTCTTGTACTTGGCGTACTTTGTGTGGAGGCTGCGCGGGGGCCGGGGAGAGCTGGGCGAGTGGTACTCGGTGCAGTTGGGCGTGTTCCACGAGTTATTGCAGTGGGTCCACGGCAGGTCGCCAGTGAACGACGAGAAGAGGTAGTGCAGCGACCACGCGATGATCACGTTGTAGTAGAAGCCGACGTAGAGCGCGATGAGGATCACCGTGTAGCCCACGCCTACACGGAGACATGGAGACATCCAGATCCCCGCATGCCTACACGGAGACACAGAGACACCCAGACCCCCAATATGCCTACACCGAGATGTGGAGGCACCCAGAATCGCCAACGCCTACACCGAGAGACGGAGACACCCAGACACCCTAAGCCTACACCGAGACACGGAGACACCCTAAACCCTCATGCCAACACCGATTCACGGAGACACCTAGACACCCGCACACCAACACCGAGACACGGAGACACCCAAAACCCTCATGCCAACACCGAGACACGGAGACACCTAGACACCCGCACACCTACACGGAAGCACGGAGACACCTAGACACCAGCATGCCAACATCGAGACACGGAGACACCCAGACCCCGTACGCCAAAACAGAGAGATAGAAACCCCAGACTCCCACTGGCCTACATCGAGGCATGGAGACCCCCACACGCCTACACTGAGACATTGAGACACCCAGACCCCCAACATGCCTACACCGAGACATGGAGGCACCCAGAATCGCCAACGCCTACACCGAGAGACGGAGACACCTAGATACCCGCACACCTACACCTAGACACGGAGACCCCCGCATGCCTACACGGAGATCCCCACAGGCCAACACTAAGACATGGAGACACCCAACCCCCTCACGCCTACACTGAGACACGGAGACACCTAGACACCAGCACTCCCACACCAAGACACGGAGACACCCAAAACCCTCACGCCTACACCGAGACACGGAGACAACCAGACCACCGCATGTCTACACCAAGACATGGAGACCCACAGACCCCCAAAGCTGACATCGAGACACGGAGACACCCAGACCCCGTACCCCAAAACAGAGAGATAGAAACACCCAGACCCCCGCTGGCCTACATCGAGGCATGGAGACCCCCACACGCCTATACTGAGACATGGAGACACCCAGAACCCTGAAACCTACACTGAGACATGGAGACACCAATACCCCGCACGACAACAAAGTGAGATGGAGAAACCCAGATCGCCACAGGCATACAATGAGATACCGAGACACCTATACCCCTCACGCCTACACCGATACACGGAGACACACAGACCCCATAGGACTACACCAGCACAAGGAGACTCTAAGACCCCCCATGCCTGCAACGAGACACGGAGACACCCAGACCCCGAATGACTACACAGGGACAAGGAGACACCCAGACCCCTCACGTCCACACCAAGACACGGAAACACCCAGAACCCGCACACCTACACCGAAACTTGAACACCCCCACACGCCTACACTGAGACATTGAGACACCCAGGCCCTCGTATTACTACATCAAGACACGGAGACCCCCAGAGCCCCAAGGCCTACACCGAGACACGGAGACACCCAGAAGCCGCACGCCTACACCGAGACACGGAGACACCTAGGGCCTCTAGGTCTACACAAAGACATGGAGACACCCAGACCCCCGCATGCCTACACAGAAGCACATCAACTCCCGCATGCCTACACGTAGACATGGAGACACCCAGAGCACCTAGGACTACACCAAGACACGGACACACCCAGACCCACCGACACGGAGACACGGAGACATTCAGACCCCCTAAGCCTACACGATGACACAGAGACACCCAGACTCCTCATGCCTACACCGAAACAAGGGAACACGCAGAACCCGCACACCAAAACACGGAAACCCCCGCACGCCTACACCTATACATGGAGAAACCCAGAGCCCCTAGGTCTACACCAAGACACAGAGACACCCTGATCCCCGCAAGCCAAGACATGTAGACACCCAGACCCCTCCAAACCTACACCGAGACACGGAGATACCCAGACCTGCGCGCGCCTACACTGAGACATGGAGACACCCAGACCCCGCACGTCTACTCCGAGACACAGAGACACCCAGTCCCCCTAGGCCTACACCAAGTCAAGGAAACCCCCAGACCCTCCATGCCAACACCGAGACAGAGACACACCCAGACCCCCATACGCCTACACTGAGACACTAAGACACCCAGACCAAGCATGCCTACACGGGACACAGAGACCCCCACATGCCTACACTGAGACAGGGAGATACCCATACCCTTCACGCCTACTTCGAGACATGCAGATCCCCACACAACAACACTGAGACATGGAGACACCTGATCCCCTCATGACTACACCGAGATACATAGACACCCAGATCCTCCACCAAGACACAGAGACGTGCAGACCCACTCACGACTACACTGAGACAAGGAGACACCCAAGACCCCCAATTCCTACACTGAGACATGAAGACCACCTAGGCCTACACCAAGACAAGGAAACCCCCAGACCCTCCATGCCTACACCGAGATACTAAGACACCCAGACCCCGCATGCTTACACAGAGACACGGAGACACCTAAACCCCTTTAGCCTACACTGAGCCAAGGAGACACCCAGAACTGGCACACCAACACCGAAACACGGAAAACCCCGCATGCCTACACCTAGACATGGAGACACCCAGAGGCCCACATGCCTACACAGAGACACGGAGACACCCAGACCCCCATACCTACACCGAGACACGGAGACACCCAGACCCCTCATGCCTACATTGAGACACAGAGACCCCTAGACACCCTAGGCCTACACCGAGACAGAGAAACACCCAAACCCTACATGGCTACACCGATACATGGAGACCCCTACACGCCTATACTGAGACACAGATACACGTATACCCTTCATGCCAACACCGAGACATTTAGACACCCAGACCCCCCCAAGGTTACATGGAGACACGGAGATACCCAGACCCCTGCATGCCATCACTGAGACACGGAGACACCTCGACCCCTAACGCTTACACCAAGACACAGAGACACCCAGAACCCCGGATACCGAGACATCGAGACACCTAGACCCCCAAGGCCTAAACTGAGACACGGAGACATCCAGACCCCCGCACACCTACACTAAGAGAGAGAGACACCCAGACCCCTAACAGGAACACCCAGAACCCGCACACCAACACCAAAACACGGAAAAACCCGCACGCCTACACCTAGTTTTGGCGACACCCAGAGCAGCTACGCCTACACCAAGACGTGGAGACACCCAGACCCCCACACAACTACACAGAGATACGGAGACACCCAGAGCTGGCACACCTACACAGAGACACGGAGACACCCAAAGCCCCTAGGCATTCACCAAAACATGGAGACACCCAGACCGCTCATTCCTACACCGAGACATGGGAACAACCAGAACCCACACAGCTACACCGAAACATGGAGACACCCAAACCCTCACGCCTACACCAAGACTCAGAGACACCAAGACCCCACCGACACGGAGACATGAGACACTCAGACCCCCGCACGACTACACCGAGACACTGAGACACCCAGACCCTGCATTCCTAAACAGAGCCACGGAGACACCCAGACCCCGAACGCCTACATCAAGACACAGAGACCCCCAAAAACCTAGGCCTACACCGAGACAAGGAGACCCCCAGACCACCCATGCCTACACCGAAACACAGAGACCACCACATGCTTACACTGAGACACAGAGACACTCAGACCGCCTAGGCATTCACAAAGACACGGAGACACCCAAACCCCGCACGCCTACATCGAGACATGGAGATACCCAGAACGCCTAGGCCTACACCGAGAAACGGAGACACGGAGACTCCCATGCCTACACCGAGACAAGGATATACCCAGACCCTGCATACCTACACCTAGACAAGTAGACACCCAGACTCCCTAGGCCTACACCAAGAGAATGGGACCCCCAGACCCACGTTGCCTACAACGAGACTCGGAGACACCCAGACCCTGCACGCCTACACAGAAACACGGAGACACCCAGACCCCATAAGCCTAAACCGAGACACGGGAAGACCCAGAACTCGCCTGCCTACACCGAGACCCAGAGACCCTCACATGCCTAAACCAAGATGTGGAGACACCCAGACCCTGGACGCCCAGACAAAGACACTTGGATGTGTAGACCCCAACGCCTACACCGAGACACGGAGACACTCAGAGCACCCAATGCATACACCAAGCCATGGAGGCCCCTGCACACCTACACTGACACACGGAGACACCCAGACCCCCAAGGCCTATACCGAGAAACGGAGACACGGAGACCCCCAATGACTACACCTAGACATGGAGACACCCAGACCCCTCACGCCTGCACTGAAAAATGGAGACACCCAAACGCCCTAGGCCTACAACAAGACACGTAAACATCCAGAGCTGTCACGCCTACACCAAGACAGAGACACCCAGACCCTGCACGCCTATACTGAGACACGGAGACACCCAGACCTCCACACGCCTACACCGAGACACGGAGACACCCAGACCCCCACTCCACGACTGCAAGTTAAGCTAAAATTAAACTATTATTTAATTTGACCAGGTAAGGCCCACTGAGCTATATAGCTATTTTTAAGTTGAATCCTGGCCACAAATGATAGCTCAATAAATTGTCTTACCGTGAGGAAATGTATAGCAGCAAAAAACTCTAAACGCATAATGTTGATTCTAAATGTGGAGGTTAAAAAACTGGAAGACACTCAGAAAAATCTTACCCATCCCAAATAGACATCTGTGAAAAAGAGATGTATTGCTCATCGGATTCCTCTGGTGTAAATAAATATTCTGATTCTGTAATCCACGCGACCACTGGGAGAGAGATATGCAAACTCCAAATATACAGCAGGCGTCAGCGTCGGGTCGAACCCACGACCTCCTGCATACCAGGTTACGGAGTTAACATCTCTCCACCGTGGGGTGGGTCCCGTTCACCGCCGAATCACGGAACGCGAAAGCGGTTCATCGTTAAGTGTACTTAGAGAGGCATAGCGCCATTGTTTTTAAATACATTCTACTCACCGCAGAGAACTGTAGCGACACGACCCCACTCTATGATAGCTGGCTCCAAACTGTGCCACGTGCCCTCTCACATGGCAGTGTGCCTCAGTACCGATAAAGTTATTTTATTTTAGTTTTTCGTCGGGTTCTGCTCCGATGTACACGTACGATGACGTACGTGTACATCATCAGTTAAATCACTGCTGCTGCTGTAGCTGCTGCTGCTGTCGCTGCTGCAGCTGCCGATGCTGCTGCAGCCGCTGCTGCAGCCGCCGCTGCTGTAGCTGCTTCTGCTGCTGCAGCTGCTGCTGCTGCTTCTGCTGCTGCTGCTGCAGCTGCTGCTGCTGTCGCTGCTGCTGCTGCTGCAGCTGCTGCTGCTGTAGCTGCTGCTGCTGCTGCAGCTGCTGCTGCTGTAGCTGCTGCTGCTGCTGCAGCTGCTGCTGTAGCTGCTGCTGCTGCAGCTGCTGCTGCTGCTGTAGCTGCTGCTGCAGCTGCTGCTGCTGTCGCTGCTGCTGCTGCTGCAGCTGCTGCTGCTGCTGCTTCTGCTGCTGCTGCTGCAGCTGCTGCTGCTGTCGCTGCTGCTGCTGCTGCAGCTGCTGCTGCTGTAGCTGCTGCTGCTGCTGCAGCTGCTGCTGTAGCTGCTGCTGCTGCAGCTGCTGCTGCTGCTGTAGCTGCTGCTGCTGCAGCCGCTGCTGCTGCTGTAGCTGCTGCTGCAGCTGCTGCTGCTGTAGTTGCTATAGCTGCTGCTGCTGCTGCAGCTGTTGCTGCAGCTGCTGCAGCTGCTGCTGCTGTAGCTGCTATAGCTGCTTCTGCTGCAGCTGTAGCTGTTGCTGCAGCTGCTGCAGCTGCTGCTGTAGCTGCTGCAGCTGCTGTAGCTGCTGCTGCTGTAGCTGCTGCTGCTGCTGCAGCTGCTGCTGCTGCAGCTGCTGCTCTGGCTGCTGTTGTAGCAGAAGCTGATGCTGCTGCGGTACATAGCACCAATCACAGAATACATTTACAAACGTGCGTTCAGAGTATTTTGGCTGATATCAATGTTCACGTGATGAGCTGGTTAAGCTCAGTAGGGCCATACCCGTCAAACATGAAAGATAGTTTTAGTTTAGCAACCTTCAACGCGAAGCGAACGCACGGTGCATATCGCGGCTGAGCCGAGGCGCGCGGCGTTAACCGGAGCGGCCTGCCAGACCCGAACCGGTGAACCTCAGCACCAACGCGCCACGAGCCGGGCCACACTGCACGGCCCCAGGTGCGGCCGTGGCCTCGGCTTTACCTTTGAAGAGGGGGCAAATCTTCCAGACGCTGGCCGCTCCCTGCCGGTTGAACTGGCCCAGCGCCAGCTCCATGTAGAAGAGCGGCATGCCAGCAATGACGAGGAAGAGGACGTAGGGGATGAGGAACGCTCCTGCGAGAGAGAGAGGGAGAGAGATGGAGTGAGAGAGATGGAGAGAGAGATGGAGTGAGAGATGGAGTGAGAGAGATGGAGTGTGAGAGATGGAGTGTGAGAGATGGAGAGAGAGAGATGAAGTGAGAGAGATGGAGTGAGAGAGATGGAGTGAGAGATGGAGTGAGAGAGATGGAGAGAGAGATGGAGTGAGAGATGGAGTGAGAGAGATGGAGTGTGAGAGATGGAGTGAGAGAGATGGAGAGAGAGATGGAGTGAGAGATGGAGTGTGAGAGATGGAGTGTGAGAGATGGAGAGAGAGAGATGGAGTCAGAGAGATGGAGTCAGAGAGATGGAGTGAGAGAGATGGAGTGAGAGAGATGGAGTCAGAGAGATGGAGTGAGAGAGATGGAGTGAGAGAGATGGAGTGAGAGAGATGGAGTGAGAGAGATGGAGTCAGAGAGATGGAGTGAGAGAGATGGAGTGTGAGAGATGGAGTGAGAGAGATGGAGTGAGAGAGATGGAGTCAGAGAGATGGAGTGAGAGAGATGGAGTGAGAGAGATGGAGTGAGAGAGATGGAGTCAGAGAGATGAGTGAGAGAGATGGAGTGAGAGAGATGGAGTCAGAGAGATGGAGTGAGAGAGATGGAGTGAGAGAGATGGAGTCAGAGAGATGGAGTGAGAGAGATGGAGTCAGAGAGATGGAGTGAGAGAGATGGAGTGAGAGAGATGGAGTGAGAGAGATGGAGTGAGAGAGATGGAGTGAGAGAGATGGAGTGAGAAAGATGGAGTGAGAGAGATGGAGTGAGAAAGATGGAGTCAGAGAGATGGAGTGAGAGAGATGGAGTGAGAGAGATGGAGTGAGAGAGATGGAGTGAGAGAGATGGAGTGAGAGAGATGGAGTCAGAGAGATGGAGTGAGAGAGATGGAGTGAGAGAGATGGAGTGAGAGAGATGGAGTCAGAGAGATGGAGTGAGAGAGATGGAGTGAGAGAGATGGAGTGAGAGAGATGGAGTGAGAAAGATGGAGTGAGAGAGAAGTGAGAGAGATGGAGTGAGAAAGATGGAGTGAGAGAGATGGAGTGAGAGAGATGGAGTGAGAGAGATGGAGTGAGAAGATGGAGTGAGAGAGATGGAGTGAGAGAGATGAGTGAGAGAGATGGAGTGAGAGAGATGGAGTGAGAGGGATGGAGTGAGAGAGATGGAGTGAGAGAGATGGAGTGAGAGAGATGGAGTGAGAGAGATGGAGTGAGAGAGATGAAGAGAGAGAGATGAAGAGAGAGAGATGGAGTGAGAGAGATGGAGTGAGAGAGATGGAGTGAGAGAGATGGAGTGAGAGAGATGGAGTGAGAGAGATGGAGTGTGAGAGATGGAGTGAGAGAGATGGAGTGAGAGAGATGGAGTGTGAGAGATGAAGAGAGAGAGATGGAGTGAGAGAGATGGAGTGAGAGAGATGGAGTGAGAGAGATGGAGTGAGAGAGATGGAGTGAGAGAGATGAAGAGAGAGAGATGGAGTGAGAGAGATGGAGTGAGAGAGATGGAGTGAGAGAGATAGAGTGAGAGAGCGAGAGAGTGAGCGAGAAAGTGAACGAGAGAGTGAGCGAGAGAGTGAGCGAGAGGTGGGGGTTTTACATAAAGCAAAGTAAAAAAAAAATTACGAAATGATGAACGACGCAAAGTGCCGAATACACCGAGCATCTTCTTGTTTCCACTGATCGTAAAAAAATAAAATAAAAAGAGAGAGATGGAGCCGCAACGCGGCGGCGGTTGCTGCACCTCCAATTGGCACGGTTTGGCTATGCATGGTTGGAAATGAGTTCAGCATCATACACACGTATGTGGGCCATCGGACATGTCCGTGGAGAAACTCACTCGTCTACTAGATCACTCACCTGCCTAACCTATCACTCACCCGCCTACCCAATCACCCACGCGCCTACCAGATAACCCAGCCACACTACCCGATCAACCACCCACCTTACCGATCACTCACCCGCCTATCCGATCGCTCACCACTTATCCGATCATTCACGTACCTAAACGATCACTCACCTGCCTATCTGAACACTCACCCGCCTACCCTATCACTCACTCACCTACCCGATCACCCATCCGCCTAACCGATTACTCACTCGCCAACCCAATCACTCACCCACCTACCCAATCACCCACGCGCGTGCCCGGTCACCCACCCGCCTACCCGATCAGTCACCTGCCTATCTAATCACTCACTCACCTACCGAATCACTCACCCACCTACCCGATCACTCACCCGCCTACCCTAGAATTCACTCACCTACACAATCATTCACCCGCCTACTTGATCACTCACCCTTCTAACCGATCACTCACCTGCCAGCAAGGCGATGAGCCTATCGGAGGGAGTTTGAATCGGCATGTGTGTTACCTGCCAGACTAGGACACATGCTCAGGATACATGGCCAACGAGAGCTTTATGGCTCGTTTTGTTCAGATGCGACCTGGCTATCATAAATGAAAGTTCAAAGAGGTGGCTTATTATCAAGTGGAAATTCATTGCAGCCAAATGCTTAAACGGGTGATGTTTCCAAATGTGGAGGGAAAATCCGGAGGACCAAGAAAAAAAATCCACACGACCACGTGGAGAGAGACATGCAAACTCTAAATATACAGCAGGTGTCAGGGTCGGGATCAGACCCACGATATTCTGTATACCAGCCGAGGAAAAGAACATATCTCGATCGCGTACACAGAGAAGCACGCAGAGACAGACGCTGAGAGGCAGAGAGAGAGAGGAGTACACAGGGTATGTGAGCGTACGGTGAGTGAGACTACTGACGGTGAGACTTACAGAGTGACAGCCAGAGGCGGGAACGTCACCTACCCAATCACCTACCTACCCAATCACCTACCTACCCAATAACCTACCTACCAAATCACCTCCCTACCCAGTCACCTACCTACCCAGTCACCTACCTACCCAATCACCTACCTACCCAATAACCTACCTACCAAATGACCTCCCTACCCAGTCACCTACCTACCCAATCACCTACCTACCCAATAACCTACCTACCAAATGACCTCCCTACCCAGTCACCTACCTACCCAATCAACTGCCTACCCAATCACCTACCCAATAACATATCTACCCAATCAACGGCATACCCAATCACCTGCCTAACCCATCCACTGCCTACCCATCTACCTAACTACCCAATCACCTACCTATCCAGTCACCTACCTACCCAATTAACTAATTACCCAATCAACTGCCTACCCAATCGCCTACCAACGCAATCACAGACCTAACCAATCACCCGCCTACCCAATTACCTGCCTACCCAATCACCTACCTACCCAATGACCTACCAACTCAATCACCAACCTACCCAATCACCTGCCTACCCATTTACCTGCCTACCCAATCACCTACCTACCCAATCGCCTACCAACGCAATCACAGACCTACCCAATCACCTGCCTACCCATTTACCTGCCTACCCAATCCCATGCCTGACCAATCACCTACCTATCCAATCACCTACCTTACTACCTACCTACGCAATCACCTGCCTACCCAATCACCTACATAACTTCCATCCATCCAGCAGTGTATTGACAATGGGCTGTAAGTGAGATTCATTCTTTTAGTCAAGAGCACAGAGTTGCCAAGCTTGTAGTCCATAGCTTTGGAGTTGAAGTTTGTGGATCAGATGGCGTTGTCAACTTCTCACATTGGCTGGGTTGAGAGGGGAATTTATTATTCCGTTTGTTTGCCTAGGAGAGCCACGATGAGTCTCAGGACTCATTTTCAGGAGGGTCCTACCAGGTTTTTTAGTGTACAGGGCGATGCTGCTGCTGCTGCTGTGTATACTCCCAACTGGAGTAATTTGCAGGTAATTTGTCAACATTTGGGATGTAAATTTTGATTTAAAGCTTTCGTGACTGCAGGGATTCATATTCTCGGTTCTTTCGGTAAAGTCACGTAGAAGGGAAATAATAAACTAATATTAATATAAAACAATAAAAATTATCAATTTTTCATATTAATATTATTTTATTATTTCCCTTCTACGTGACTTTACCGAAAGAACCAATAATATTTGGGATTGCGATTTAAAGATTTCGTGACTGCAGGGATTCATCTTCTTGGTTATTTCGGTAAAGTCACGTAGAATGGAAATAATAAAATAAAAATAATAATAAAATAATTATTTTATTACGTTTCATTTTTATTATTTTATTTTTTTGAAATTTTTTTTATGTTTTATTTCTATTATTTTATTATTTCCATTCTACGTGACTTTACCGAAAGAACCAAGAAGATGAATATTTGGGATGTACTTGGCCGGTAGCAGTTACACCATAGATGGGTTTTGTTATTTAGCAATGGGGTCAAGAAACGGGAGAAGCCGGAGGTAACCCCACAGCAGAACCGGGGGAGAGAGAACATTATAACTTCCCCACAAGAGAGAGGGCATCCCAGTTGAGAATCGGAACCCAGGCCCCACTTGGCATTCAGAGCGAGCGTTCAGCACTGCGCCACCGCTCTGTCCCGCCCGGAGCACAGCGAGCGAGACAAAGACGGAGAGAGAGACGGAGAGAGAAGTGGGCATTCTTGAGCCTGGAGTTGGATCAAGGAGGAGGGTTCTAGGAACCTCCAAAGGTTCTCAGTCTAGATGTAAAGATGCATAGCTCCAGTGGCTTCCTATTACACTGGTCAACACACTTTTTCTGGCAATAGGTATTCCAACGGTGTTAAGGTAATTTTGGGGTGCTGATTCCAAATCTGGCATCAGTTTTTGTCTATCACATCAGGTTTTTGAGATATCAAATATTGCATTTTGCAGAAGAAAAATATTAAATAAATGTGGATATCTACATAAAATGATATTATAAACACACTATCATACAAATACAGCACCATATTTTAACACTAAAGCAGTCACTGACTCGCAACAACTTGCAATCATAAGTGACAGAGTTAATTTCGGATAAAATCAATGAAAATGGGGTATGCCGATAGCATAAAAATGAGATGTGATAGAGCAAATCTGAGATCAGATTTGGAATCAGCACCCTGAAATTAGTCTAGAACAGCTGCAAAAGTCCGGGCCAGAATTTTTTTTTGTTGACCAGTGATATATCGGAGGGGGGTGGGTGTCTAAACTGTGAATCTTTTTAAATCGGGCCCTACATTCAATGATAATTACTCATTACAACATTACATTTCTACGCACCAACGCCCCCTAGTTCCACCACTGTCTCCTCGGTACAAAGGGATTTCGTGGACAAAAGAAATTCCAGGCAGTTGGGGCAGCAGCAGAGAGGGAGCGATCTCCCACTGAGTAAAGCTTGACTGAAGGGGTTTTGACGTCCAGGACCTTTATTGCTACAGGTTCATTAAAGGGGAATTTGCCGACACAATGAAAGGGCATGTGTCTCCGTGTCTCCATCACAGCGTGTGTGTCTGTGTCTGTCTCCATCCCTCCGCGCGTCCGTGTCTGCTTCCATGTGTCGGTGTGTGTGTCTCTCTCTCTCTCAGAATGGGGAGCGGTGGTGCAGTAGTTGGCACACTGCACGAGTTCACGTTCCCTCCTTTGGCTTCCACTCCGTAAGTCTCAACCGTAAGCATCTCGCTCACCGTACGCTCACGCACCCCGTGTGCTCCTCGCTCTGCCTCTCAGTGCCAATCTCTGCGTGGTTGTCAGTGTACGCGGTGGCGAGATGTTAACTACCTTGCCTGGTATGCAGGAGGTCGTGGGTTTAATCCTGACCCTGACGCCTGCTGCATATTTGGAGTTTGCGTGTCTCTCTCGCTGTGGTTGCGTGGATGTTTCACCCATCTTCCCGATCATCACGCCTTTAGAGTATTTGGCTGCTAATTCTAGATTTGAAGCTTTCGTGACTGCAACGATTCATATCCCTCCCGATTCATATCCCTCCCGATACGTTCCATTCATTGGCTACCACATTCTGATGATCTCCCCCCCCTCTCCTCCCCCCTCAACTCGCTTTTAAGGGATTACATCTTGAATCATTGCCTCACTTGATGCAGCTAATCTGGCTGTGACGGTCCCACCTGATGACGGAGACTTGTGTTGCCTCCGAAACGTCGTGATCTTTGTTTTATTTTATTTTTTATTAATTTTGATGTTTTACCTACGTGACTTTACCGAAAAAACCTAAGAATATTTGGCTGCTGTACATTTCCACGTGATGATAAGACACTTTGTTGACCTACCATTTGTGATCGCCAAGTCGCTTCTGGAATAAAGCTGTACAGCTCAGTGGGAATTCTTAGCTGGTGAAATAAAAAGTTTCGCTTTTGTTTTGTTCGAGTCCCACTCATGGCCAACAACACCAGTGACAATGATCTGAACCGGTCATGGGCCTCCCCTTGGTCGACTCAGCCTCAAATTGGTGCCTGGTACGGTGTGTAAACATCACCACTGGGGAAACAAAGGCGGTCGGGCGTGGTGCTGGCCACCCACCCTCTCGTGTGCAGTGACGGCCTTCATAGGCGCTCGCTAACAGAACTTGTCCCAAAAGTCTATTCAGGCTATACGGGGGATCTTTGTCTTTGTGTGTCTCTTTGTGTCTGTGTGCATGTAACAAACACTTGGACAGCTGAGGCCTGTATCTGTGTCAATGATATCCCAATTTGTTTGAGATCCCACACGTTTTTCGTTTGTTCTATTTACGTTTAATTCTGATTGTTCTGCAATCTCCTTTTCTCCGTGGCGGCGTTTCCGCGTTGCACAACGCGTCTGTATGGGTGGTGATGATGATGATGATGATAGTAGTTCATAATTAGTTCATAATTTGGAACACGCAACATTTCCGCTCATTCGGGGCAACAAAAGAGCGAGACTGACAATGATTCAGAGGTGCGGGAGAACGGAGCAAGGCAGACAGAGTCTGAGCTACCTACAATCGCCCAAGTTCTGGCCTCCAAAGCTGGGTGGGATGCGTGACCAACTCCACGCTTTCTAAAATGACGTCAAACATCACAACCGTGCAGAGACAAAGGAAGCGAGGGACGCAGTGATGGACGCACACCGACACGACACTCACCTCCGCCGTTCTTGTAGCACAGGTAAGGGAATCGCCAGACATTGGCCAGGTCTACCGCAAATCCAATCACGGACAGCAGAAAGTCGATCTTCTTGCCCCACGTCTCTCGCTCCACCGAGCATCCGTCCGCTCGCAGCGCCGCCTCGTCCAGCACCACCACCTCCCTCACATCCTTCTTCGCATCCTCCGCTCCCTCGACCCTCCTCGCGTCGTCCTCGTCTCCGCCGCCGGCTTCCTTAGAGCCGTCGACGGCAGCGTCGCCGCCGAAGTCGTCTTCTTCGTCGTCGGGCATCGCGCAGCGAACGCCGTTCTGCCCCTTGCCCACCGCCTCGTGCATCTCGAGGTGTTGGGCGCCGCGCGCAGACGACGCAGACGACGCCGCGTCCCCGGCACCTCGGGGGGCACCCTCCGTGGCCTGGCCCAGCGGTCTGGCGTGAGCGGGGTCTTCTGCGGCCGGTGTCGGAGTGTCGGTGCCCTCTCCTTTGCGGATCTGCCGTGGGTCGGGAGGTTGAGGGCGCAAACATCAACGGGCGCGCCACGTCCGATTGGCGCGGATGGCGACGCGCGGTGCGAAAAAAGTTCAGCGCGCGCACACACAAAGACAAAGCTGCCCACGTGTAGCCTTAACAGACTGTTGGGGCAAGTGCTGTTAGCGAGCTCCTGTGAAGGCCGGCACGGCACACGAGAGGGTAGGTGGCCAACACCACGCCCGGCCGCGCCTTTGTCTCCTTAGTGGCGATGATTACACACCGCACCAGGTATTCATTTGTGGTTGAGTCGACCTAGGGAAGGCTCAGGACCGGTTCGGATAATCATCATTGGTGTTGGCGGCCGTGAGCGGGAATCGAACTTGGATCGCTGGGCTCATAGCGCAGCACGGTAACCGCCGCACTACCGCTCCCCGCAACATACAGGGACAGATGATTTATGTTTTCCCATCGCGACGGCTGACGTGTGAAGAGCACTCTGCCTTTGAGCATCATGAAATAACCCCATCAAGCAGTTCGTGGAGTACGGCACGTGTTGAGTTCTGTGTTCGCTGTTGTCGCTACCTATGCCACCGCTGCCTCGAGCTGCAGCATCGCCCAACACGATCGGTGTCATCTTCTTGGTCACGTAGAAGGGAAACAATAAAATAATACAAATAAAACATAATAAAATAATTCTCACGACGTTTCGGCCACAACGCAAGCAGCCGTCCTCAGGTGGAGAACAGGTCTGTCGAGAAGACAGAGTCTGTCCTCTCGACAGACCTGTTCTCCACCTGAGGACGGCTGCTTGCGTTGTAGCCGAAACGTCGTGAAAATTATTTTATTGTTTTATTTTACTATTTTACTGTTTCCCTTCTACGTGACTTTACCGAAAGAACCAAGAATATGAATCCCTGCAGTCACGAAAGCTTTAAATCGAAATATAATCGGTGTCGTTTTTTTTTCATTTCAAGGCTCTCCGCAGGGTGTTGGGGTCAAGGCGCCTCTGTTAAGTAACTCGCCTTCTCGGGTTAATCGTCGAGTTACGACTGCGTGTTTTTAATCCACATCGTGGCCACCACGTCCTGGGTCGCCATCAAAATAGATTCCACCCAGCGGTGACCGAGGGAGAGTATCCACAGCGATGCAGAGAATTGACGACCGTGGACTTGTATTGTCGTCGAAATCGGAATTCTTTCGGGACGGCACAGGACACCAATGTTTCGATTTAAAGCTTTCGTGACTGCAGAGATTCATCTTCTTGGTTCTTTCGGTAAAGTCACGTGGAAGATAAATAATAAAATAACAAAAATAAAACATAATAAAATACAATTCTCACGACGTTTCGGCCACAACGCAAGCAGCCGTCCTCAGAGTCATTCAGACTGTCTTCTCGACAGACCTGCTCTCCACCTGAGGACGGCTGCTTGCGTTGTGGCCGAAACGTCGTGAGAATTATTTTATTATGTTTTATTTTATTATTTTATTATTTCCATTCTACGTGACTTTACCGAAAGAACCAAGAAGAAGGACTCCAATGCTCGCCGCTGGGCGACCGCACACGCGGAGTCTCCGCTTCCACATTCTACAGGGCCCACGATGCAGCGCAGTTCTCCAGGAGCAGCCGATGGTTTAACGGCCAAATGCACAAAAGGCTGAGCGCATTTCGTGCGCGTTTTTGGTGTGTGTGTTGTTTGTGGGGAGCGGCAGTGTAGCGGTGAGCACGCTGCGCTATGAACTCGGCATCCCGAGTTCGATTCCCGCTCACGGCCAACACCAGTGACGATGATCTAAATCGGTCCTGGGCCTCCCCCTAGGTCGACTCAGCCTCAAATGAGTACAGTGTGTAAACATCGCCACGAGGGAGACAAAGGCGGGCCGGGCGTGGTGCTGGCCTCCAAACCATTAATGTGCCGTGACGGCCTTCAATAGGTGCTACTCGCTAACAGCACTTGGCCCCAACAGTCTGCTGAGGCTATACGGGGGACCTTGGTCTTTCTTTTTTGTTTGGGATGCGCGATTTTCCCGGCCGGCGCGCTTTTTTATTTTCAATTGCGTTGAGATTTTCTGGCAAATTTACAGATTTTGCAAATTCGATTCGGGGCGGATTTAACGGATGCTCCGTTGCGCGAACAAAAAACTTTCGGCCTTATCCAGACCACCAGCTCAGCGGAACTGAGTGCTTGGCCGTGTTTATGTTGAAGATGTCACTCGGCCACCGCCGTTCGACGCGTAGTGAACGTGGAACTGAACGCAGGCGGTCGCGCTCGCCGCTGTGCCACAGCCGTAGCAGTCAACCCACACGGTCGACGCCGGATTCTTGCGCAGGGAAATTGAGTTTTCACGGTCCATGCGGCATGCAGACGTTTCAATACGGGCAAAATATGTATACATATATGAATATAAAGATACGTATATTTATTTGTCTATTTGTTTGTGTTTCTCCCTTGTGATGGGACGTTGTAGGATGAACGTTGAGATTTATAATGGCACGGGGTGATTAATAAGATCTGAATTGGTCTGTAATGCGGTAGGCACTGACAGGGTATACACCAGGTCCCCGCAAATTGTGTTAATTGTAAAGCTATTATATTTGATATTGTTTCGTTAATTAAAAAATAATAATGAGTACAAGGTAAGTACTCTTATGTTTTTTCGGTAAAGTCACGTAGGTAAAAAAATGTAAAGAAATAATGAAAATAATAAAAATAATAAAATAATAAATCACGACGTTTAGGAGGCAACACAAGTCTTCGTCATCAGGTGGGACCGTCACAGCTAGATTTGCTGTATCAAGTGAGGCAGGGATGCCAAGATGCAAGTTCTTAAACACAAGAGTTTGTGAAGGCCACCGCAGATGACTTTCGTCTCATCTCGTGCCACACTTTCCGATTCCCACGTGACATCGGTCGATGATTCTTTAACAAACAAACAAACAAAAACACAACGCTTGAGTACAAATACGCGTACACGCGGATCCAATTATAGACACCCCAGCTGAGTTGAATATCGTGTGAGCGATATTACTGAGTGGAGAGTGTTCACTAATTTACTGAGAACATTTAGATGTGTAGATTGGAGCGAAAATGTACGTATATGTTGGAAGTCTCACTATGATTTGAGCGGGGTGTCTATGAATGGATCATCCGCGTGCGTTTTGCTCCCTAAAACAATCGATCAGCTGGGGGGATCAGTTGAAATAATCGGCCTTTTGTAGTTGATCACGTTTCACTTTCGTGATCCATCACCGTTAATCGGCACACTCGGGATTTAGTTTCGGCTAACGACGATTACAATATTATTTTATTTCTATTATTACTTTTATTAATTTTAATTTCATTTTTTACCTACATGGTGACTTTACCGAAAAAACCAAGAGTAGTGAATCTTGGGGCAAGCGCCGCGAGAGAGCGTCCCTATGAAGGGTCGAGGCACGTGCGATGGGCGAGGTAGTGGGCCGATGCCATTCCCCGGCCGCCTTTGTCTCTCCTACGTTGCTGGCGTGGTACACAAGCGGCAGCGGGTACTCGTTTTGAGGCTGAGTCGACTTAGGGGACGCCCCGAGTTATCGCCACCCGATGTTAGCCATGAGCGGGAATCGAACTCGGTTCGCCAGATTCGTCGCGCAGTGCGCTAACCACTGCATTACCCCCCACCCTCCCAACCTCCCACCCTCCCAACCTCCCACCCTCGATTATAAAACAAAGACAAAGATCCCCCGTGTAGCCTTCAACAGACTGTTGGGGCAAGTGCTGTAAACGAGCCATCTATGAAGGCCGGCACGGCACACGAGGGGGTGGGTGGCCAACACCACGCCCGGCCGCCTTCGTCTCCCCAGTGGCGATGCTTTACACACCGCACCAGGTACTCGTTAGAGGCTGAGTCGACCTAGGGGAGGCCCAGGACCGGTTTAGATAATCGTCACTGGTGTTGGCCGTGAGCGGGAATCGAACTCGGGTCGCTGAGCTTGCAGCGCAGTGCGCTAACCGCTACACCACCGCTCCCCCGCCAGTTATATCCACGCGCTTGAACAGAGACAAACTGCACTCTCTTGACAAAACAGAGGCTCCATCGCCGTGCGTGCTGTCGCCTCCTTGCGCCTATTCAGCCGCCCGAGGCACTCTACGTAGAACCCCATTGTAGCTGTTGTGTTGCAAAGACTCACACAGAGACCCGTAGACTCACACGGAGACCCATAGACTCACACAGAGACCCATAGACTCGTGCAGTCTCATAGACTCACACGGAGGGTCCATACACCCGCACAGAGACCGATTGACTAACACAGAGACCCGTAGACTCACACAGAGACCCGTAGACTCACACAGAGACCCGTAGACTCACATAGAGACCCGTAGACTCACATAGAGACCCGTAGACTCACATAGATACATGTACACTCATATAGAGACCCGTAGACTCACATAGAGACCCATAGACTCACATAGAGACCCATAGACTCACATAGAGACCCATAGACTCACATAGATACATGTAGACTCACATAGAGACCCATAGACCCACATAGAGATCCATAGACTCACATTGAGACCCGTAGACTCACATAGAGACCCGTAGACTCACATAGAGACCCATAGACTCACATAGAGACCCGTAGACTCACATAGAGACCCGTAGACTCACACAGAGACCCGTAGACTCTCATAGAGACCCGTAGACTCACATAGAGACCCATAGCCTCACATAGAGATCCGTAGACTCACATAGAGACCCATAGACTCACATAGAGACCCATAGACTCACATAAATACATGTAGACTCACAGAGAGACCCATAGACTCACATAGAGACTCATAGACTCACACAGAGACCCGTAGACTCACATAGAGACCCGTAAACTCACATAGAGACCCATAGACTCACACAGAGACCGATAGCCTCACATAAAGACCCGTAGCCTCACATAGAGACCCGTAGACTCACATAGAGACCGATAGCCTCACATAGAGACCCATAGCCTCACATAGAGACCCGTAGACTCACATAGAGACCGATAGCCTCACATAGAGACCCGTAGACTCACATAGAGACCCGTAGACTCACAAAGAGACCAATAGACTCACATAAAAGTCAGGTTTAGCGTCAACAGCTGCGGCTGCATCTGTATGAATGTTGAACATCTTTCGCACCGCGCGTAGTGAAGCCGTGCTGATCTTTTACTGCATTTGTTCAAACTGCACAGGGTAGGTCAACAGCTCTGCATAAACAACAGATACGTTTAAAAATGTACCGACGGTTCGGGCGACGGGCGTTCTGGATCAAGGGCAGTAAAGGAGGCAAGCCTGGCAATATAGTTTTTTTTCGGTTAAATCGCGTAAAAAAAATTGGCTGTGTCGGGTGGTGCCGGGTTTAACGACACGTTTATTATATTTACACGGTCTAACCTGCCATAAAACCCATGTATTATAGATGATATCAGGTCGCGAAAGCCTCTTCCTACTGCTCGCTGTTGAACTGAGGCTGCCTGCCGTTGCTGCGTGTGGATTTCTATCGGGTGGCAAACGCAACGGTCAGCGAGGTGGACCACGGCGATTTCACGCTCACACCACGGCACACAGTCGGTCTATTTGTGTGCCGGTGTTGTAACACGGCGGCGCTGTTGATTCGCGTGACACGCGATTGGCCAACACGGTTTTATAACTTGCAAAAAAATACACATTCGCGCAGCATTTTGATAATAACGCGTGCGAACGGAGCCAACGTTTTCGAATGCAGTTTAGGAAACGTTTCGCGCGGTCTCGGGCAGGATAACGGGATGATCGCGATGACGATGAACGGCACGGTTGAGTGGCGGAAGAGCAGCCAAAGGAGGGAAGAAGCCGGAGCAGATGGAAGCGGCGTGCGGGGGGCAGCTGTTGTGTGGCAGCGAGAGAGAGAGATTTCCATCCAGCAGTGGAGAGATCGTGACCGAACGACGACGACGACGACGGAAAGCGAGACGCGTCACGAAAGTACTCACGTGCAACACTTTAAGGAAGCCTGCAAAAGTGTAGCGGTCGGATCTTAACATGACTGTTGATCTTGCAGCGGCAGTCTCAGATTAAAAGATGTCTTTGTGTGTGTGTGTAGGCTACACGGGGGAGGAGATCTTTGCCTTTATATAAGCAGTAGACACTGTGTGTGTCTGTGTGTGCGCGCGCGTGTGAAGAGCACACAGAGATTCCACCACCACCACGACCACCACCACGACCACCACCACCAACCACTACGTTAGCTCTCCATCAACTTCTATCCCTCGAGCGGCAAAAGGCAGATGGCTTTAAATGTGAGTGGAGGGTGTGTCCACGAAGGAGGGAGTGCTGGCGGTGGTGGTTGCGCTGCTGGTGATGATGGAGGGGATGATGGTTGGGGTGGTGATGGTGGGGGGGGGGATGGAGTCTGTCCACGCACGCCACGTAACTAACCAAAACAAAATTGACAAAGATTCCCCGTGTAGCCTTGGCAGACGGTCGGGGCAAGTGCTGTTGGCGAGTAGCACCTATGAAGGCCGGCACGGCGCAGGAGTGGGTGGGTGGCCAGCACCACGCCCGACCGCCTTTGTCTCCCCAGTGGCGATGTTTACTTTACACATGTGTAAACGTTTGGGGCTGAGTCGACCTAGGGGAGGCCCAGGAGCGATTCAGAAAATCGTTACCGGTGTTGGCCGTGAGCGAGAATCGAACTCGCGTCGCCGGGTTCGTAGCGCAGCGTTGCGAAAACAGTTGCTCCACCCTTCCCCTCCGCCAGGGCCTCGGACCAAGTGCACCTAGCCTGGTACAAGCGCCGTGGTGGCTGCTGTTGTTTTTGTTGTGTGTGTGCGTGTGGGGTAAGTGCTGTTAGCGAGCACCTATCAAGGCACGGGACGGGGTCACGAGGGAGCTCTGTATCCAGGACCACGCCCGTTCGCTTGCGCTCCCCACCCACCCCTTCGCCGCAGCAAGTACCCAGTTTAGGCCGAGCCGACCTAGGGGAGGTACAGGACCGATTGCCAAAGAACACTCGCCGCTAACGCGTGAGCCGTGGCCAGGAATCTAACGCAACTTGGCCGGGTTTTGAGTTGCAGTTGGTCAAACAACAAACACAAAAATGTTCAGCTCCAGTGGTGGACAGCAGCAATGGTGTGTGAGGGCAATTGCGGGGGCTTTACCTTTGCTTTGTTGTTGCCTTTATAGGGGCAGACCTCGCTTAACGCGATCCCGGAGAACGCCGATTCGTTATAGCGCTCGTTGTTCTGGAGAAAAACATGAACGTACAAGAAAAATACTAAAATTAAAAAAAGCCTGTACTCGAGTAACTATCCCCGAATCATAACCAGAAATTAAAACGACGTTCATTCGGATCAGCTGTCCTATTAATCAAAGCGGGTTTGATGATCATGACACTGAAAAACGACGTCTTTATTGATGCAGGGAAGCGTCACTGTGGCTCGGGACTTTTTATCAAGAGGGACGATAATCTGAACCGGTCCTGGGCCGCCCCTAGGTCGACTCAGCCTTAAATGAGTACCTGGTGCGGTGTGTAACCATCAGCATCGGGAAGAGACAAAGGTGACCGGGCGTGGTGTCGGCCACCCACCGCCTCGCATACTCGCTAGCAGCACTTGCCCCAACAGTTAAGGCCATACGGGGTAGCTTTGTCTTTGTGTGGGTGTGTTTGTCCGTGTGTGCGCGTGGTACGGGGGAGCGGTGGGTGTAGTGGTTAGCGCGCTGTGCAATGAACCTGGCGACCCAAGTTCAATTCCCGCTCACGGCCAACGCCAGTAACGATGGACTAAACAGGTCCTGTGCCTCCCTTAGGTCGACTCAGCCTCAAATGAGTGACTGGTGCGGTGTTTAAACATCGCCACTGGGGAGACAAAGGCGGCCGGGCGTGGTGCTGGCCACCCACCTCTTCGTGTGCCGTTCTGGCCTTCATAGGTGCTGCTCGCTAATTGCACTTGCCCCAGTAGTCTGTTAAGGCTTCACGGGGGATCTTTGTCTATGTGTGTGTGTTTGTCCGTATGTGTGAGTCTATGGGTGTGTGTGACTCTATGTGTGTGTGTTTGTGTGTGTGACTCTGTGTGTGTCTGTGATTGTGACTCTATGTGTGTCTGTGCCTATGGAGAGTGAAATAAGCGCAAATCACAAATCACCCAAACCCAACCTTCACGAAAGGGGGGGTCAGTGAGGGGAGGGGGCTCTCTGCCCCCCCCTCCATCCCATGCTCGTGTGCGCTCCACAATTGTTTTGGGGGATTCATGTATCAAGCTGGGTAAACACGGCGCATTGCGCTGATAATGATGCTCAAAGGCCGTCTTTGTCTCTCTCACCCCCCCATCACCCCAGCACACACCCACGATGCGATAAAAGAAGCCTCAACGCAACACGTGTGTGTGTGTAGGGTGTGTGTGTGTAGGGTGTGTGTGTGTAGGGTGTGTGTGTAGGGTGTGTGTGTGTGGGGTGTGTGTGTCGGGTGTGTGTGTAGGGTGTGTGTAGGGTGTGTGTGTGGTGTGTGTGTGTGTAGGGTGTATGTAGGGTGTGTGTGTGTAGGGTGTGTGTGTGTAGGGTGTGTGTGTGAGGGGTGTGTGTGTATGGGGTGTGTGTATGTAGGGTGTGTAGGGTGTGTGTGTGTAGGGTGTGTGTAGGGTGTGTGTGTGTGTGTAGGATGTGTGTGTGGTGTGTGTGGGGGGGTGTATGTGTATAGGGTGTGTGTGTGTGGGAGGTGTGTATAGGGTGTGTGTGTGTGTAGGGTGTGTGTGTGTGTGGGGTGTGTGTGTAGGGTGTGTGTGTAGGGTGTGTGTGTGTAGGGTGTGTGTGTGTCTGTGTGTGTGTTATGTGGGGAAGCGGTGGTGTAGCGGTTAGCGCGCTGCACGACGAACCTGGCCACCCGAGTTCGATTCCCGTTCACGGCCAACACCGGTGACGCTTATTTGAACTGGGCCTGGGCCTCCCCTAGGTCGACTCAGCCTCAAATCAGTAATTGATGCGGTGTGTAGACATCGCCACTAGGAAGACAAAGACGGCTGGGCGTGGTGTTGGCCACCCACCCCCTCGTGCGCCGTGCCGGCCTTCGTAGGTGCTCGCTAAAAGCACTTGCCCCTACAGTCTGTGAAGGCTACACAGGGGATCTTTGCCATGTATTTGCGTTAGGCGGGGACCGGTGGGGCAGTGGTTAGCGCGCTGTGCTACGAACCACACGACCCTGGTTCGAATCCCACTCACGGCCAACGCATTGACCATTGTCTCTACCGGTCCTGGGCCTCCCCTAGGTCGACTCAGCCTCAACTAAATACCTAGTGCGGTGTGTAAAACATCGTCACTGGGGAGACAAAGGCGGCCGGGCGTGGTGCTCGCTAACAGCACTTGCTCCAACCGTCTGTTAAATGCTGTACGCGGAATCTCTGTCTTTGTTTTGGAAGGAGCGGTGGAGCAGTGGTTAGCACACCTTGCTTAAAGATACGAGTGTAGTTTCAGTGTTGTGACGCAGTGCGCGAATGGACCTCGATGCCCCAGTTCGAATCCACGGCTAAGCATGAACCGCGAGTGATATGAGCCGATCTCGGCCTCGGCTGAGTATCTGGTGTGGTGTGTAAACATCGTGCAGTGGAGAGACAAAGACGGCCGCGGCTCGCGTGGCGTGGTTTTATTTTTTCCCCAGCACCAAGCAGAGGTCGCAAACGGGTTTTGATTCCTTACCCGTACCCGGCTCGTAAACTGGTACCAGTATCCGTACCCGACCGTACCCGTACTCTACCCGTACCCGGCCGGGTACGGGTAGGGTACGGGTATCGGGTACCTGATTGCGACCTCTGGGATGAAGCCATGTTGCAGGCGCGGGTGGGTTGATTCTAGGAACTTGAATTGTGAGAAGAGACAAGACGTTGGGAAATGAGTGACAAACGGTTACTCACCAGTGACTCACGGCCTACCCGTACCCGGCCGCACCAGGGTCGCAAACGGGTACCCGGGCCGGGTACGGGTAGCCGGGTATCGGCTAGGGTACGGGTATCGGGTACCCGGTTGCGACCTCTGGCACCAAGTCACCACTCTGCATCGCACGTGTGTCGTGCCGACCCTTCCTCACAGAGAAGCATCGCCTATCGAGAAACAGCGACCAGTTCCCGAGAATTGGGCTTAGGCAATCCCGACAGACACTGCTGATGATGCACTGAATGTCAAAACCGGTCTAAGAATTTGTGTTACTTGTAATAATGATGCAGTAAAAAAAAACTCACAGGAGGAAGGTCGTGTTGCTGATGGGATGTGTTGGAAAAAAACATCATCTTCTTGGTTCTTTCGGTAAAGTCACGTAGAATGGAAATAATAAAATAATAAAAATAAAACATAATAAAATAATTCTCACGACGTTTCGGCCACAACGCAAGCAGCCGTCCTCAGGTGAAGAACAGGTCTGTCAGAAAGACAGCGTCTACGTGACTTTACCGAAAGAACCAAGAAGATGAATCCCTGCAGTCACGAAAGCTTTAAATCGAAAAAAACATCCATTATGTTTACGTGGAAGGGGAGATATGGGAAGGAGTGTTGCGTGTTAGTTAATTTTGATTCTTAACAGCTGCTCGCAAACTACTGTTCACTCTCTTCTCCGGCAACACTCAACAACGATCTTTGTCCACACGTTCTCTGGAGAACATAATCACGATCAAAACTCAGTTCTTTCTCTCTGCATTGTTGAGTCCGTCAGCCTATGCACTGCCTTTCCAGACAAGGTAATATTTCATCCAGCGACATTTGTTTTAAGCGAGCAAACTCTTGACCGATTTCGACCTTCTGGGTCTCATCAGCAGTTATTTATCATCAGCAGAAGAGGCTCTGGTACTGAGACCCAACTGTTGACGAGACCCGACTGCTGATTTAGACCCAACGGCTGTTGGTAAACAACCTTTTGCTACATCTCCAGATGTTATTGGCAAGAACGCTCCGTAGAAAACAATGGGAACCCCGTTGGTCAAAACACCGCACACACAAAACTCATCTTGATGACTTCGTTGTACACGCGCGCGTGCTGGTGAATGTCGTGTCCGCGAGGTTATTACATATATATAGTATATATATACAGCACCGATATCAACAAACACACTCACTCACACGGGTCTCTGTTATTGTGATCGACCACAGTTGCCCAATATCCACTTCATTATGGAAACCCAAAGCCCTGGAATTGAACGGCACGTTGTCTTTGGGCCACGGCACTTTGTCGCTGGAGGCGCGACTATGTAATAAGTAGCGGTGCGTGTCTGTGTGTGTGTATGTGTCACTTTATGGGGAGCGGTGGCGCAGTGGTTAGCGCACCGCGCTACGAAACCCGGCGGTCCGAGTTCGATTCCCGCTCACGGCCAACACCAGTGACCGTTGTTTGAAACCGTTCCCGAGCCATCAGCTAACGTTTACACATCGCACTCGGTACTCATTTGAAGCCGAGTCGACCTAGGGGAGGCCCAGGACCGGTTTTCAGATTTTCGTCACCGATGTTGGCCGTGAGCGGGAATCGAACTCGGGTCGCCGGGTTACGCTATCAAGTGCGCTAACCACTACACCGCCGCTCCCCACAATCAGACACATACACTCAATCAAACAAACGAAGATCCCTCCTGTAAGCCTCGACAAACTGTAGGAGCGAGTGCTGTTAGCGAGTAGCACCTATGAAAGCCCGGCCGCCTTTGCCTTCCCAGTGGTGATGTTTACACACCGCACCAGGTACTCAATTGAGGCTGAGTCAATCTAGGAGAGGCCCAGGACCGGTTCAGATCATCGTCGCTGGTGTTCGCCAAGAGCGGGAATCGAACTCGAGTGGCCGTAGCGCAGCGCGCAAACCCACTACACTACCGCACAGACACGCAAAGATAAAAATCCCCCGTATAGCCTGAACAGACTGTAGGGGCAACTGCTGTTAGCGAGCACCTATAAAGGCCGGAACAGTACACGAGGGGGTGGGTGGCCAGCACCACGCCCGACCGCCTTTGTCTCCCGAGTGGCAATGTTTACACACCGCACCAGGTACCCATTTGAGGCTGAGTCGATCTAGGGGAGGACCGGTTCAGATAATCGTCACTGGTGTTGGCCGTGAGCGGGAATCGAACTCGTGTCGCTGGGTTCATAGCGTAGCGCGCGAACCGCTACACTATCACACACACACACGCGCGCGCACAAAGAGACACACGCACATGCACACACAGACACACGCACACACACACACGCACAGTGCCACACAAAAATACAAAGATTCCCCAGACACACGCACATACATCGAGACACTCACGACTCGGCGAACAGAGTTTAGGAGGGAATTGGCTTCTGATTGTCTTCATTACGCGCTTGATGGAGCGAAGCCTGAGATTGATTTCTCTCCCCAACACCGGACCCCGCTCCACCTCCCCACACCTCTCTACACCCAACCACCGCTCCCCTCCACAAGCCCCCACCCCCCCAACCCACCATCGCACCCCCCTCTCATCACGGACATTGTCAATCAAAATAACAGAGTCGTTTAAACTCGGTGTTTTAACATATAGAAATATATATTTAGAATCTGTATTTATATTGGAGGAATCCGATGATCTATGAAGCTCTTTTTCACAGATGCCCGGTAGGAGCGCGCGGGTCAGAACGTCGCAACAATGATACAAAAACACGCAAAGTTTCTGAAATACACAGTTTATGTAAACACATCACTGACCAAAAGGTCTTGAAAGTAAAACTAAAATGTAGTTGTTTCTCACCACTGCGCTGTCAGCTTCTCTCTTCAGACGCGACGTGGCCACAAATGATCGCTCAACGAAAAGGCTTGTCACGTGGACATTGATAGCAACAAAATGAATTTAAATCATCTAAACGAATGTTTCTAAACGTGGATGGGGAAAAAAACCCGGAGGACAGTATTGAAAGCCCTCTAAAGTGTACCCTCGGCTACTACTCAGCTACTATTCAGCATCTTGCTCAGGCCAGCCATGCTCTATCCGCTGCTCGATTAACCATTCCTCCGCCCGGCATCTCTCGCGAGCCTGCGATGCCTCCCGTTGAAGACGCACAATCTCTTCGCCTTCTTTACAAGTTGGAGCGGTGCGTCTCGTAACCCCGGTGGGTGAGTCTGTGCGCGTGTGCAGGGGTGCAGTCGGTCAACCCTTGACACCTGGGTTTGTCCCGTCGCCTGCTGCCAGCGAGCCTTCGACACTACACGTGGCTTCAAAGTGCACCTAGCATGGCACGAGCGCCGTGGTGACGTCACGGTCGTTGTTTCTGTTATTCTGCTGAGACCAGATTTGTATTCATTTTTAATGATTAAACATAATTAGTGGTGCACCTTACTTTCCGGAGCGCTTAGTAATCCCGAAAATATTCGAGCACTCATGAAGGCCAGCACTGTGGCACACGAGGGGGTGGGTGACCATCACCACGCCCGGCCGCCTTTGTCTCCCCGGTGGCGATGTTTACACACCGCGCAGGATACTCATTTGAGGCTGAGTCGACCTAGGGGAAGCCCAGGACCGACTGAGGCCTGGGTCGCCGGGTTCATAGCGCACCCACATGTGCCACGTGGATTATACACGACTCGGATCCACGTCGCGCCTCCACACACGGAGCGATTTCCATCGTTCCGTCTCCACAGTGGGCCGCCCACCCTGTCGTGCCCCCCCCTCGTTTGGCTGTCATTCCATAACCAGTCTCGACCATCGGCCACCATTCGTCCATCCCAGCGAGAGACGTGTGCTGCCCAAACCCACACGGCCATGGGTCGGCAACTTAAACAACAATTCGAGCCACGGTGGCTAGGAGATGTTAACTACCTCGCCTGCTATACAGGAGGTCGTGGGTTCGATCCTGAGCCTGACGCCTGCTGTGTATTTGGAGTTTGCGGTGTCTCTCTCTCATCATCAGCATCACGGTGGCTAGGAGATGTTAACTACCTCGCCTGCTATACAGGAGGTCGTGGGTTCGATCCTGAGCCTGATGCCTGCTGTGTATTTGGAGTTTGCGGTGTCTCTCTATCATCAACATCACGGTGGCTAGGAGATGTTAACTACCTCGCCTGCTATACAGGAGGTCGTGGGTTCGATCCCTAGCCTGACGCCTGCTGTGTATTTGGAGTTTGCGGTGTCTCTCTCTCATCATCAGCATCACGGTGGCTAGGAGATGTTAACTACCTCGCCTGCTATACAGGAGGTCGTGGGTTCGATCCTGAGCCTGATGCCTGCTGTGTATTTGGAGTTTGCGGTGTCTCTCTCTCATCATCAGCATCACGGTGGCTAGGAGATGTTAACTACCTCGCCCGGTATGCAGGAGGTCGTGGGTTCGATCCCGACCCTGACGCCTGCTGCTGTATATTTGGAGTTTGCGGTGTCTCTCTCCCCCAGTGGTCGCGTGGATGTGTCTCGGGGTCCTGCGATGTTTCCCTCCGCAATTAGAAACACGCGTTTAGAGTATGTGGCTGCTATAAATTTCCACAAGATGATAAGCCACTTCGTTGAGCTATCATTTGCGGCCAGGTCGCTTCTGAAAAAAACAGCTACGTAGCTCAATGGGCCTTGTACCTGATAAAAAATAATAATAAAAATAGTTCACAGTTAAAGTTTTTTTTTGAATTCGGTCAAAAAAAACCCGTCAGTATTTCACGAACCGCAATGCCGCGCGAATACCAGACAGCGGTGGGTCCTTGATTTAAAAAAAAACAGCACCACGAAGCAGCGGTCCTTAAAAGAAATCCGCACGCAAATCTGAACCCGCAGGCTGCCGACACCCTGCACGTGGCTTCGATGCCATGTCTGCCACGAGTCGCACTCGTTCCCCCATCCACCCACCCACCCAGCCACCCACCCAGCCACCCACCCAGCCAGCCACCCACCCAGCCACCCACCCAGCCACCCACCCACCCAGTCAGCCAGCCACCCACCCAGCCACCCACCCACCCAGCCACCCACCCACCCAGCCACTCACCCAGCCACCCACCCACCCAGCCACCCACCCACCCAGCCACCCACCCACCCACCCAGCCACCCACCCACCCACCCACCCAGCCACCCACCCACCCACCCAGCCACCCACCCACCCAGCCACCCACCCACCCACCCACCCACCCAGCCACCCACCCACCCACCCACCCAGCCACCCACCCACCCAGCCACCCAGCCACCCACCCACCCAGCCACCTACCCAGCCACCCACCCACCCACCCAGTCACCCACCCAGCCACCCACCCACCCAGCCACCCACTCAACCAGCCACCCACCCAACCAGCCACCCAGCCACCCACCCACCCCAGCCACCCACCCACCCAGCCACCCACCCAGCCACACACACACCCACCCAGCCACCCACCCACCCAGCCACCTACCCAGCCACCCACCCACCCACCCACCCAGCCACCCACCCAGCCACACACCCACCCAGCCACCCACCCACCCAGCCACCCACCCAGCCACCCACCCACCCAGCCACCCACCCAGCCACCCACCCAGCCACCCACCCAACCAGCCACCCAGCCACCCACCCACCCAGCCACCCACCCACCCAGCCACCCACCCAGCCACCCACCCACCCAGCCGCCCAACCAGCCACCCAGCCACCCACCCACCCACCCAGCCACCCACCCAGCCACCCACCCACCCAGCCACACACCCACCCACCCAGCCACCCACCCAGCCACCCACCCAGCCAACCAGCAACCCACCCACCCACCCAGCCACACACCCACCCACCCAGCCAGCCACCCACCCAGCCACCCACCCAGCCACTCAGCCACCCAGCTACACACCCACCCAGCCAGCCACCCACCCACACACACAGCCAGCCACCCACCCACCCAGCCACACAGCTACACACACCCACCCACCCAGCCACACACACAGCCAGCCACCCACCCAGCCAGCCACCCACCCACCCAGCCACACAGCTACACACACACACCCACCCACCCAGCCACACACACACCCACCCACCCAGCCACCCAGCCACCCACCCAGCCACACACACACACACACCCACCCAGCCACCCACCCACCTAGACACCCAGCCAGCCACCCACCCAGCCACACACACACACACCCACCCACACCTCTCTCTCTCCCCGTGTCTCTCTCGGTGCCATTCCCGGTGCGTGCCGCCTCTCCGCACTCAGCCGCTCGTTCCTTGCCCGCTCGCTGCCCGCTCGCTGCCCATGCCGTGTGCCCAGGGGGGGTAAGGTGCGCACCTGAGTGAAAACAGACCACAAAGATCCCCTGGATAGCATGGAAAAGACTGCTCGGGCAACCTACGAAGGCCAACACGAGGGGGGTGGGTGGCCAGAACCACGTCCGACCGCCTTTGTCTTCCCAGTGGCGATGTTTGCACACCGCGCACCAGGTACTCATTTGAGGCTGAGTCGACCTAGGGGAGGCCCAGGACCGCTTCAGATTTCCGGGTTCGTCGCACAGCGGGCTAGCCGTTACACTACCGCTACCGCTCCCCACACACACCACAGATACACACAGATACACACACACACACACATCACTTCACAAACCACACACACACCACACACACACACCACTTCACACACCACACACACACCACACACCACATACACACCACACACCGCACACCACATACACACACCACACACCACACACACACACCACACACACACACCTCACACACACACCACACACACACACCACACACACACACACAAACTACACACACACACCACACACGCTACACACACACACAGACCACACAAACCCCACACACACAGATATACACACACGCCACACACACACACCACACACTACACACACCACACACACACACCACACACACACACCACACACACCACACACACCACACACACCACACACACACCACACACACACCACACACACACTACACACACACACACCACACACAGACCACACACACACCGCACACACAGATACACACACACACACCACACACCACACACACCACACACACCACACACACATACAGATACACACACACAAACACCACACACACAGACCACAGATACACACACCACACACACACACAAACACTACAAACACCACACACACACCACACACACCACACACATACACCACACACACCACACACACACCACACACATACACCACACACACCACACACACACCACACACACACACACAGACCACAGATACACACACCAAACACACACACCACACACACACACACAGACCACAGATACACACACCACACACACACACCACACACAAACACCACACACACACCACAGATACACACATCACACACCACACATACACACATCACACACACACACCACACACACACACCACATATATACACAACTCACCTCACACCACACACACACAACACACCTCACACACACCACAGATACACACACAGACCACACACACACCACACACACAGATACACACACACCACACACACACCACACACCACACACAAACACCACACACACAGACCACAGATACACACACCACACACACACACCACACACAAACACCACACACACAGACCACAGATACACACCACACACACTACACACACACCACAGATACACACATCACACACACACACCACATATATACACAACTCACCTCACACCACACACACACAACACACCTCACACACACCACAGATACACACACAGACCACACACACACCACACACACAGATACACACACACCACACACACACACCACACACATACACCACACACACCACACACACACCACACACAAACATCACACACACAGACCACAGATACACACCACACACACCACACACCTAAACCACACACACCACACACACCACACCACACACACCACACACACACAAACACCACACACACAGACCACAGATACACACACCAAACACACACACCACACACAAACACCACACACACACCACAGATACACACATCACACACACACACATCACACATACACACATCACACACACACCACATATATACACAACTCACCTCACACCACACAACACACCTCACACACCACAGATACACACACAGACCACACACACACCACACACACAGATACACACAAACCACACACACACACCACACACACCACACACAAACACCACACACACAGACCACAGATACATACACCACACACACACACCACACACAAACACCACACACACAGACCACAGATACACACCACACACACTACACACACACCACAGATACACACATCACACACACACACACCACATATATACACAACTCACCTCACACCACACACACACAACACACCTCACACACACCACAGATACACACACACACCACACACATACCACACACACTACACACACCACACACACACAACACACCTCACACACACCACAGACACACACACACACCACACACACACCACGCCACAGTCGATACCACATTGGGAAGTAGGTTTTACCTGGTCAAACAAACAACACAGTTTAGAACCTGTCGAGTGGCCAGTATGTTTGTGAGGCCTCGAAATCCCTGTGCTCTCAGCCTTCAATCCCAGCGCTGACCGGGGTGGGGAAGTATGGTCAGATGGCCCCGGACGGTCTGGACCGTTCGGGTGGAGGCCCCGTTGCTCAGTGGGCCTAACCTTAGCAAAATAAACAGAGTTAGTAGTAAACATAGCGAGTAGATTAGCACGGTTGGCGAAATAAGTTCAACATATATGCACACACAGAGCAGACATTGTTGTTGTTGTTGGTGGTGTAAGTTTATTTTGTTGTTGCAACTTGCCGACCCGCCCATAATGGACAGCTGTTAAAATCAAACAAATGTAAACACACTCCTGCGGAGGCAGCTGGTAGAAACGTTGGGTTGCTCGGTCAATCGCCAGGGTCAACGGCGGCGCGGTGTATTCCGCAAATATGGCCGACTGTGAGGGCGGGCATAAGCTGGCGTGAGTAGGTTAAACGTTGAGTTTTAAAAGGGCACCACGGGGTGACCAGCCCCTCCCCACCCAGCCCCACCCCTCCCACCTCTCCCCACCCAGCCCCTCCCCACCCTCCCCTCCCCACCCAGCCCCTCCCTGCACGACGGACACAATAATCCCCTGTGGGCTGGTGTAACCAGGAGGTTCCTACCAGTACTACCCTGAAGCAGAAGATCAGTGCTGGATACAGCGCTCACATTGGTGAATGTGATTTGTAACGTTTTGATCCTTACCCGTGTAATATCGCTCGTTCAATGTGAATGTGACATTTTATTTGCGTGGTGTCTGGGACAATTGTTGTCTTTCTGCCTTGCCCCAAGCTTGCATTTGTTGTTGACAAATCGGCAGGAATGTACTTGTACACGTTATTCACGTGTATCATGATCTGCTTACCTTTTCTTTACTTTGCACGTGTAGGGGTGTTGCGGGAAGACGAACAAACACACAAGGGGTAGCTATGCCGGCACGCGGAAGGATTCCTACAATAGCTGCCACATTCAGATAACCCCCTCCTCCCACCTTAACTTGTATTTAAGAGCTTGTCTCTTGGAATTTTGCCTCACTTGATACAGTAAATCTAGCTGTGACGGTCCCACCTGATGACAGAGACTTGTGTTGCCTCCGAAACGTCGTGATTTTTTTTATTTTTTTTTATTATTAATGCTATTATTTATTTATTATTATTTATTTTTACCTACGTGACTTTGCCGAAAAAACCTAAGAGTATGAATCCTTGCAGTCACGAAAGCTTCAAATCTAGAACAAAAAGTGGTTGTCCCAAGCAGCATCGTCTAGCCCGGGGGTAGATCGGCAGCCTGGGGGGAGATCGGCAGCCCGGGGGTAGATCGGCAGCCCGGGGGGAGATCGGGAGCCCGGGGGGAGATCGGGAGCCCGGGGGGAGATCGGGAGCCCGGGGGGAGATCGGCAGCCCGGGGGGAGATCGGCAGCCCGGGGGGAGATCGGGAGCCCGGGGGGAGATCGGCAGCCCGGGGCTTCGTAGCCGCATGGCGGTGGCTCTTGGAGGACCGCTGCATGGTGTCGCCGTGGTCTCCTAAGGACAACCGCCGTCTCGTGTTCAACACACACACAGCGCGTTGCGGCTCTACAAATGTTGAGTTGGGTTTTTTAAATACCGAATTCGAAAAAAATGCCTCTTGTTATTTTGGTTGCCGACCCCCCCCCCCCCCCCCCGGTCTAGCTCCTGCCATAGTAATGTGGAACTTCCATCGCTGGCTCAGGGCTGTCGCCCTCACCCCCCCCCCCATGCTCATTTGAGTGGAAACCAACTCTCGACTTTTTAGGCATGAAATGATGATTTCCGCCCACTTTTCGAGCGTCACGATTGCAGATTACGATTCGATCCAATGACAGAGCAACTCTTTGTTTGGCCAATGCGCGTGTGTGTTGGTGGCTAAAAAATGTTTCACTCAACTACAGACCCCCACGGGCAGCGTACGGACACAAGACTTAGATTATTGAGGTGGCCAGGTGACTCAGAGGTCAACAGTGCGGAGCCGGCACCGCTGAATAATCAGATTTCGAATCTGGGTTCCAGGCGTCTGTGATGAAACTGGGTTCTCAAGTGCAGTGAGATGATGGGTCTCAGGCCAGTCACGAATGACTCGCATAGAGACCTACAGACTCACACAGAGACCCAGAGACTCACACAGAGACCCACAGACTCGCACAGAGACCCATAGACTCACACTGAGGCCCATAGACTCACACAGTGACGCAGACTCACACAGAGACCCAGAGACTCGCACAGAGACCCACAGACTCACACAGAGACCCACAGACTCGCACAGAGACCATAGACTCACACGGACAAGAGTTGTGATCAAACCGGGTTTACAAGTGCGGCGTGCTGACGTTCTCAAACTGAGTAATTCGCGGTCTCATTTTGCGACGGGTCATCGCGGCGGCACGCAACGGCATCCTCGTTCCGAGTGACGTGGCGGGACCTTGAACGTCCACTTCGAGTGCAGCAGCAGCAGCAGACGGCGGTGCGTGGTGCAGAATTCTGCGACGCTGTCCGGACTCAAACCGCGAACCTCTCGCAGCGAGTGCACCACGGCTGCCACCGCGTCGCGCCATGATGAATGACCCCGGAGAGTAATGTCATGAAATGTGTGCCCCCGCCCCTCCCCCCCCACCTGGCGTGGGTAGGAGATGCACGTGTCCAAAGCGGCTTCAGAAGTAGTTCTGTAACGGCAACTTCCGGGAGCTGTTCAACCCGACACCGGGCGAGAGACGCTGCTACGCTGCGCCGTTCCCACTTGGCGCCGACAGGAATTAAAACGTGGGGTGGGAAATAAATAAAATATTTTACTGATAAAATAGTTTTTTTGGGTTAGATCGCGTAAATATAAATGTGTCGTTAAACCCGTCACCACCCGACACAGCCAGCTAGTAAGGTTTGTGACGTAGACAAAACGTGCCAATTCGTTACGAGTTCAGCACCACCGGTGTGTTGAGTAAACCCAATACAACATTAACAATTCGACGACTGTTAATAGACAATTTGAGTACTCAAATTGTAAATGTTGTTGCTTCAACACACCGGTGGGCTAAAGCAGTGAACTATTTGTCTTTTGTCAACGTGACACTTTTTTACTGATTGGCCGTGTCGGGTGGTGGAGGGTTACGACACATTTATAAATAACGCGATCTAAACCCAAAAACGTTGATTATGAATAACATTGGTCGCGAAAGCCTACGTGTTAAATTTATCAACATACACAACCGTGTGTATATCACGCATGCAAATGATGCATGCGCGCTAAGTATGTACATTCTGCCGTGATAAAAATGATTTTACCCAAATACACACGCGATTTTTAACGTGTAACCCCATCACAGGAGCAGACTTCAATCAACTAATGATCACATGCCGATGGGTAAAGGCTGCAGTCCTGCAAATGCTCGCTCACGTCACCGCTGTGACGGAAGATTTTAGAGAGGGAGCTCTGGAGAGAGCCTCCACGGGATGTAATTTGGCCTACTCTTCCACGCTGGTGGGACTACACAGAATCGATTATTATTTATCTTGCAAGAATCCGATGAGCAATGAAGCTCTTTTCACAGATATCCAGTAGTGGCGAGTCAGAAATGTTTACCACCACCTCACATTTTACTCCACCAGTGACTTATTGTATGGAAATTAAAGCATGCAAATACTCTTGGAGGGCGTGTTCGATTCTAAATGTGGAGGGAAAACCTGGAGAAAAATCCACGGGACCACGGGGAGAGAGAGAGCGATGCAAGCTCCAAATATACAGCAGCAGGCGTCTGGGTTGGGATAGAACCCACGGCCTCCTGCATACAAGGCGAGGTAGTTAACATCCCCGCACTCTCAACGTCACAACCCAGGGTCCCATGAGCGTCCCGATGCACCCAAGGATAGAACGCCGCGCTTTCCGATCGTGATGATGATGATGATGATTTCCCGACACCAACAATGCGACACCGCCTTTGCCTACAGACACCTTATTTATTTTGTCACCACAACAATTCCCTTTAGCCGCGACAAAAAAAAAATACATCGTAGCGTAAAAAACTGGTAAGCACAGACTACACGGACGAAACATCGAAAGGTACGCAAAAGGAACTCGTCACCGAAAATGGAGCTGTTTATTTATTTTGCACGAGTGGATGGGGTGGAATTTTAAGGGGTTAAATAAACGAGTGAGACATGGAAGCAGTGGCACTTCGTGGCTCCGGGTTGAGGAGGCGACGAAATCCGTTTCGGGTTTTTTTGTTTCATTCCACTCACAGGTGACGAGGCGTGCGGGTGGATTCACGGACCAGCTGGAACGCGCGAGCAGTAGCTTCATCGTCGGTCTCGCACGGAGACCCCGCGGGCTCGCATGGAGACCCAAAGACGTACACTTGATTCTAGATTTGAAGTTTTCGTGACTGCAAGGATTCATACTCTTTGGTTTTTTCGGTAAAGTCCTGTAGGTAAAAAATTTAATAAATAAAATCACGACGTTTCGGGCGCAACACAAGCGTGACACACTTAAGCGTTGCGCTTTCGCTAAGTTGTCCCCCATCTGAAGAAGGATGCTTGTGTTGCGCCCGAAACGTCGTGACTTAATTTATTGTGATTTTTTACCTACATGACTTTACCGAAAAAACCAAAGAGTACGTACACAAGAGAAGAACCACAACTCATGCAGGAACCACAGATGGACACGGTCTCGCACCCGTAGACTTCGCTAGACAGGGGAGCCAGAGACTCGCACAGAGTAACATACGACTGCAATACACTGTGACTTATCATCTGCACTCTCCACGACAGTTCAGCACCGGTGCTGTCATCATCCCCACCACCACCACCGCCAAAGTTGCATTCATTCACATTGCGGCGACTTCATGAATCCACCTGCCCGCGTTGATCCCCTGCGATTGGAACCCCACCTACCCACCCTCACCATCCACCCCCTCCAAAAAAAAAGAAACGCCAATCTGCTGCTGCCTATTAACACTGCAGCAGTAACGGCGTGGCGCCTGGCTACAGACGCGCGTGTGTGTGTATATTTTCGTCTCTATGTATCTCTGTGATATCTGTCTGCTTATATGTCTGTCTATATGTCTCTGGTCCTGTGTTTTATCTCTCTCTCAAATTTAGCATTCTCAGGAAGAACGTAATCAACCAGGAAGGGTGTTGACTGTTATGCTATCCGACTCTCTGTTGTATTACATTCCATTTCTAAGTATACTAGATTTGTGTTTCTATTTCATTTATACGTGATGATGATTGCTTGTGTTACAATCGAAACGTCGTATGCTAGTATTTAATTTGTTATGTTCTCTTTATACGTCACTTTACCGAAAGAACCAAAGAGTAATTCCTGCAGTCACGAAAGCTCCAAATTAAGTTTAAGCTGCTTGGGACATCGATCCACGGAGTGTGAAGCAGCCCAACCCAACCCAACACCAACCGAGCGTGGAGGATTGGAGGGGGCTGCTTCGGCCGGCGCTGTCATCGCCATTCGGGTGGCGAGAACCTCCCTGCGGCTCGGGCACGGCGGCCGCCACCACCACCACCACCACGACTCCTCGTTTTCCCAACGCCGTGGAAATTACAAGAATAAAAAAACAACGTTTACAATGAAAGTCCAGAGAGGGATAGAGAGATGAGAGGGGGAGACAGAGCACTGCATTCATGCGCCACAACAACATCGTCCAATGCGCACACATTACGCGGCCCTCACTAAATAATTACAATCCCCCCTCTCTGATAGATAGATAGATATAAAGAAACAGAATAATAACGGAAGAGAGATAAAAAAAAAATTTCATGTATTTTTTTGTTCCCTTTTCTGTTCGTTTGTTGTTGTTGTTGTATGTTTAGAGCGATACAAAACACGACACGCCGGACTGCCGACGGACGACACGCGGAGCCGCGTGTGACATGCGCAGGAAGACGCGCGGAGCGCGGGACACGTGCAGCGCGGCAGGAGGCGACAACAGAGCCGTCATCGCCATTCCAATCGCGGGAAAACGAATTTGAACGAAAACTGATCACGAAAAACGATCACGAAAAACGTACGCCCGTCTTAATAAGCGTAGGCAAATTCACGCGAGGACATCGTCTGCGAGCGTCGTTGCTTTCCCCAAAAGTAAAAATTCGGGCGTGGCGAACGAACCAAGACGATTAGTACTCTTAGGTTTTTTTCAGTAAAGTCACGTAGGTAAAAAATAAAATTAATAAAAGTGAAATAAAAATCACGACGTTTCGGAGGCAACACAAGCTTCCGTCTTCAGGTGGAACCGTCACAGCACGATTGCTGTATCAAGTAAAGATATTTTTTTGATACAGCAAACTTGATACAGCAATCGTGCTGTGACAGTTCCACCTGAAGACGGAAGCTTGTGTTGCCTCCGGAACGTCGTGATTTTTTATTTTACTTTGATGAATTTAAATTTTATTTTTCACCTACGTGACTTTACCGAAAAAACCTAAGAGTATGAATCCTTGCAGTCACGAAAGCTTCAAATCTAGAATTAAGACGATTTGTGTCCGTGTAATATTTTAAGGCCAATCGCTACCAGCCCTTGTTCCATCCACTGCTGGGTGACCGAAGGCCTAATATGTAATTGTTTCACAGAGGGATTTGTTTTGAGCGCACTTCACCAGATCAGGGCAGTGCGGGTTTGCTTAAGGGAAGTGCTGAGCTAGCAGCTGTTCAGATGCCACTCGCCAGCGGTGTTCGCCGTGGCCAGGAATCGTTGGGTTCATATGGAGTGTGCTGACTGCATGTGGAGCGAAGTGTTTTATAATTGTATATGAAAATATTAAGCTTGCCGAACATGTCACGCCAATGAAATTCACTCTGTAATAACATCTAAGCATCCCTATGAGGTCAAGGGCTGTGTGTCACCAGCCTAAAAGTCTACCGCTCGTTTTCCACGTAACTTAAAAAAAAAAAAATCGAAACTGTTATTAACCAGGTAGAGCCCGCTGAGCTACTATGGCTCGATTTTTAAAGGCGACCTGGCCACGCATGATAGCTCCACTTAGTGGCTCATATCATCATCGTCATCACATGTAGGAAGTTATAGCAGCAGCCAAATAATCTAAAACGCACGTTTCTAAATGTGAAGGGAAAAACCGGAGGAACCCAGAGAAAAATTCACACGACCACTGAAACAACATGCAAATTCCAAATACACAGGGCATTGTCAGGGTCGGGATTGAACCGACGACCTCCTGCATACGCGGCGAGGGAGATGACATCTCCTCGGGATACAAAGCCCAGTCGGAAGGTCGCCAGCATATAACGCATTCACTGGCGACGAAATAGTTAACAATTTTCGTATCAATCCGGATAATCCAAAATTTGAGAGCAGATAAAAAAAATAGTTAAAACGAAGACGCTTCCCAAGAAAGTTTTCGAATCGACCCAAAGTCGTGCCGTTCGCACACCCCTCCCCCTCCCCCATCGAGCCTCGCGTCACGTGGTATCGGGTGACGTCACTTTTGCGAGCACGACGACATTTTTGTTACATTAGCACGCGGTGGAAACGGTCCGGGACGTCTTCGTGAAACAATGTCATGAACTATATCCATAGAATTCCCCTTCGTGTGTGTGTTTTTAAATCCAAAACTCATCCTTCCCCCACCCCCCCCTCCCCGTGTGCTAGTCAACGAGGACCCCCCCCACCCACCCAGTACCACGACAACCCATGAGGTCGGTCGCACACAGAGGTCGCAAATGGGTTTTGATTCCTTACCCGTACCCGGCCGCACCAGGGTCGCAAACGGGTACCCGTACACGGCCGTACCCGTACCCTACCCGGCCGGGTACGGGTAGGGTACGGGTATCGGGTACCTGATTGCGACCTCTAGGATGAAGCCATGTTGCAGGCGCCGGTGGCTTGATTCTAGGAACTTGAATTGTGAAAAGAGACAAGACGTTGGGAAATGAGTGACAAACGGTTACTCACCGGTGACTCACGGCCTACCCGTACCCGGCCGCACCAGGGTCGCAAACGGCTACCCGTACCCGGCCGGGTACGGGTATCGGGTAGGGTACGGGTATCGGGTAACCCGGTTGTGACCTCTGGTCGCACGCCATCAAACTCGAAAAACCAAAACAAATCGCACACGGGGCCCGGTCGAGGAGTGCGTTAAAGGTCAAGTCCACCGTGCGAAGTTAAAAAAAGAAAAAGATGGCTCACTCTGCAGGAACACGCGTTTCAAGGTGATACCAATAAATACACTTAAAAAAAAGGATAAAATAATGTCACGATCCTTTTAAAGTGCTACATAAAGTTGGATTACATTTCCACCGTTGGCGACGAGTCCGTGAGCAACGCGTCAGCACAACGCCGTAAGTGCTGTAACATTGGGAGGTAAAACAAAAGGAAGAATTTAAACGAGAAATAAACGGCGCTTCGGAGACGAAATGCACCGCGATCTTTTCACGCCGTGACGCCGGCTGCTGCTTACGTCCGCGGAGGAGAGCCGCCCTCAATAAATACGCCAACGCGGATTCGATCTCCGCTCAAGGGTGGAGGAGTCATCCTCTTCAAGCTGACGCCAACGGGCGCAACCTTGTTTAACACGCAGAATTAGTAGGAGGCGGCTTTCGTGACACACATGATGAATAAAAGTTTTTTTTTTGGGTTAGATCGCGTACATATAATCGTGTCGTTAAACTTCGCTATAATGGTGTGCTGAAGTAGTAACTAACTGGCACGTTTAGTTTACGTGACAGACCTTACTAATTCGCCGTGTTGGGTGGTGGCGGGTTTAACGACACATTTATATTTACGCGATCTAACCCAATTTTTTTTCATTATCATTATCACAGCTTTCACTGCCGAGTTAAAACGTCTCGTTTACTTGTGCCGTTCTGCCCGGCGCGGATCGCTGCGGTGCTGGGATCGACATTATCAAAGGTACAAAAAGGCGCAGCTCCATAATTGCTTGCTCAGGGTTCTGCTGACGCAAGTATCTCCAATATTTGGCCTACTTCTCCCTAAGCCACTCGAAGCCAGACATCTTAAGTGGAGCGGGAATACCCACGCTTTTACCCACCACACGACTCGCTCTGGTCTAAGGAATTTGATCAAACAAATCGACCCCTGGATTTAAAGTTCAGCGTGCTACTAAAACATTGGCCCAGGAGGTTCACAATTCACAGGGAACTTTGTTAAAGATGATAATATTGCCGTCATTTTGGTGGCAGCGTGCACAACAGCGTCGATCGACTAGATAAGGTCAAGTGGGGGGGTCACCGATGGCAGATTCAGAAATCACTCGCCACTGATGTTAGCCGGGACCTGGGAATCATCGGCGCACACAGGTGGGACAGGTTCAGAGCGCTGTGCGCCAAAGACTGAAAAAAAAACATTCCATGCCATCATGGCAATATACGAAGGCTAAAACTCCAACATGGAAGAATGTTGTTGAGTATAAACTCGGATATGTTAAATACGAAATCCGAAAAAAAAAGTAATAACACGTGTACATTTTCTTATTTTCTCCTGATTTCTATAAAATGCCTTTTTGTTTTCATAGGCCAAGCAGGGCTTTACGGTGGCTGGATCTTATAGCAATGGATTCTTGAATCCATCCACGCGGGGCTCTGAGTTTCATCACCTCGTACGCGGTGGGGTTTCTCCGTTTTTTTCCAGATTTCCTCCCACACGAAGCCAAACCCTCTCTCACGGAATTAGAAATAACATCCCAACGTAGCACCGTCCCCACTCCTAAAAATAAGTCTTGAGACTCGGTGGCCGCATGAAAGGCCTTGCCATCACAGGTGCCCATGCCCAGAGGTCGCAACCGGGTACCCGATATCCGTACCCTACCCGATACCCGGCTACCCGTACCCAGCCGGGTACGGGTACGGGTACAATTTTGCAGCCCAGGTGCAGCCGGGTACGGGTAAGGAATCAAAACCCGTTTGCGACCTCTGCCCATGCCCTTGCCCGAATTGAGTGAGCTCCGTTGTGGCTGGGCCATTCAGGAAAAAGAGGCCTTCTCCCCAGCCTCGACTCTCACGAATATACAACGCTCCGCCCTGCCGACGACTCGGTAACGTGCAAAGCTGCATTCAAAAATAAAACGGCGACGAATTGGCGGTTGGGAAAACACGCGATGTCGTGCAACGTTTCATTCGAATAGAAAAAAAACACACACCGCTGCGTGCAAGAAAGCCGGGCCTTTAAACTTCAGCCTTGTACATTAAAGATGCAACGGGCGAGGCGTCCATTAAATTGGTTTAAAAAAAAAGGGGCCCAAACACGTGCTGTCATTAAAGGCATTTTATAGAAAAAATGTCCCCCCCCCCCCCCCCCAATTTTTTGTTTACATCCCCAAAAAATCACCAATATCCATAGTACTAACAACTACCCCAACAAAAAAAAGTATCAACCCGAGGCTTATTTATGTAGCGAGCTCCGTTTTAAAAACGCATTCCCATTTTCGTAATAAAAGTGTCACACGTCCCTTTTTCCGTAAAAGTTTTCGTAATTAGGCTGTATTTTATTGTTGCGCCGACCCAAATGTAAGGAAGGCCGCCAAAGTTAAATTCGTCAATCGACCGCGGCCGTATATAATATTTATACACCGTGTAAAAAAAATGTTTCACGTACGTTCGAGATCACTGGGAACAGAGCAAAGGAAAGCCGTTTCAGCTTACCAACGAAAATAACCAACCACATGCATTTGGTCACTTTTGTTTTTGAAATTCCACGCTGCAGCCCGGCGCATTTACGACACGAAGCAACAAAGGGGGGGGGGGGGGGGCAGGCTGCAGCAGTGCTGGGGAGTTCCGTGTGCAAGTCCAGTGTTGTGGGTTCCCGTTTGGGGCACGAGATAGGCTGAGATGTAGATTGAGGAATGTGTTAAGTTAGCCGGCTTATGTGTAACGCGTACAGCTTCCATTGTTTTTTCTTTCCCCTTTAACATTGCTGGCTCACAGTTTAAGAAGGTAATCGCGTCTTAATAGCAAAATAAATATCTGCCTCCGTTCTGTGTCTCCAAATATATATTATTATTATATAAACGCTTCTCCGACGTTTTGCATCGCTGGCCAATGTAGGCGATGTTACTCGTGACACTGTAATTTACGTCGAAAAGTCAATAGGGTGCAGCGCTGCAATCGCTTTCGGCCTTCTCTGCCACTTCGGAGGCGTACCCTCAACGTTGCCCACACCAACACGTTGACCCGAGCCCATTAATACCGCTGGTTGGACGGATGCCGCGGGGGGGAAGGGGGGTAATTTAAGAAACTAGCCGCGTTCGTTAAAACTGCCGCGCCGGGAAATTGAACCGGCGGCGACCTCCGAATTGCCGTTAACGCCGCTCTCCCAATTGCCGCTAACGCCGACCTCCCAATTGCCGCTAACGCCGACCTCCCAATTGCCGCTAACGCCGACCTCCCAATTGCCGCTAACGCCGCTGCCGATGACTCAAGTTCATCGGCGGCATTTGCTAAAGCGGCTGAAAATATGGACCGGCTTTGCCATTCGTGAGACTCGGCAGCAAACAGGTTTTGTGAAATACTGTTGGCTTATTTTGCATAATAATTATTGTCATCATAATCGTATTTTGCCTGCAGCCAAGGCTTTCAATTAAAGCCGCCAGACAATCGAAGTGGGGGGAATGGGGGGGGGTCGCTCCTTCTCCTCTGCTGCCCCCACATCTACAACTCCCTTCCCCCCAAGCGACACGTGCTGCCGACTCCCAGCCCCTGTTCAGGCTCAAAGAGCCTTCATTATTTTCCTCCGTCTACGATTGACTGCAGCCGTCGCTCGACACAGCGTCCTGAGACGGGAAAAGCGTTCAGACGCTGTGCGCGGCTGTGTTGCATTGCATTTGTGTGTGTGTGTGGTGACACAGAACGGAAGTTGATTTCTCTCAATATCAACCTCTGTAGTACATCTGGAGTGTAACGAGGAACGGTAAGAATCGGAGTTTCTGTTCTTCCGCGTAAAAAAATCGCCAGCTTGGTTACAATGCTGACAAAGCATTTTGTATTTCACTGTCCGTTTACTTTTTGTACATGGCATTTGCAGCAGCAGACACCTGAGGTAAAAATTTAATCCAAAGTGTGACCCCCCCCTCCCCCCCCCCCGTCGAATGCGCGATCACGATTTGTCTACGAGCAACCTCGAAACGAGCCGCTCGCGATCACGCACGCGCACACGCGCGCGTGACGAACGACAACGTCACATCACGTCCGCATCACGTTCCGCAATCGCCCCCCCGAGCAATCGTGCTCGGGCGTGCGCGCGCTGCACGGACTTTCTTTCGATGCTAAAGATTTCGAGCGTACGTTTCATTGCAAACGTACGTTTAAAATACAGACGGAGTGGTATCGGTTCCCCTCCACAGCGAAACCCAAGCTGCGCATCGGGCGTGTGGCATTGGGCATCGCGCGTTCCAAGTGGTCTCCGTGAACCGATTAAACTATTAAAACTAAACTATTTTTTTTATTTTTACCAGGTAAGGCCCAGCGAGCTAAAAAGCTCTCTTTCAGAAGCGACCTGGCCACCACAAATGAAAGCTCAACTAAGTGGCTTATCATCGCGTGCAAATTTTTATAGGAGCCAAATACTCTAAATGCGTGATGATGATGATTCTAAATGTGAAGGGTAAAAACCGGAGGAACCGGAGAAAAATCCATGCGACCATATATATAATACAGGCATCAGCGTCGGGATCGAATCCACGACTTCCTGCATACCAGGCGAGGGAGTTAACATCTCGCCATCGCGGCTGAGAGCCAGTAGGAAAAAACAAGCCGTGCCGTGACAGCCGTAGCTCCGATTCGGCTCGGATGTGCCAGTGGAAAAAACATCAGCGGTGGTCGGGTGGTCGGGATGTCGAGCCTCGGCGTAGGCCTCAGGTTATGAAAAAAAAAACGAAGACTTAAAAATTAAAATTGCAGACATCGTCGGTTTGCAAACAGGACCAGCCCTGGGAACATCAGATACGACGGATGAGAGTAGTAAAAAAACGGCAACTCCAGAAACATCGGCCGGGTGCCGGAGATAAATCGCTGCGATGCATCGCATTCCGGACAAAGTTTGGGACTCGATCCTGAACTGCGTAATTTGCCATTGTACAGCTCCTGCCCGCGTCGTTAATATAAGACCGTCCAGAGTAGGAAAACTTTTTCTTTTAAAATGAATCCTTTAAGCAAAAAAAACCCACTAAAAAACACAAAGGACTCGGTGGCGTTTGCACCTTTGTGCCATCGTCGCCGCTTGTTGTTGTTGTTGTCGTTTGACTCTTTAAATGAGAGCGAGCGCTCCCATCTGAAAGTTTAACAAACTTCGCAAGCAACGTTCAACGTGTAACATATTTCCATCCCCCGCCAAACCCCCCCCCAAACCAGCACCACCCCCAAACCCCCCCTCTCCCACCCCCATCGTGTAATATTTTTGCAAATTCCAGCAACAATCATTTTGCTTACAAATATATAAGTACTGCAGATGTTTGCAATAACTAATAAATACGAATGAGACAAACGCGCGTCCCACTCGGCGTGCCCACATCTCCGTCTTTCGTCTAGTCCAGCACGCACGTACGTACACACGCACGTACGTAAAGACATACACACATATGTACATGCGTGTGTGCGTACGTGCGTAAGTACCCACGCACACCAGCTTTACGGCGATCGTGTGCGCGGTTAGACGGATTTCTTGTCGTCGGAGGAAGAGAAATCTGCGCAGGCGGCGGTCGAGACGCCTGGTACCCCGTCGCCAAGGCCCCCGCCGCTGCCCCCAGTCTCCGTGCCGTCTCGGTGCCCCCACAGACGGTCCACCGCTCGCAGGAGGTCCACCTTCCCATCGCCGTCCTAAAAGTGCGCACACCAAACACGTCATCATCACCGTCATCACAATCGCCATCATCATCACCAAAGTTATCATCACCATCGACACCAAAGACAAAGATCCCCTGTATAGCCTTAACAGACTGTAGGGGCAAGTGCTTTTAGCGAGCAGCTATGAAGGCCGGAACGGTACACGAGGGGGTGGGTGGCCAGCACCACGCCCGACCGCCTGTCTCCCCCACTGGCGATGTTTAAACACCGCACCGGGTCTTCATTTCAGGCTGAGTCGACCAAGGGGAGGCCCAGGACCGGTTCAGATCATCGTCACCGGTGTTGGCCGTGAGCGGGAATCGAACCTGGGTCGCCAAGTTCATAGCGCAGCGCGCTAACCGCTACACTACCGCTCCCACCACTATCATCGCCATCATCATCACCACTGCCAGCGGTAGCGCGTTCGCCGCTCGTTGTTTAGGGGCCGCGCGATTCCAATCCGGCGGGCCGTCCTGGTTAGTACTGCGGGGGTGTGCGTTAACCACGTGGTACGTGCTTCACACGCCACACTGGACATCCCCGTGACATCATTTGAACGGAGAAGGCCACTGCATTGCCGGCGTCACGGACAAACATACCCACAATTTTAAACATTCCACTTCAAATTACTCAATTGGGATTACGCACGGCAAACGTTGCTCCCCACCATTAGAATAGTTGCGAACACTAAACGTAATCACTTGCCATCATCGTCATCACCAGCAGCATGTGTTCTTTTCTAAGAATTGTTTTTAAAAGTAATTTGTCCGAGCCAACTTGTGTAACAGGGATTGTATTTGATTTCACTATTGATTTGTTTTTATTATTGTTACAGTACTTGTTTACCCTATCATGGGTAAACAAGACAACGTATGTTCGTGCACCATTTTCGATTTATTCTGACACGCCGTTGTTTTTGCTCCTACCTCCGCGTCGCTTCGCCGCCGTGCTTATTTTGACGTAACCCTTGAAAATTAGACTCGTCACGTCTCCCGCATGCAGTTTCTCGCCTGGTTAAACCAAATTTCGATTTAAAGCTTTCGTGACTGCAGGGATTCATCTTCTTGGTTCTTTCGGTAAAGTCACGTAGAAGGAAAATAATAAATAATAAAAAGCATGATTAATTTTAATTATTTTATTATTTCCTTTCTACGTGACTTTACCGAAAGAACCAAGAAGATGGTTAAACCAACACAAACTAACATACAGCACTCCGACCGTACTTCACCATGCCGTTTCGCCATGCACAGGCCCTTTCTGTCAATGCCACTGGCTGAACGAGGGCCTCCATCCACACCGTGCAGATCGCGGGGGGCCGTTGACCATACTTCACCATGCTGGTCAGCGCCAGGGATAAATGCTGAGAGCATAGGGCTTGCAAGGCCTTACAAACACTGGCCACTCGAAGGGTTTTAAACTAAACTTAAAAAATATATATATGTTACCAGATAAGGACCAGTGAGCCATATAGCTTCTTTTTCGGAAGCCGACCTGGCCACAAATGATAGCTCAACGGAGAGGTGTATTATCACGTGGACATGTATGGCAGTCAAATACTCTGAATGCACGATGTAGACCCGAAGAAAAATCCACGCGATCACGGGGGGAAGAGACAGACAACGCAAACTTCAAATATACAGCAGCAGGTGTCGGGGTCGGGATCAAACCTACGACCTCCTGCACACCAGGCGAGGTAGTTAACATCTCCTAGCCACCGTGATGATGATGATGATGAGAGAGAGACACACAAACTCCAAATATACAGCAGCAGGCGTCGGGGTCGCGATCAAACCTACGACCTCCTGCACAGCAGGCGAGGTAGTTAACATCTCCTAGCCACCGTGATGATGATGAGAGAGAGACACGCAAACTCCAAATATACAGCAGCAGGCGTCAGGGTCGGGATCAAACCTACGACTTCCTGCATACCAGGCGAGGTAGTTAACATATCCTAGCCACCACGGCGGTTTGAAGGTCAACGCTGCCCTCTAGTGACCGAAATAGAAGTGACAACGGCGGCAACAATCGATTCACGACGCTCTCAACCAATGGACCCGTAGCGTCTCCGCGGGGCGGTTGGGGGACAGAGAAGGCAAATGATAAATCATCGTCGTCAAGGTAATGTACCATTTCAAACAACTCGTGGCACATGTGGTGGTCTGCGAAATGTCTGGAGGCTCAACAGGGCTCCGCACGCTCACAAAGGTTGTGAACCGCTGACCTCGCGGATCACACGCACACTGAGACAACGCTCATCTCCTCGTCAGCTCCGAAACCAGCCGTGGAAATTCCACATTCCCATGGTAAGGGGGGGGGGGCAAAGTCTGACTTATCACGTGACCAACTACTACAACTCTTGGAACCTCCCAGTTCAACCAGTCTACACAACAAAGACTCATTCCTAGCAGCGGTTTCAGCCGCACCACCTCCACATAACAAAGGCTCAGTCCCAATTTACAGCAGCCGCACCTTTACATCAGCCGCACCTTAACAACTCTTGGAACCTCCCAGTTCAACCAGTCTACACAACAAAGACTCATTCCTAGCAGCGGTTTCAGCCGCACCACCTCCACATAACAAAGGCTCAGTCCCAATTTACAGCAGCCGCACCTTTACATCAGCCGCACCCCTTTAACAACTCTTGGAACCTCCCAGTTCAACCAGTCTACACAACAAAGGCTCATTCCTAGCAGCGTGCTTCAGCCGCACCGAACCTCACAATAATAATATCCAGGTGCCTACCTTGGCTCCTCCCACCCTCAACCAGTTTACATACAAGGACTGTTTTCTTGGAATTTCTCTTACTTGATACAGATATCGTGCTGTGACGGTTCCACCTGAAGACGGAGGCTTGTGTTGCCTCCTAAACGTCGTGATTTTTTATTTTACGTTTATTAATTACATTTTTTTACCTACGTGACTTTACCGAAAAAAACCTAAGAATACTACCATCCACCCTCATCCTCCTCCCACAAAGTGGCACTTAATTCCATCGACCGTGCTGCGACGATGCGGGTCGCAGCCGAGGGACAACGACCGGCGAGCGTACATTGACCGGCGAGTCTTGCCGCTTGTTCTGGGGGCATCGATCGCGAAGCCACCCGCACAGCGCCGGCGCTTTAATAGGTGGCAGCGGAAGAGTAATTGGGATCGATCGAGACGAGGGGAGCGTGGAGATTTGATTTTAGATGAGGGGACAAACCAGCGGAGGAGTCGCAACATGCCGGGGAACGCGAGGTTTTCATTTTGGTGTGCCGCCAGCGTGTGTAGTTGTGTGTGTCGGCGTGTAGGTGTGTGTGTAGGTGTATGTGTAGGTGTGTGTGTAGGTGTGTGTGTAGGTGTGTGTGTAGGTGTGTGTGTAGGTGTGTGTGTAGGTGTGTGTAGTTGTGTGTGTCGGCGTGTAGGTGTGTGTGTAGGTGTGTGTGTGTAGGTGTGTGTGTAGGTGTGTGTGTAGGTGTGTGTAGTTGTGTGTGTCGGCGTGTAGGTGTGTGTGTAGGTGTATGTGTGGGTGTGTATGTGTAGGTGTGTGTGTCGGCGTGTAGGTTTGTGTGTAGGTGTGTGTGTAGGTGTGTGTGTAGTTGTGTGTGTCGGCGTGTAAGTGTGTGTGTAGGTGTATGTGTGGGTGTGTATGTGTAGGTGTGTGTGTCGGCGTGTAGGTTTGTGTGTAGGTGTGTGTGTAGGTGTGTGTGTAGTTGTGTGTGTCGGCGTGTAGGTGTGTGTGTAGGTGTATGTGTGGGTGTGTATGTGTAGGTGTGTGTGTCGGCGTGTAGGTTTGTGTGTAGGTGTGTGTGTAGGTGTGTGTGTAGTTGTGTGTGTCGGCGTGTAGGTGTGTGTGTATGTGTAGGTGTGTGTAGGTTTGCGTGTAGGTGTGTGTGTAGGTGTGTGTGTAGGTGTGTGTGTAGGTTTTTCGTGTAGGTGTGTCTGTGTGTAGGTGTGTGTGTAGGTGTGTGTGTGTGTAGATGTGTGTGTGTAGGTGTGCATGTAGGTGTGCATGTAGGTGTGTGTGTGTAAGTGTGTGTGTGTAATTGTGTGTGTAGGTGTGCGTGTAGGTTTGCGTGTAGGTGTGTGTGTAGTTGTGTGTGTCGGCGTGTAGGTGTGTGTAGGTGTGCGTGTAGGTGTGTGTGTAGGTGTGTGTAGGTGTGTGTGTAGGCGTGCATGTAGGTGTGTGTGTAGGTGTGTGTAGGTGTGTGTGTAGGTGTGTGTGTAGGTATGTGTGTAGGTTTGTGTGTAGGTGTGTGTGTAGGTTTGTGTGTCATGTATAGGTGTGTAGGTTTGTGTGCAGGTGTGCGTGTTGTGTGTAATTGTGCGTGTAGTTGTTTGTGTCAGTGTGTAGGTTTGTGGAGGTCTGTGTGTCGTGTCGGTTTGTCTGTATTTGTGTTGTGAGCAGTTGTGGGGAGCGTTAGTGTAGCAGTTAGCTATCAACCCGGCGACCCGAGTTCGATTCCCGCTCACGGCCAACACCGGTGACGATTATCTAAAATGGTCCTGTGCCGACTGTACGTCGACTGAACCTCAAATGAGCTCCTGGTGCAATGTGTCAACATCAGCAACGTGTAGAGACAACGGCGGCCAGTGCTTGCTAACAGCACTTGCCCCAACAGTCTGTCAAAAGGCTATTCTGGGAATCTTTGTCTGTGCGTGTGACGCTGGCCTCACGTGTCGTGTGTGACGCTGGGCTCACCGTGTCAAGGGTGCTGAACAGCTGCCGGAGGGCCTCCGTCACGGGCCGCTCCAGGAAGCGGGCAAACTCCTCCACGCTCGCCGGGGGAGCACGCGCCGCCCGCGCGCGCCGCTCCACGCCGTTCTCTGCACCCAGGCTGACGGGCACGCACCAGTCGTCATCGTCGTCATCGTCACACGGCAGATGTCGCCATCTCCTACACCAGGGGTCGGCAACCTACGGCTCCGGAGCCGCATGCGGCTCTTTACGGGCTGCTTCTTGACGATATGTACGTATGTACTCAGATGCATTGCGGCTCTGGAAATACTGAATTTTGTACCGAATTGGAAAGAAATGGCTCTTCTTGTTATTTTGGTTGCCGACCCCTGTCCTACACCGATGGGAGACTGCTTGAGAACGACCCCAAAGGGCGATCGCGATCGGCAGTCTCGGACGCTACCGCCTACGGTAGTCGCGCAGCTTCAGTCGGACCCACCGATTCACGCGGCCAATACGACACAGCCCCCGACGATGCTTCGGAAGCCACTTTGTTGAGCTATCATTTGCGGTAGCCAGGAGCTGTGTAGCTCAGCGGGCCTTAGCTGGTAAAATAAACATGTATTTTTTACGTAGTTTATCATTTCATTGTTACCGGCCGTGCCCATCGGAGGCGCGGGGGTGGGTGGGGGGGGGCAAGGACAATAAACTAAACGCACAAAGTCACTCGTCCGCTTTCCATCGATGGCTGGCGGCGGTTCACGCGAATGTCGCCGTGCTACGGCTCCGGCCGGTGGGACCTCCGCCCGCGTCGCCCCTGTCCCAGACAACCGCTTGACCATCTGCTCTGGCCTGGTTTAGAGCATCTGCTGAGCTGGTAATCAAGATAATTGAGGCGTAATTCAACACTGGACTGTGGCGGTTAAGTAAATTATCGCATTAAATTGCGTTGGTGAGATGAAGGCAACGGAGGAGGGCAACGGCGACGGAGGGCCACTGTCGTGCGGCGCCATCGCGTCCGCGTGTTAGAGTTAAAGTGCCGCGGTAAGGATTAACCCCCGCTGGCTCCCAATACAATCCGGATACATTTCAAGATCGCACGCATCCTCTGCTAGATCCTCCCATGGAATGCGTGTACGTTGAACTTCTTTTGCACCGTACGTAGCCAACCGTGCTCATCGGAGGAACTAACCCTGCCGACCTCTCCCCTCTCTCATCTCGCCTTACTCCCCTCCACGCACTCCCCTGCCTCTCCCATAGGGATGATAAAAATAAAAGGTGTGTTACGTGCGCATCAGGGGCCTGTCACAGGCGCAGCGGAGGTGCGTCACTGGTGTGTGCGTCACTGGCGTGTGCGTCACTGGTGTCTGCGTCACTGGCGTGTGCGTCACTGGCGTCTGCGTCACTGGCGTCTGCGTCACTGGCGTCTGCGTCACTGGCGTCTGCGTCACTGGCGTCTGCGTCACTGGCGTCTGCGTCACTGGCGTCTGCGTCACTGGCGTCTGCGTCACTGGTGTCTGCGTCACTGGTGTGTGCGTCACTGGTGTCTGCGTCACTGGTGTGTGCGTCACTGGTGTCTGCGTCACTGGTGTCTGCGTCACTGGTGTCTGCGTCACTGGTGTGTGCGTCACTGGTGTCTGCGTCACTGGCGTGTGCGTCACAGGCGTGTGCGTCACTGGCGTGTGCGTCACTGGCGTGTGCGTCACAGGTGTGTGCGTCACAGGCGTGTGCGTCACAGGCGTGTGTGTCACTGGCGTGTGCGTCACAGGTGTGTGCGTCACAGGCGTGTGCGTCACTGGCGTGTGCGTCACTGGCGTGTGCGTCACTGGCGTGTGCGTCACTGGCGTGCGCGTCACTGGCGTGCGCGTCACTGGCGTGCGCGTCACTGGCGTGCGCGTCACTGGCGTGCGCGTCACTGGCGTGCGCGTCACTGGCGTGCGCGTCACTGGCGTGCGCGTCACTGGCGTGCGCGTCACTGGCGTGCGCGTCACTGGCGTGCGCGTCACTGGCGTGCGCGTCACTGGCGTGCGCGTCACTGGCGTGCGCGTCACTGGCGTGCGCGTCCCTGGCGTGCGCGTCACTGGTGTGCGCGTCACTGGTGTGTGTGTCACGCAGCGGAGGTGCGCCCCGCGCCAGCCATCCGGCGAGTGAGCGTACCGTAGCGAGCGGAGCAGCGCGTCCACGTCCGCCGTGGCCACCGTCTCCCGCGAGGCCTCGTGGCGGTCTCGCTGCCCCAGGTAGCTTTCCAGAGTCACGTCCGAGAGCGGCACGCGCAGCGCCCTGGCACGTGCGTACGCGGTGACGCGGTGACGCGGTACACAGCGCGTTCGACAACCGTTGCCGCTCGTCGCACGGGTTCGTAGTTCGAATCCAGCGGCCGCCCCGGTTATTAACCGCGGGTGCGCGTTAACCGCTTCGCAGCGGACGACAAAGATTCCATGACGTCGTTCGCAAGGGGAGGGCATCGTGTGCCGGCCTCGTCGGGGGTCCACGTTTGCCAAATTCGGAAATTCCACCGCAAATGACTCAGTTGGGGATTGTACAGAGCGCAGCACAGTACTCGGCACGGAGGAATGCATCACACAGCATGCAGCACATTGCACGGCACACAGCATGAATCACACAGTAGACAGCACGGAGTAATGCAGTACACTGAACACAGTACACAGCATGCATCGGACAGTAGACAGCACGGATTAATGCAGCACACAGTACGCAGCACACAGTACGCAGTACACAGCACACAGTACGTCGGCACGCAAACAAACACGCACTCACTGCGCGCGTCAGCTGCCCTTACCTGGCCATGATTCTCCGCACGTTGCTGCCGAAGAGGGTGGGGTCCCGTTTCTCCTCGTCGCTCGGGTAGTAGACGGGCAGGAACTGCTCGCAGCGACAGCACACGGTAAAATTTCGATTCAAAGCTTTCGTGACTTGCAGGGATTCGTCTTCTCGGTTCTTTCGGTGAAGTCGCGCAGAAGGGAAATAATAAAATACTAAAAATAAAACAATAAAATAAAATTCTCACGACGTTTCGGCCACAACGCAAGCAGCCGTCCTCAGGTGAAGAACAGGGATGTCGGAAAGACAGCGTCCGAATGAACACCACTAAGCTTGGCAGCGTATATTTAAGCTGAGAATTTTATTTAATTATGTTGTATTTTTATTATTTAATTATTTCCCTTCTACGTGACTTTACCGAAAGAACCAAGAAGAACGCACGGCAAGGCACGCAGTGCACAGCACGCGATACGCAGCGCACAGCACAAGCCAGAGGGGTAACACCGCACGTGACAGCACACAGACGGGTCACAGTAGCAGCAGCAGCACACAGCAAGACACACAGCCTGGTGACAGCAACAACAGCAGCAACACACAGCAAGACACACAGCCTGGTGACAGCAGCAGCAGCACACAGCAAGACACACAGCCTGGTGACAGTAACAACAGCAGCAACACACAGCAAGACACACAGCCTGGTGACAGCAGCAGCAGCACACAGCAAGACACACAGCCTGGTGACAGCAGCAGCAGCACACAGCAAGACACACAGCCTGGTGACAGCAGCACACAGCAAGACACACAGCCTGGTGACAGCAGCAACAGCAGTACACAGCAAGACACACAGCCTGGTGACAGTAACAACAGCAGCACAGCAAGACACACAGCCTGGGGACAGCAGCACACAGCAAGACACACAGCCTGGGGACAGCAGCAGCAGCACACAGCAAGACACACAGCCTGGTGACAGCAACAGCAGCAGCATCACGCAGCAAGACACACAGCCTGGTGACAGCAGCAGCAGCACACAGCAAGACACACAGCCTGGTGACAGCAGCAGCAGCAGTACACAGCAAGACACACAGCCTGGTGACAGCAGCAGCAGCAGCACACAGCAAGACACACAGCCTGGTGACAGCAACAGCAGCACACGGCAAGACACAGACTGGTGACAGCAGCAGCAGCACACGGCAAGACACACAGCCTGGTGACAGCAGATAGGCACACAGCAAGACACACAGCCTGGTGACAGCAGCAGCAGCACACGGCAAGACACACAGCCTGGTGACAGCAGATAGGCACACAGCAAGACACACAGCCTGGTGACAGCAGCAGCAGCACACGGCAAGACACACAGCCTGGTGACAGCAGATAGGCACACAGCAAGACACACAGCCTGGTGACAGCAGCAGCAGCACACTGGTGCTTGCGATGTCGCTTTCTGGTTATCCCACGGTGTGGTGCGTGGTTATGATTGTGGAGGAATTCATAGTGTGCGCATTCGTTGCCGCCATGCGTAAATCCAGGCAGTGCAATTGAACCGATGAAAACAGAGGAAGTCAAACACATCTGTGGGGTGAGGGTACCACTCTTCCGGATTCATTAGGGCTACAATTTCGGCGAGATCATGAAAATGGTAAATTTGAACCCAAGGCCATGAAAGCTTGGTCATGGAGATGCAATCAAAAAAAATGTAAATTAAATGATAGTCGCAGTGCCAGCTTCAGCAGAGAAAGCTACATCGTATCAGATTTTTGGGCCAAAGCAACAATTTAATTTTATTTGTTTAAGTTAATTTCACCTTCCCAAAGCTGGACAAATTAGATTAGTTTTGCCGTTGCCGGCGATTGGGCAACCGAGATCGCGACGTCCAATCCGATCATGGATAGAGGTCACGTGACTACCAGTGCGCAGTCAACCACTCAACGTTAGTGAAGCACGCGCTTTTCAATGTTAATCACCGTTACTTTAAACTTAGAACTAGTTTTATTTTGCCAGCGACCAGGCCACAAATGATAGCTCAACGGAAGCAGCTCATCACGTGTAAAATTATTCTGTGTACGATTGAAAACGGGGCGGCGACAACTCCCACCGCCAGCAACGATTGCTGGCAACAATGCAACGGAGCAGGAATAGAAGTAACAAAGACCCCCTTGTATAGCCCTTGACAGAAATGTGCTGTTAGCCAACACCTAATTAAGGTCGGTACAGCGCATGAAGGTGGTGGTGTGGTGGTGTGGCCAACACCACGCCCGGCCGCTTTTGTCTCCCCAGTGCTGATGTTTACAGACCGCACCAGGTTCAGAGATATTCTGTTTCTGACAGCGAGCGAGAATCGAATTCGGGTCGCCGGGTACACAGCGCAACGCGCTGATCGCTGTGCCACCGCTCCCTCCACAGCAGAGGCAACGCAGCCACGCACAGACACAGCCACGCACACAGACGCAGCCGCACATAGACGCATCCGCGCACAGATGCAGCCGCACACAGACGCAGATTGAGAAGAAGCAATTAAAGTGAATGACACACACCTCAATTTCAATGCGGTTATGTGGCTGGCAAAGCGTGAGCCACAATATCTGCAGGCTGCAAAGATCACGAGCCAAACACAACACGTTAGTGACGCGGCAATCACGTGTGCAAACGGTTAGACGGGGGCACGTCGTTTATAACAAAATAGACCATACATTTAATCGAAGCAATTACAGCGCTCAAATAACATCAACATCGTGGTTTTCTCTGGATTCATACAGCATCTCTCCTGTTGACAGCAGAGGTCGCAAACGGGTTTTGATTCCTTACCCGTACCCGTACCCGGCCACACCAGGGTCGCAAATGGGTACCCGGCCGGGTACGGGTACCCGTACGCTACCCGTACCCTACCCGAAATGAGTGACAAACGGTTACTCACCAGTGACTCACGGCCTACCCGTACCCGTACCCGGCCGCACCAAGGTCGCAAACGGCTACCCGTACCCGGCCGGGTACGGGTAGCCGGGTATCGGGTAGGGTACGGGTATCGGGTACCCGGTTGCGACCTCTGGTTCACAGCCCTGAGTGAGTCGTGGAAATTCTCCATTACTATGGCGGGAGGGGGGGGGGGGGGGGTGGTCAGCCTATCCATAGAACCACTGAAATATATTTTTTTGGAACAGGTTTGCTAATTGCGGCATTCATATAGCACACGGTGATCATTAAAGTGTTTCACAAACGTGGATCATCTGCCAGTAGGTGGCGATCTTGCTACATGATGTAACGCAATGAAACGCACAATGCGGTACTCGTTAAATTGAACCAGGAGTGATGATGGGCGAGGATTTCGGGATCTCACACCTGAGGTGACACCAAAACACCAAACTCGAACCAATCGAACATGGCGTTTAAATTTAGTTTTCATATTAATTAAACTGATCCCTACGCAATAGTAAGATGCAATTGAGCAAAGCATTGTGGGTCCGAATCGGAGCGTCGCGATGATTTGTGAATGCCGAATGGAAAAGAAAAACAACTCGGGTTTTGGCAAGGCATGGGAGGAACTAAGTAAACAATTTTTTTATTTTACCAGGTAAGGCCCACTGAGCTGCATAGTTATTTTTCACAAATGATAGTTCAACAAAGTGGCTTATCACGTGAAAATTTACAGCAGCCAAATACTATAAATGCATGATTCTAAATGTAGAGGGAAAACCAAAAGGACCCGGAGAAAAATCCACGCGACCACAGGGAGAGAGACACGCAAACTGCAAGTATACAGCAGGCGTCAGGGTCGGGATCGAACCCACGACCTCCTCCATATCAGGCGAGGTAGTTAACATCGCCTAGCCACCGTGATGATGATGAGAGACACTGCAAACTACAAATATACAGCAGGCGTCAGGGTCGGGATGGAACCCACGACCTCCTGCATACCAGGCGAGGTAGTTGACATCTCCTAGCCACCGTGATGATGATGATGAGAGGGAGAGACATGCAAACTCCAAATATACAGCAGGCGTCAGGGTCGGGATCGAACCCACGACCTCTTGTATATCAGGCGAGGTAGTTAACATCTCCTAGCCACCGTGGCGCCACCTATTGCTGCAGCATACCTCTCTACACTCCCGTGTGTATAATAATCATCATCATTATAATGACTTTTATATACAGATATACCCAGGAAAGCCTCACCGAATCCCAAGACTTTTTTTCAGGAGGGTTCCGCTACATTGTGAATTCGTGTGCGAGCACACTTTTGTTTTTATAGCCACGGGAGGGAAACCGGAGAACCCCCCACCCTCCCCGAGGAAACCCACACAGGAGCGGAGTCGGGGGTCGGCACGACAATGCCACCTCACCCCCCCCCCCGCACCAAACCACGCCAACGAGCGCGGCGAGGTACAGCCGCCTTATAACCCCTCTACGACCGTGCATGGGTGCGGGAAGGCCTTATCATCCAGCGGTGGACTGACAGAGGGGCCCCCCCCCCCCACTCGCATGACGTGTTACTTGACCCGGCCACCGTTATTGACCTCGTAGGTTCAGGAATGCCCAAGTCAGTGCCGGAATGGACCAGGTAGAGTCACGTGAACTTTCGTTGCGTTACAAGCGAGCGCTCGGTAAGCCTGCGTAGGCGCCAGGCGGTGTAGCCGTCCGATGTGTGTGCCGAGTCGTGCCGCGTGTTTGTTCGGCACCACGTCCGACGTTTCGCCCCCTCGCCCCACGCCCCCCGCTCCCCCGTTCTGGGGGATTCATCAGGAAATTAACTGACGGAAGCTCCCACCCAGCATGCGGAGTGAATCGTCCGATATAATCGTACCAAGGCACCGCATCCATACACATCATCACATTAGCTTGAATAGGCTGTTGAGGAAAGTGCTGTTAGCGAGCACCTATTAAGGCTGGCGTGGTGTACGAGGTGGTTGTGTGGCCAACACTACACCCAGCAACCTTTGTCTCCCCAGTGCTGATGTGCTAGACACGCCACACCAGATACTCATTTAAGCCTGGGTCGACTTTATGGGTGGGCCCAGGACCGGTTCAAATATTCGCAACTTTAATCGGCCCGGAGCAGGAATCAAACTCGGGTCGCCGGGTTCGTAGTGAGGTGCGCTAACCACTACGCCACCACTCCCCAAAGACATACGCGCATGCACACGCACACTTAAACACACATGCATACATACCCGCACGCGCACAAACACGTGTTTGGCACAATGTCTGACGTTTCGCTCCACGTGCTGGGAGCTTCTTCAGGAAATTAACTCACGAACCCTTTCCGAGACGTGTGCAAGTCGCAGGGCGGGTGTCCCGTTCAGCGCCGAATCTCGGAGCACGCAAGCGGCTCGGCGTTCCATTTCATTTATAGAGACGTAGCAGCAGCGCCGTTGTTTTTTAAGACGTCGTTACTCACTGCAGAGAACTGCAGCGACACGACCGCACTCCGCGATAGCTGGCGCCGAAACTGGGACACTCCATCCCGCACGGCCTTTTACATCCGATTCCGGTACGTCGTCGGAATGGGAAAGGCTTAAAACTCCCAGGACGCAGAGCGAAACGTCGGACATCGTGGCTGTATGAGCCGATGAAGCGATCGGAGAGCTGAGAATATTCTCAGTTGTTTACGGGAGTGGCTGGGTCCTCGCACATCATTGATATTCACAAACACTTCCCAACGATCAATGTCATTCAATTCGAATTACGCACTCACAATGCATCGACTTTTTGTGGTTGTTTTTAGAACGTGTGTGTCACGTTCAGCCCTTCAGCGCCTGAGTCATACGCTGTCCAGGCTCAAGTTTGCTTAGCTTGCGAGACTTGATGATGTCGGGCGCTATCACAGGCGATTTGGGAACGGCTAAACATTAGTCATTCTCATCGCGGTGCATTTGTGGCTGCGTAACAGCGAGTCTCCGAGTGGTACGGACGTGCAGGCTAAATGTGAACAAGTTGGCGTGGTGAGCATAGAAGCTGCAGCTGTGGTAACTTGCAACGATGTGGGCGAGGAGTAAACATTGTTAAAACTCACGCCGTCGGTCCATGCCAAGTCCAAGTTATCGTGTCCTGCAATTAACACGCGGACACACGCACACAGGCACACACGCACGGGCGATTAGCACGGTTGGCTACGAAAGAAGTTCAACACACATACAAACAGACCAATACAAGTTCGATTTAAAGCTTTCGTGACTGCAGGGATTCATATTCTTGGTTCTTTCGGTAAAGTCACGTGTAGTTTTATTTGTATAATTTTATTATTTCCCTTCTACGTGACTTTACCGAAAGAACCAAGAAGATGAGACCAATACAAGTTGCGTAACGAGCACCCATTCAGGCCGGTACGGGACACGAGGAGAATGAGTGGCTGTCACCACCACGCCCTTTGGATCTTCGCTGCCGATGTCTAAACATCGCAACAGGTACTCATTTGAGGCTGAGCTGATCTAGGGGAAGCCCAGAAGCCGGGAGTGGGAATTGAACTCGGGTCGACGGGCTCGTAGCGCAGCGCGCTAACCGCCACACCGTCGCTCCCCTCCACACGCGCACTTCGACGCACCGCTTACAAATGTTTTCACAGCAAAGGCAATACACGAGTGTGTACTAGATTTAACCACACACGCGCAGAGAGCTGTTGTGATGGATGTTCTCATCGGTTACACGGGCCGTGGGTTCACGGGCTGTTCACAGGCAGGCTATTTGCGTCGACGGACGCAAAGCCATTATGTCACGGATATTGATGCGGGATCGGGTTTCTGGATTCCAAAATTACACCTCCCGCGTTTGCTCTTTGGTCGATGGGATTACGGTGGCTACGCCACTCAATAATGCAACATCCCGGCAGCATCAGCAGCAGCAAAGCCCCTTTGTCAAATCCACTGCTGGATGGAGGCTAACCCTTACCATACTTCACCACGCTGGTCAGTGTGGGTTGGTATAAAGGGGGCGGGGGTTGGGGGGCAGGGAGGGCAGGACCAGTTTTGACTATTGACAAGAGGTTTCTTTGGGTTAGATCACGTAAATATAAATGTGTCGTTGAACCCGACACAGACAATTAGTGAGGTTTGTCACGTAAACAAAACGCGCCAATTAGTTTCAGCACCAGCGGTGTGTTGGAGACTAAACCCACTACAACATCTATAATTCGAGTACTCTGACGTTTTGCCGGTAATTGCAACAACCAGCATCGTCAGGCGACAGCCGGAGTTGTGGAGAGATTCTCCTCCGCCTGTTGCGGTCTTCAACACAGAGGGGGGGGGGGGGGTAAATGTGACGTCGTCACTTGTAAGCCAATCAGGTGCACAGACGAGGGGGTGGGGGAGGTGAATGTCGTCATCTATATCACAATATATATTTATTATTAATTGGGGTATTACTCTTTGGTTCTTTCGGTAAAGTCACGTGGGTGAAAAATAAATTAAAATTTTAAAATAAATAAAAGTAAATTTACTTTTTTTTACTTTTTTAAAAGTAAATTTACTTTTATTTATTTATATATTATTTTTCACCTATGTGACTTTACCGAAAGAACCAAAGAGTAAGGATCCTTGCAGTCACGAAAACTTCAAATCTAGAAAGTTGGGGTATTCACAGTTAAGCCACATACATAATGCACCTTAGGTACATGACTAATTTTCACACCGCTCATGGTAGCCGTGGTCAGGAATCAAACTCAGGTTGTCGGTGTTCATAGCGCTCTGCACTAACCACCGCTCCACCATGGTAGTGCTTACCCGTGCTTTATTGCAGTGAGCATTGAGCCGCCCAGGCTAACACAGTCTATTTATTTTGCAACCGTGTTGACACTTAATTATCACACACGTGCCGGGCCCCGCCGACTCTCACTGCCAGTGTGGCCTGAAACCCAGCACTGTTGAGCAGAGGTCGCAACCGGGTACCCGATACCCGTACCCTACCCGATACACGGCTACCCGTACCCGGCCGGGTACGGGTACCCGTTTGCGACCCTGGTGCGGCCGGGTACGGGTACGGGTAGGCCGTGAGTCACTGGTGAGTAACCGTTTGTCACCCTTCTTGGGGTTCTTTCGGTAAAGTCACGTAGAATGGAAATAATAAAATAATAAAAATAAAACATAATAAAATTATTCTCACGACGTTTCGGCCACAACGCAAGCAGCCGTCCTCAGGTGGAGAACAGGTCTGTCGAGAAGACTTCAAGAAGATGAATCCCTGCAGTCACGAAAGCTTTAAATCGTTTGTCACTCATTTCCCAACGTCTTGTCTCTTCTCACAAGGCAAGTTCCTAGAATCAACCCACCCGCGCCTGCAACATGGCTTCATTCCAGAGGTCGCAATCGGGTACCCGTACCCTACCCGATACCCGGCCGGGTACGGGTATCCGGGTATCGGGTAGGGTACGGATACCCGTTTGTGACCCTGGTGCGGCCGGGTACGGGTACGGGTAAGGAATCAAAACCCGTTTGCGACCTCTGCTGTAGAGGCAGCGTGGGGGGGGGGGTGGTGGTGTTGGATCGCACATAAATTCGTGAAACCACCTAAAGCGCTAGCGTGCGGGCTTCCTTGTGCAGGCGTTACAAAACAACCACGGAGCAGCTTTGATCTGCGTTTCGAAATGAATGATGCCGTATTAAATGTAATATTATCATAATTATTATTATTCATCATCTCCCTAAACTTTCACCGTCTGACACTGTCTTTGCCCGATGTATGAGAGACTTGATGAGATGATTTCTGTGCTGGGTCATGATGCGAATCTGCATTCAGATAGGCATCAGTGTGCGTTCCCTTTCGGTAGACCCTGCGGGTTATTTTACTCTTAGTTCTTTCGGTAAAGTCACGTAGGTAAAAAATTAAATTAAAATTAATAAAAAATAAAAACAATAAAATCACGACGTTTCAGAGGCAACACAAGCTTCCGTCTTCAGGGTTATTTTGCCATTTTGACCACATCCAAGAAAAATATCCAAGAAGGGGGGTGTGTTGTTCACCTCCATTCCCATGGTGAACTGAATGGCTGGGTTTTTTTTTACTGATTGACCATGTTGGGTGGTGGAGGGTTGTGACACATTTATAAATAACGCGGCCTAAACCAAAACTCTTTATTATGAAGCCATTCTCTTAAAATTTAGATTTAAAGCTTTCGTGACTGCAGGGATTCATATTCTTGGTTCTTTCGGTAAAGTCACGTAGAAGGGAAACAATTTTCTTGCTGGGGATTTCACACCTGATGATGATTGCTTGTGTTGCAGTCGAAACGTCGTGAGAATTTGATCATTTAATATTTTTATTATTTTATTATTTCCCTTCTACGTGACTTTACCGAAAGAACCAAGAATATATAAGCCACTTCTCTGTTAGGTTTTCCTCTCTTTCCAGTTCCTTCCATTTTTCCGAACAACAATACTTAAAATTTTCCTGTTGTTATTGTTGTCGTCCATCCTACGTAGATAGGTGTCCAAATCATGCCAGTTTCCTTCTCATCGCTGCCTGCAACATCGGGTCGTCTTCTTCCACGTGCAAACCTTTCTCTGACTTACACATCGGTCACTCCTCTCAGTTGCTCATCGTATCCATCACCATTAATATTATCGGTTATAAATACCTCACCGCACCCCCCCCCCCCCTCTACCAGGGCGCGTACACACAGCCGGTGGTGGTATCGCGTGTCGCGGACCCGTGGCGGCGCCAGAGTGACCACAATCACCGGCACTTTCCCCGCCTCTCTCTCGCTCGCTCCTCTCTCTTTGGCAGTGCCACCCACTGATTGAGGATCTGCTTCGAGGAGGACGCGAAACCCTCGATCGGCGCTGTGCTCCAAGACGAACGAAGGGCCCAGTGGGAGATCCACTGCTGGTCGGGATGCGTGTAAACGTGTGCGTGTTGAGAGATCAATTTAACACGTAGGCTTTCGCGACTAATATTATTCATAATATAGGTTTTTGGGTCAGATCGCGTTATTTATAACGACACATTTATAAATAACGCGATCTGACCCAAAAACCTATATTATGTGTTGAGAGATGTTGTGTTATCATGCTTCCCTCTCTGCTCGCGCGCTCACTCGGTGATCCTCGCGTGTACTCTCGCGTGCGGACGCATGTTGAAATTGTTTTGCACCGTGTGTAGCCAAACCGGGCTAATTGGAGGTACGAGGGGAAGGAAAAACTAAACACAAAAAGCAGTTCTAAAGAAATGAGTTCTCAATCGAGATGATTTAAAAGTGCAAAGCTCCAGCGGCTTCCTAATATCGGAAGGAAGCGCGTTCCAGACGGACACTGCTGGACAACTGCCTCTCTCAACATCGTGTCGGTCGTGGATGCGGGATTATGTCACCATACTTCACCACGCTGGTTGCTGCTGGTCAGTAAAGTTGGTGAGCACAGAAGTGCAGTGCGCTGCGACGGGATTGTGCCACGTAGCCCTCTGCTGCCCACGAGACGGGACCAATAACCTATAGCACCTATTATGCATTGGCGGTGTCGAACGAAAATCCTTCAATTGTGGACGAGACCTTCCGGGGGGACATGCTGTACTCGAAGTGTGTAAACTTTATAGGCGCGGGGTTGATAAACGGATGAGTATTGTGTCCTATAAAACACGCACACACACACAAAACAGACACTGCACAAACGTATTGTGTTTCATATCACGCGATACCCATGGAAACAACATGCCCCTCGCTACAGAGGCTGCCCCTTGCCAGCGCGTCCGGAGATCCCGGTGCTCACCATTTTGTTTCCATATCGCAACACCACCGGCTGGATGGGCACACCAGGAATGAAAGCGCCTGCACCAGAGTAAACAAAAACATGAATGAATGAACGCATCAAAGGATCAAACAAGTACTGTGAATAAATAAGTAAGAGCGCTGGCAATTGCAATGATAAGAAGACAATCAATCAGATATCCTCATCATCAGCAGCCATGGTCAATCCACTGCTAGATGAAGGCTACCACCAAAGGCCCCCCCCCCTAAAGCCACTGACACCACCTCTCACGATCCCGCGATGGATGCAACAGTCCTGTCTCGTGTCAGCAAACGAGACGATTTGTCAGCTCTGGCAAGAATGGGCGTGTGGTGACGAGTGTGATCAGACTGGTAACCCCCCCGCCCCCATCAACACTTTCCAGCAGCGTGTTGACATGCATTGACCGCCTTAGACGAGCGCTCACTATTTTATCATTATAAATCGTTTGGCACGCGATGTTCAGCTGCCGTTCGACTCGTGGCGGCAAGCGCGCGAATCGTCGCCACCCCTCACCTGGTTTGAACTTGATCAGGCAGGTCCTGTTGGTGCACGTTCCCTCTGGGAAGATCATGATCTGCGGCGAGAGAGGACAGAACAAGTTTCGAACAACAAGGGTTATTAATTTCCCATTTATTTATTTTTATCCGCAACAGCTTTACTCTGCACCGAAATGCACAGGGGCGATCCGCTCTCTTACAGGGTTATTGTGCGCAAGATCTTCTCTTTCTTTGTCCAACCTGTTTTTTTTTACAATTAGACGATCCTAAAACTCTGCGATGCGCGTCTGGATTGTCTCTTTAATAGTTCCCAGATTCTGCAAACAATTTGGATCGAATGTATTTCATGGATTCCCAACTAAGTTTACCTTCTCTCGGCAACTTCATTCTGCCATGTCTGTCCTCGCTTAAACCGACTCCGTTAACATCACTCAAAGTTAAAGCGTGTCATTTTTTGCAACGTAATTGCTATTGTCAAGTTTGGTGGGGTTTTTATTTTTCAATCTGTAATCGTGGATTGCTTTGATGTCGTCTGCCGGTTGAGACTCCCTTGAAAGAGCTTCTTATCACAATAAATGTTCTGATTCTACATCTCTGGCCTCTCTGGCCTCTCTCTCTGTGTGCGTGCTGTGAAGGAGGGCCGTTGCCCGAAACGTCGCCCATTGTACGCTTCCTATTTAAGGCCGCCGAGTTATTGCCTGCTCACGCCGCTGCAGGTGGGAAGGCAGGTAACCACTAAGCTCTCCCTGTGTTGTCCATCAGAGGATGATGAGGAGTGAGGGGAAGGGTATTGAGGAGAAGGGCTTTGCGCTGTCGCATAAAAAGGACCAACAAAAAAATTCCAAAGGGCTTATCGGCTTCCAAACATTATTTAATGACCTGGGTCAAACGGAAATTCTTTTTTTTTTTAACACGCGTAGGCAATTCCGCTGACATTTTTCCGGGACCACATAAGGCCGAGTTGGCAGCGGTACACTACTTCCGAGCGTATGTTTAACAGCGGCTTATGCCATCGCGTGTAGCGGCTGCGTCCGATGAGACGAACACGGTGAAGGCGGCGCGTTCACAGTCGTGGGGGCGTGCCCGGGTGTGGCTTTCCCGGCAGGAATCTATGCACTGTTTTTGTGCATTCTTTGTTTGTTGTCGTAACTCGCTGACCCATCGCTACCGAAGATTCGTACCTCATTGGATTCCTCCATTCTCAATTTTGACGAATGAAAAAAAAAATAACATGGCAAAAAATGTCCAGCGAAAATTACTCAATTGGAATATGAAGGGCAATCGCTGCCGCCTAGCGCGAAAGTTTGGCAAGACCCTCCTCAAAAAGTTAAATGCTGCAGCTCGTCTGATAGGAAACAGAAATATGATCATATCACGAGTTTGATACGTGATGAGCTGCACTGGCTACCTATTAAACACAGGATCACGTATAAACTATGCCTACTCCTCTTCAAGAATCTCCATCAATCCGCTCCATCCTATCTCGCCAATCGGTGCGTGCCAGCTTCAACACACCCAAGTCGACTCCGACTGCGACGGGCGGCTTGTGACGCTCCTGCCGCTGTATCCCCCTCCGCGTGTAAACAAACCTCGTGCGCAAAACGGCTCGGCGCAGTTTTCGGGCAGTTCAAGTTCAAGTTCATTTATTAGGTATAGCCCTGTGAGCCATTCGGCTCTTGAATCGGGTGCAACCGCAACAAAGAACAAAAACATGAACAAGAAAACATCTTTAAGTGAATATGTGACTAAGTGCAAACAGAAAATCCAAGAAAAGACAGCAAAATATTGCAGAAAAAAACACTGTACACTAACGCTGAGTGCAAAAATCCCAGTGGTATGCAAGTCAAACAACAACAACAACCACAAGACAACTTAGATTATCCGGGCCCAAAGATGCTGGAGCACGCTGCCGGCATCCCCGTTCGGGATCCATCCCTGAGTCTGAGCCAGTTCCGCAACAGACTCTAAACAGTGTTGTTGTTGTTGTTCCAGAGAGCCGACTTCAACGCGTGATCAGTGTTGCGCATTCGTGATGGACTGGACTCGTATAACTTACTTATCTGATTCAGTGAGGCTTTCCTGGATTAACAAGCAAAATAATAATAAAAAATTGCATAGATCTTTGGCAAACTTGTAGCTTGTCTGCAATCCCTAAGCTAATTGTATGAATTCATAAAAGTATGGTCATAGATAAAAACTAAAAATTGGAATCGATGTCAATCCCATCATTAAATTTCGATTTAAAGCTTTCGTGACTGCAGGGATTCATCTTCTTGGTTCTTTCGGTAAAGTCACGTAGAAGGGAAATAATAAAATAATAAAAATAAAACAATAAAATACAATTCTCACGACGTTTCGGCCACAACGCAAGCAGCCGTCCTCAGGTGAAGAACAGGTCTGTCGGGAAGACAGCGTCTGAATGACCACCAAGTGGTCCATCTATCCACCCACTCACCCACCCATCCACCAAGTGGTGGTCATTCAGACGCTGTCTTTCCGACAGACCTGTTCTTCACCTGAGGATGGCTGCTTGCGTTGTGGCCAAAACGTCGTGATAATTGTATTTTATTGTTTCATTTTTATTATTTTATTATTTCCCTTCTAACGTGACTTTACTGAAAGAATCAAGAAGATGAGTCCGGAAACTAGTTGTCTTGGACCATTCGGACGTCGGCTTCTTCATATGGCGGATGTCGTCAGTGTAGGGAGAAGTTTCTCAGCCAATGCTAAAATTTCCACGAACCGCACAGCCCCCCACCCACCACCCATCCACCCACCCAACCATCTACCCACCCACTCATCCACCCACCCACCCACCCCTGGTGACAAAAAACTCATTCCCTTCCCTCCCGAAATGGCAGCACTACAAAATAATCCACATTACCGGAACGTAAAAACCGCCACACACGCGTCGATGAAACGGTTGCGCAAAATGTGGCGGCGCAAACCACCGCGTCCGTAAGCGCCGGCCCCGAGCACGCGAACGCGCTTTCAGCTTCTCTCCATCGGCGTCCGCGCTGCCGATTCAACACTTGAACGCGGGAAAGCGTTACAGAATCCACGTGCGTGCGTGGTTTTTCTTCCTTTTCTTTTAGATTTTGGAGGTCGTGGTGGGTGGTGGTGGGGGGGGGGGCTTGAACTCGACTCACCGGAGGCCATTTCCCTTTGGTGGCCGCTCGTCTCTTGATCTCCTCCACGGTGTTCCGCCGAGAGTTGGGGTCGTCGCGGGACACGAACACGGGCTGCACGTACTTGATGAGCGCTGTGGGCACACACGCGGATACACGCGAGGATACACACGCGGATACACACAAGGGTACACACGTGGGTACACGCGCGGGTACACACAAGGGTACACACAAGGGTACACACAAGGGTATACGCGCGGGTAGAGAACACAGGCTGATATCCATCCAGCAGAGGTCGCAAACGGGTTTTGATTCCTTACCCGTACCCGGCCGCACCAGGGTCGCAAACGGGTACCCGTACCCGGCCGGGTACGGGTAGCCGGGTACGGGTAGCCGGGTACGGGTATCGGGTACCCGGTTGCGACGTCTGACGTCCAGTGCTCGCAGAGCTGTATTGGCTTCCGGTTGCGGAGGGAATACGTTACAAGTTCGCACTCATTACACACAAAGTGCTTGCCACAACTGAACTTGCGGATATCGTCAAGGAGCATAGATCATCTCGCGAACTCCGGTCAGCCTCGCAGCAGCGGCGGCGGCTTTTGGCGAGCCATCGAACAACGACGGCCACCGCATCGCGTGGCGCTTTCAGTTGTGTTTCTGCGGTCGTCTCGAACGCTCATCCGATATTAGGAAGCACTTATAAATCATCATCTCGTTTATTTAAACCTGCTTTTTGTGTTTAATACGCTGTCCTTTCTCCGCACCTCCGATTAGTACGGTTGGGCTTACGTACGGCGCGAAAGTTCAACATACGCACATACAAGAGGGTGATACAAGAAGATCGCCGAGTGAGTACGCGAGCAGAAAAGGAAGAATGACAGAACACAATCGAGGCGACGGACAACATCTCCTGCACGCTGCGGCGCTGTGAACCAAGCGAGCAGAGTTCGATTTCTGACCACGACCAAGATCACACGTTTAAGTCGCTCATTCATTATTGTTCGTTGGGTCAGATCGTCACAGTAAAATATGTTGTAAACCCTCCTCCGCCCGACACGGGAAATCAATCAAGTTGTCACGTGACACAAACGTGCCAAATTTATTGCCGCTTCAGCACCCCGCTGGTAATGTTGGCGAGCAGTGTCGCAACATCTCGCTCGCAGTTACAACCAACCGGGCACCATCAGGCGGTCGCCAGAATTGTGTACAACACGCATTTTTCTGAGGCGATGTGACAGAAAAATCGATCCTGAATCACAATATCGCAAGGCTTCGTGTTAAATTAAAGTTGTTGTTGTTGTTGTTGCAATTTTGGCACCTGGCTGGGAATGTTTCACATCTTCCATCCCCCCAAAGCTCCTTACGGACGCGGAACGGAATTTTTCAGCGTCGAGTGACGTCCCATCACAGGGCGTCCGCCTCGCACATACACAGCCTGGCGTCTCAAGGCAGCCGTCAGCAAGCCGCGCTGACCAGCGCGGTCAAGTGTCGTCACATATGCCTCACGACCTCATTGGGGAGGGGTGGTGGGGATGGAGGGGAGGGTGGTGGGGATGGAGGGGAGGGGTAGGTGGGGGATGGAGGGGAGGGGTAGTGGGGGATGGAGGGGAGGGGTGGTGGGGGATGGAGGGGAGGGGTGGTGGGGGATGGAGGGGAGGGGTGGTGGGGGATGAAGGGGAGGGGTGGTGGGGGATGGAGGGGAGGGGTGGTGGGGGATGAAGGGGAGGGGTGGTGGGGGTGAAGGGGAGGGGTGGTGGGGGATGGAGGGGAGGGGTGGTGGGGGATGGAGGGGAGGGGTGGTGGGGGATGGAGGGGAGGGGTGGTGGGGGATGGAGGGGAGGGGTGGTGGGGGATGGAGGGGAGGGGTGGTGGGGGATGGAGGGGAGGGGTGGTGGGGGGTGAAGGGGAGGGGTGGTGGGGGATGTAGGGGAGGGGTGGTGGGGGATGAAGGGGAGGGGTGGTGGGGGATGGAGGGGAGGGGTGGTGGGGGATGGAGGGGAGGGGTGGTGTGAGAGACTGTTTCCAAGACACTTGTCAACGTGGGTAAGAATCATTCAGCAGTAAGCCGTTTTATAGTTCAGTGCATCGCATACTCCGACGACTTTTTAATGTGCATTTCTGTACGGTAACGCACACACTACACACACACACCAACACATTTACAGTAACACACGGTTGTTGTTGTTGTTGTGTTATCGAGGTTTTCACAAGCCGAGAGCCAAACTCTGCCCTGCAGCTCCGGCCAAACCAGGCGTCCGCCACTCCCCTACGAGTCCGACTCGCCGTGGAGTGAACAGAACACTCCAAGGCAGAGGTCGCAAACGGGTTTTGATTCCTTACCCATACCCGCCCGCACCAGGTACGGGTAGCCGGGTATCGGGTAGGGTACGGGTACCCGTTCCCTACCCGTACCCTACCCAAAATGAGTGACTGACGGTTACTCACCAGTGACTCACGGCCTACGCGTACCCGTACCCGGCCGCACCAGGGTCGCAAACGGCTACCCGTACCCGTACCTTGCCGGGTACGGGTAGCCGGGTACCGGGTAGGGTACGGGTATCGGGTACCCGGTTGCGACCTCTGCTCCGAGGTCTGCACCAGAAGGGGTTCCGCAACCCACTTGCTGTACCGCCACGTGTCTATTGAAACCTCCGTGCGTCCCTTGAGATGGAGCATCCTGCACAATGGCTGGCATCACGTGTCTGCCAGTAGGGGGCAATGTTGCCACGTACAGTCCCAGTTATTTTATTAAATAATTATTAATTAAGGTTGATTTTTTCTGAACCGAGATTTTCTTTTTTTTAAATACCAATTTTGGAGAAACCCATTAGGTAGAGAGGGAGAACATACAAACTCCACGCATGAAGGTGCCTGAGTCAGGAATCGAACCCATGCCCTTCGAGCTGCGATGCACGACGAGTCTCAACACCGTGCCACACTAAGCCCGCCTGAGTCCGGAGCATGCTGGATTATCAATGCACACTAACGCACACTCACTCACTCACTCTCACTCACAAAGACAAAGATCCCCCATATAGCCTTAACAGACTGTAGGGGCAAGTGCTGTTAGTGAGCACCTATGAAGGCCGGCAAGGTACACGAGGGGGTGGGTGGGCCAGCACTACGCCCGACCGCCTTTGTCTCCCCAGTGGCGATGTTTACACACCGCACCAGGGACTCACTTGAGGCTGAGTCGACCTAGGGGAGGCCCAGGACCGGTTCAGATAATCGTCACCGGTGGTGGCTGTGAGCGGGAATCGAACCCGGGTCACCGGGTGCATCGTGCAGCGCGCAAACCGCTACACTACCGCTCCCCCATTAATTCACACACACTAATTCACTCACACTCTCTCATTCACACACACACACTAATTCACTCACACTCACTCACTCTCACTCATTCACACACACATTAATTCACTCAAACTCACTCTCATTCACACACACTAATTCACACTAACTCACACTGACCAAAACACTCTCACACTCAAACACACTCAGACCTCACACACTAACTCACTCACACACCCTAACTCACAAACACTCACACTCACTCACACACTAACTCACACTTACTCACATACACTCACTTACACTCACACACTAACTCACACTGACTCACACTAACTCACACTCACACACACGTCATTTTTAAAAGTATTATTACTGTGTTATTGAGTGCAGTCATTGGTTACCAGCCTCTGAGATTGCATCTAACTTGACGAAAGCTCTGGCCTTGAACCAAGAATGGCAGGAGGAGAGAGGGGGGGGGCTAAACGGGGCTCCCCGCGTCTCTAACAGCAGGCACTGACAATCAGTTCCCTAAACCATCGGAGACCACAGCCGTTTAAACGTTGAGGAAGGAAGCTTGCAGGAGGAATGGCTAAATAATGGATGCCGGAAGCCAACGCGATAACCACTGAGAACGTTGCGGCTAAAAAATATAGAAATATTTACATATAAATATTTATATGAAGGCGGAAAGTGCCGGAGTGTAATGTTTATCGCACGAGACTGGCAGTCTCGCAGTCACCAGTTCGATTCTATCTCCCGCAGGGGCAGCTGAAACATTGCAGCACGGTGGCTAGGAGAGATGTTGACTACCCCGCCTGGTATACAGGTGGTCGTGGGTTCCATCCCGACCCCGAGCCTGACGCCTGCTGTATATTTGGAGTTTGTGTGAGCGCTCTCTCTCTCTCTCATCATTACGGTGGCTAGGAGATGTTAACTACCCCGCCTGGTATACAGGTGGTCGTGGGTTCCATCCCGACCCCGAGCCTGACGCCTGCTGTATATTTGGAGTTTGTGTGTTCGCTGTCTCTCATCATTACGGTGGCTAGGAGAGATGTTAACTACCCCGCCTGGTATACAGGTGGTCATGGGTTCCATCCCGACCCCGAGCCTGATGCCTGCTGTATATTCGGAGTTTGTGTGTGCGCTCTCTCTCATCATTACGGTGGCCAGGAGAGATGTTAACTACCCCGCCTGGTATACAGGTGGTCGTGGGTTCCATCCCGACCCCGAGCCTGATGCCTGCTGTATATTTGGAGTTTGTGTGAGCGCTCTCTCTCTCTCTCATCATTACGGTGGCTAGGAGATGTTAACTACCCCGCCTGGTATACAGGTGGTCGTGGGTTCCATCCCGACCCCGAGCCTGATGCCTGCTGTATATTCGGAGTTTGTGTGTGCGCTCTCTCTCATCATTACGGTGGCCAGGAGAGATGTTAACTACCCCGCCTGGTATACAGGTGGTCGTGGGTTCCATCCCGAGCCTGACGCGAGCTGTATATTTGGAGTTTGTGTGTTCGCTCTCTCTCTCTCTTTCCCTCCCCGTGGTGGCGTGGATCTTTCTCCGGGTCTTCTGTTTTTTTTTTCTTCCACGTTTAGAAACATGTGTTTAGACTCAAGGGTATTTGGCTGCTATAAAGGTCCACGAGATAAACCACTTCATTGAGCTTTCATTTGTGGCCAAGTCGCTTGTTAAAAAAATATATGTAGCTCAGTGGGGCCTTGCCTGGTAAAATAAAAAGTTTTATAATAGTTTATCTTAAATCCTCCCCAAGAGCCTCCGTCCACTCGGCAGTATAATTGGGTTCCACCACGGTCAGTCGATCGCACTCGGTGGGGGTAGAGAGTGGGAACTCCCACCTCTGCCAAGACATCCAGCTGGCGCGGACGAGTAGGCCAAGTGCCCTCTCGATGCGGTCTCTCAAGAGCGGCCACTGGCGGAGGAGGCGCTTATGTGAGCAGTCGTGGGAGCAAGCAATTGCAGGGCTGCACCTTTACCTGACAAAGCAGGCTCCGGATCGCACGCGTGAAAGGTTGCACGCGACGCGTGTTTTTACACGCCGCTATTTAACGACTTCTGAAGCCCACGGTACATGCATAGAAGAATCATGTAAAAATCATAGTTTGTCTGATTTGGAACAGATTAACGTCGCCCTGCGCCCCCCCCCACCCCAAGACACAGGAGGCGCTACCGTTCACTGCCGTGTGAAAGAACGAGGGAGTGATTTGTGAATCGAATCCCGAGCCCCGAATCGATTTGCTGGAGGTGGCGAATTGTTCTGCTCCTCTTTGTAATTTCTTTCCCCGACTCTATCCCCATTGCTGTTCTCGGCGTCACGTCACGATACGAATGATCCGTCCGGATGTCTCGCACGACAGCGCGACGACCCGTTACGTCGCGTTGGAGAACAGCCTCGTGGAAGTGGATGTGGCAGAACCACGTCCGAGATCCCTTCTTCAAGAGACCTGCCGGTCCACACGGTCACGTGACAGTCAAACCGATAACTTTAAACTCGCAAGAGCTGCCGGTCCACCACACGGCAGCGAGCGGCACTTTCCCACTCGCCCTGCCGCCACTGAGCGTGATGTTCATCACGTGACAGTCAAACCGATAACTTTGAACTCGCAAGAGCTGGAGTGTTGGCAAATTAAGTTCCGTCGTGAGCGACTGGGCCGAGGGGACCATCGGCACTTGAGAACCTATACTCTTTGGTGTTTCGGTTAAGTCACGTAGTTAAAAAATAAAATAAAATTAAAGAAAACAACTCAATTAAATCACGACGTTTCGGAGGCAACACAAGCTTCCGTCTTAACTTCACCGAAAAAACCAAAGAGTATGAATCCTTGCAGTCACGAAAGCTTCAAATATAGAACTTAAGAACCTAAGTTTCATCGCAGCCTGGATTCCAACCCTTGCCGCTCGGCAGTGTTAGGCTCAGGGCGCCGACCTCCGAGTCACCAGGTCACGTGAATGTTCCACTCTCTCAAGTTTCAGTTCAGAATAAAGTAGAAATAACTCAACCGATTGGAATCCAAATGGCCCTGCGTTTAGCCGTAAAAAAAGACGGCAATTTCCTGCATTACAAAACGGAGTCATCGCTTTTGTTTCTGCAATAGCCTGCTACTGGCGTCGTAAACCCCGAATGAGTTGTGTTGCTTTCACAGCGGTGGGTGGAGAGGTGCTGCTTTACAGTGTAAACGGTGCGGCACTCTGGACTTGCGCACCAGAGGTCGACGGCTCGACTCCATCTCCCGGCGCGGCGGCCGAAACAACAACGATGGTGCGAGTTTCTTAAAATCTCTCCCAACCGCCCTCGGTCCGCACAGCAGCGTAAATGGGTTCAACAAGGTGGTGTGCAGTGAGGGTAAAGTGTGGGCAATTCCCTTCTCTTACACAAGATGTCTGGTAAGACAGAGAATAAGTATAACCCGTAAAAACAAAGTTTTTCACTATAAATCCTTTATATGCGTGGCGGCTAGAGTCCTCTCGTCCTCTGGCTTGAGATGGCCGCCACCTATGGGTCAGATGATTGTCTGCCAGTATTAAGCAATTGGTAATTAAATATTTAATTTGTTTTCCCTAAACAGTGTAAAATTTTGGAAAAAAATTTTCACGAACATTAATTGTCTCGCACAACGAGTCTGTGTGCAAAATGTCAGCTCGATTGGATCACGGGAAGTGGGTTAAAAACGACCGAAAGATTTGCACGGTCGTAAGCAAGCAAGCAAGCACGCAAGCACGCAAGCAAGCAAGCAAGCGAACTTAATATAAAGGATTTAAAAAGAGAGACTGGGAGAGAGAGAAACAAACAGGGAGACAAGAGTGAGAGAGAGGGACAGAGTCTGGTGAGAGCGAGGAAGCCAGGAATATAGAGACAGACGAGGCAACGCAAGAGAGGGGGAGAGGAGACAAGGCCAAATAGAAAGACAGCCATGGCAGCAACTGGGAGTTCACTTTTAATATCGCGAAAGTCGCAACAGCCTGGGTGCGGTTCTTAAACGTTACAAATTAACTAACAGAAGAGTGTAGCCTGACACTCGTAACTACACACGAACCCACAACCTCCAACTAAGAGCCATTGTTGGCGACAGAATTTACACCGCGGATAAGTGGCGGCGATAACTAATTAGTTGAGACACGTCCGTTACGCTGGACACGAACATGCTAAATAAATTAACGCTGCGCTTAACTCTAATAACCATTCACTTGACATGGCACGATCACATTACGGGTACACGCACACACAAAGCTATGAACTGCTCTGGATTTAAAATAGAAATGTTCCAAGCCCATGGCTTTTGTTAACGCAGGAATGTACCACTATCATACTGGCCCCACGGTGGGGGGTCAGATAACATAAACCACCTGCCATATGGGGAATATGGAACACTCCACTCGATACTGTGATTCAATGGAGCTGTCGTAGTGTGATTAATGGCTAGCGCGTTGGATCGCTGCCAGCGGTGCGATGGGTTACGCACACCGGGCTTACGATCCAGAGTTCGCTGGCTCCATTCAATCTTCCGGCACGGCAGTTCAAAGAATTCGGAAAGTTTCTTAAATAGTCCACCACCAACCGCCTATGTCCACCCAGTCGGTATAAAGGGGAGCACCACGGTCAGTCGGTCAGTCGGCAGGTCGCGTGCAATGGGGTCAAGTGTGGGTGCGCCCAGATCTTCCATCACGTCCGGTCAACAGAGAAGAGTAGGCAAAGGCCACTTCAGGCAGCAGTGGTGTGAGTGAGCCATTGGAGGCCTGCGCCTTTACCTGCCCACCGATTGGACGGTTTGAAAACCGGGCGGTGAAGTTTTACGTCACAACCCACCACGCTTTCACCTGGGTTTTATATTAATTTGTTTGAATTATTTTATCGCAAAAAGTGCCATGGATTTGAATAAAAGTTAGGTTTGATGACCGATACTGTCACCCGCTGTCAGGATATACGCACGCGCATGCATCTTTTACGATGTCGTTGAACTGCGTATAATTTTGAACGCAGGCGATTGAGTTTTAACTCGAAGCAGGCCACGAGCGATTTCTTTTTCTTTCCCGGACACGTCGGGAGATAAGGTGATGGACGGACGGTGGCCAAGAATAAAAATAAAACAGAGCGGCAGCCAAGAAAAGGAATGCGCGCCGGAGAAATTACGTCATCATCGAGGAGATGGAGCGATGAAATCAGCTCCTGGATAAGCAGGTGCCCTGCGGATTGTTGGATCGAAAGACCGTGAGAGGAGGTGGTGGATTGGGTAGGCCTTCATCCAGCAGTGGATTGATAACGGATAAATAATGATGATACATTTCACGCAGTCACAAATGTTATACCACGAGTATAGGGAGCAGTGGCGCAGCGGTTAGCGCACTATGCTATCAACCCGGTGGCAAGTGATATCTGAACCGGTCCTGGGCCTCACCCCTGTTAACCAACCCCTAATGACCAAGGTGGTGAAGTATGGTCAAGCGACCCGCGTGACTGACACGACATAGGGGGGCCTTCATCCAGCAATGGCCTGTAACCAGGAAGGATATTGTAAAACAATCCATTAATCTTTTTCGATTTAAAGCTTTCGTGACTGCAGGGATTCATCTTCTTGGTTCTTTCGGTAAAGTCACGTAGAAGGGAAGTAATAAAATAATAAAAATAAAACATAATAAAACAATTCTCACGACGTTTCGGCCACAACGCAAGCAGCCGTCCTCAGGTGAAAACCAGGTCCGTCGAGGCGACAGAGTCTGAATGAAACAGCACACGGGCTTGGAGCATATATATGGAGCATATATATAAGCTCCAAGCCCGTGTGCTGTTTCATTCAGACTCTGTCGCCTCGACGGACCTGGTTTTCACCTGAGGACGGCTGCTTGCGTTGTGGCCGAAACGTCGTGAGAATTGTTTTATTATGTTTTATTTTTATTATTTTATTACTTCCCTTCTACGTGACTTTACCGAAAGAACCAAGAAGATGAATCCATTAAAATCACGGCACACAAAGCCTATCGTGCCTATTAAACATAAACATTTCTCGTTTGGAAAATGTGCTACTCATATCATTCATTATTTACCCGTGAAAGCCTGAGTCCTAAGAATCTTTTTCATGAGCGTCCTGCTGCTACACTGGGATGTTTGGCCACCACCAATGGACATTGTGCGCGTTTGAAGCTTTTGTGACTGCAGAAATAATACTCATTGGTTCTTTCGGTCAAGTCACGTGTGTAGAAATAAAATAAATTTTAAATAAATAAAATTAAAATAAATCACGACGTTTCGAACGCAACACAAGCGCTCATCGTCAGGTGGAAATGGGGTGAAACACACAGCGAGGGAACACACAGGGGGACACCAGGCACACGGCACACAGAGAACGGCAAACTGCACGTAAGGAAATGCAACAAGAAGATGGGAGACGAGAAACTCAACAGACCTTAGAAACATCACGTGATGCAAACCAGTCGGCCAACAACACAGTTAGACACTAACCAATGAGCATTGTGCGTGTGTGTTTATAGCCATGGGCGGGGGGGACATACAGACTCCACACACAAAGGAACCCGAGTGAGGAATCGAACCCAGAATTGTCTTAGTGTGATGCACAAGTATTACACTATACCTTTGTTATCTTACCAGGTAAGGCCCACTGAACTATACAGCTCTTTTTCGGAAGCACAAATGATAGCTCAACGAAGTGGCTTATGATCACGTGGAAATGTATAGCGGCCAAGCACTCTGAACGCGTGCGTAGTGATGTCGATTGTAAATGGAAGGGAAACCACAGCGCCACCCTGCCACCCAGACGCGTGGAGGGTTGCATACCTTGGATTTACATTGAGAGACGGGGGGGGGAAGAGGAACACGTGGATTTGAGAACGGACACAAATCAGAGACGTCACGTTGAGAGTTGAGAAAAGCAGGCGGGCTCGGCCAGGACATGCGCCGTTAAGAGAGAGGGCGAGTTGGCCGATGGGCGAGACTCGTCAAGGAATGTCAGACAAAGGATGGGGGGTGGGGACCGAAACCCATCTGAGAGGATCCCCACCACAGACGTGGAGCAGAGGTCGCAACCGGGTACCCGATACCCGTACCCTACCCGATACCCAGCTACCCATACCCGGCCGGGTACGGGTACCCGTTTGCGACCCTGGTGCGGCCGGGTACGGGTACGGGTAGACCGTGAGTCACTGGTGAGTAACTGTTTGTCACTCATTTCCCAACGTCTTGTCTCTTCTCACAATTCAAGTTCCTAGAATCAACCCACCCGCGCCTGCAACATGGCTTCATCCCAGAGGTCGCAATCGGGTACCCGATACGGCCGGGTACGGGTACGGGTACCCGTTTGCGACCCTGGTGCGGCCGGGTACGGGTAAGGAATCAAAACCCGTTTGCGACCTCTGACGCGGAGCAATTAAATCGGCTCGGGCGCAGGTACCCGGGTGATTAGAAAATAACGCAAGCAAAGGCCTTCATCCAGCAGTGGATTGATCATGACTGATGACGACGACAAAGCTACTCATTTAATCAAATTCGCTTAAATCTGATTTTTTTTTTTATTTGTATTTTGTGAAACAAACACAGCAGAGGAACAGCTGAAGTAGGAGCAGCTCATAGTCCTGCGCCAGCAATTATCCCGCTGTGTTCGTCTCACCTGATGACGGCTGCTTGTGTTACGATCGAAACGTCTACCTACGTGGTTTTACCGAAAGAACCAAAGAGTATGGAGATTCCTGCAGTCACGAAAGCTTCAAATCAAGATCGTACTTTCTATCCCGACTTCTCCTCGACGGAAACAGAGTGGCTGGCCGGCCGACTGACCGAACCATCGCGCGCACAAATGCGAGCATCGAGGCCTGGAAGAAAGCACGACGTTGAGTTTTTGTTTTTCTGTTGCAATCGAACAGTTGGCAGCGGCGGGCGGGGGCAGATTACAATCTGGCCCAATCTGGCAACATTGGTCACCCTGGTGGTTGCACAGCACCAAGCCCAGAGATGTACACACTCGGGAGCTTGACCCCAAAGGGGGAGGTCAACCTCCTCGAGCGTGCAGTAATAACCAGGGCAGCCTGCCGAATTCGAACCGCGAACCTCTGCTATCGAAACACATCTAACTTCCGGAAAGCCTACACACCTACACGTGTGAAATAAAGCTGACTTGAGTGGCCACTGAAACATTCAAACATACTCTCGACTCGAAGCTCTGCTTGGCATCCGAGGTCGCAGGAGATCTGGGTGAATTTTTTCGCGTGATTAGTTGGTCGTCCTTTCCGCACCCCCGATTGGCACGTACGTTGCGAAAGAGGTTCAACGTACGTAGATATGAAAGTGAAGATGCCCCGACGTGCCGAGGAGCTCCAATGAAGGCGAATGCTTTGCCAGCGCTGTTTTGACCTCGTGGATCGGGATGTGAATTGCCGAAAGTGTGGAGTTGAGTAGCGAGTCATAGTCTGTAAGTGTGTGTAAATATTGTGGGGAGTGGTGGTGCAGTGGTTGCGTGCTGCGCAACCACAAAGGCGGCCGGGCATGGTGTTCCGTGCCGGTCTTTAAAGGTGCTCGCTAGCAGCACTTGCCCCAACAGTCTGTTAGGGCTACACGGGGGATCTTTGTCTTTGTGTGTCAGTGTGTGGGAAGCGGTGGTGTAGCGGTTAGCGCTACGCTGCGCTACGAACCCGGCGACCAGAATCCGATTCCTGCTCACGGCCAACACCAGTGACGATTATCTGAACCGGTCCAGGGTCTCCCATAGGTCGACTCAGCCTCAAATGAGTGCCAAAGGAATATCGTTACTGGGGAGACAAAGGCGGCTGGGCGTGGTGCTGGTCACCCACCCCCATCGCGTGCCATGCCGGCCTTCATAGAAGCTCACTAACAGCACTTGCGCCCACAGGGAGGAGTACACACAAACTAGACAGAGAAAGCCGCCAGTGTTGAGAATCGAACCCAGGCCGTTCTTGCTGCGAGGAGCGAGCGTTACCACTCGTGCCACCCTGCCGCCAACACGAGTCCTGGTAGTCAGTGAGGCTCTTCGGGATATATATATGTACTACTAGCTTTACTACCCGGCTTCGCCCGAGACTTGTGTGACATCACAGATGTGACGTCACCGCTCACTTGCTGTGCAAAATATATCCATTATTGGGCCCCCCCCCCAAAATACAAAGTCTATTTTTATACTTTTTGCATTGTGTACAGTCTGGAAGCTGCCCACATGCCAACTTTCAAGTTTGTTGCATGTTGGGAAGTATGCTAAACATTTCCAACAGACACACATTCACAAATTTCCCTTTTTTATATATATAGATGTATGTTGAACATCTTTCACACCGCACGTAGCCAACCGTGCTAAACGGAGGTGCGGTGGAAAGACAACAAACTAAACACAAATAAGCACTTCTGAACAAATTAGTTTTCAATCCAGATAAAGACAAAGGCCATTATTGTAATTATCATCATCATCATCGTGACTTTGATGGCATTCTGCCGAATGGAGCCTGATGCTATTTTCTACCCATCCCATGTGCTTCCCATCGTTGTGCGTCTTTACGAAAATGCTGGAATGCGTTCTGGACGTGTCCCATCCTTGTGACGTGCCATGGCGCGGCGCCCCACCAAGACGATCGTCCGTATCGCCTCCAACAACCGCCTGTCAGGGCAAGCGCTGTTAAGCGCGTACCTATGAAGGCCGACACGGCATACGAGGGAGGTGGCGGCGTGGCAAACAGCACTGCACCCGGCCACCTTTGTCTCTCCCCCACTGCTGATGTTTATACACCGTACCAGGTACTCACTTGAGGCTGAGTCCACCTAGGGGAGTCCCAGGACCGGTTCATATCATCGTCACCGGTGTTGGTGGCTGTGAGCGGGAATTCAACTTCGGTGGCCTGGTTCGTCGCAGTGTGCTAGCCCCGTTGCACTACGGCTCCCCAGTACCACGCACACACATAGACAAACGCACCGTGGACAAACGCACGTGGACAAACACACGTGGACAAACACGTGGACAAACACACGTGGACAAACACGTGGACAAACACACGTGGACAAACACACATGATACAAACACACGTGGACAAACACACGTGGGCAAACACACGTGGACAAACACTCGTGGACAAACACACGTGGACAAACACACGTGGACAAACACACGTGGACATACACACGTGGACAAACGCACGTGGACAAACGCACGTGGACAAACGCACATGGACAAACACACATGGCGCTGTGCCCCGCACACGCAACGCCGCCACCACCGCCGCCGCCCTCGATCGATTAACCACGACGCCACGGCTCGTGCTCACAGCCTCTACCGGCCGCGGTGGCACGGGGCCATATCTCCAAGCTCCCAATGGACGTAGCGAGGGTTATGTAAAGGAGTCATCCAAAGAGGGTTACCGCGAGGTGGTATGGCGCTGTCTTCATGATTCAACATCGAGATGGTTGTGCCGGACGATTGCGTCAGGATTAGCAGCGGAGTGGTGAATCATCACTGCTGGGATGATGCCTCCTCCTCCTTAGTTGTGAATTGGAAAATTGGGAGTCGTTACGATTTACGGCTGTTCGATTTACGACGACTATCCACATTTACGATGTTTATATAATAACGGCACCGTGAATCGATTCTACAGAAACTTGATTTAGGACGCATCTTCCGACGCGACTTCGAACGCATGTGAACAGAGTCTGTCTGGTTTCTGACGTGACTTTGGCATGGAGCTTTCGTTCTTCTCAAGTGGTGTTGTGGATGATGTTCACCGCTTAAACCCCGTTCAAATTCGGCTGATAAAAGGAAAAAAACAACACCGTCTCTACCGCCTACGGGACAACGGGCGTTCCGGCTTCACGACAATCCCATTTACGACGACGCGGGGTTTCCAGGAAGCGTTGTACCGTCGTGAAAACGGCGACCGCCCGTAAGCCCCGAAGTTCCGTGGCCGAGTCATGTGCGGTGACCGCAGTCTCCGCACGCTGCCGGAGAGAGATTTACATTTTCCACTCGCGCATCTAGTACGGACATCTGCTGCCGTGGTTTGTGAAGATGCGGTTTAGGGTTATAAGCTGGTAAAGGCTCTTGTGACGGCCATATTAGACCATAAGGGGATGCCTCTATAACGACCCGGCGAGGATTTTAGACCCGAGTTGTTCTCCCCTTAAGCACCCTGGACGATTTACAGAGACCCTGGAGGGCAACGTCGTGTTGGGGGGCCCTGTTAGTATGTGCCGATCGCTTCGCAGCGGCACGTTAAATGTCCCCGCAATGTCACTCGCTAGAGTAGGCCATTGTGCCGGGGTCACAGTCCATATTTAGCAAAATTCGAAAGAATTACACCTTAACTGGAATGAAACATAGCAACCATCACGCCTGCCCCCCCCCCCTCAACTAAGAAAACTTGGCAGAGGCTTCTGGAAAAATATTCATGGGACTCTGAGAGCCTTTCCTGGGTAAACAAGCACAACAATGGTAATAACACGAGTACAATAATACTCGGTTGCTGTTAAAACTCACAGTTGTTTTTGTTATGGGACCAAATTAGGCTAAGCGGTGTTATAGGTCCCTGTTAAGACTGTGAGTCGTCCCCATAGGAGCGTGACACTGGCACGGTCTTACAGGTCACATGCGGAGAGGAGGATGAGGAGCAGGTGGAAGAGGAGGAGGAAGAGGAGGAAGAGGAGACTCACTGCCCCAGATGGGGACCTCCTGGCTCTCGCTCTTGGCCACGATGGAGGACATCCCCATGGTGACGGGGATGGCGTCGAAGTATGACGAGTGCGGCGCCACGGCAACGATGGGGGCCTCCTCCGTGGATGCCGGGCGGCCCTTCACCTTGACCCAGTGGAAGCCGCCCACGAACCACAGGCCCCGCATGATGCTGATGAGCGGGATGTCGAGCAGCCTGTTGACAACGGCCACACGGAGAGGGGGACTTAGAGAGCGTCGAGTGAACAAGAGCTTTGTCGCTCTCCTAAGATAAATAAAACTTCTGATTCTGTTACGGATGCAGGTGTTACAGGCTACGGAGATACTCGGGTAGAGAGACATACGAGTCGAGCCGATACAGGCGTTACAATGTGTATTGAGGCATGTTGAACTTCTTTCGCACCGTACGTAGCCTACCTAACTAAACACAAAAAGCAGTTCTAAACTACAGAGTTTTCAATCTAGATTTGAAAGTGCATTGCTCCAGTGGCTTCCAAATACTAGAAGGAAGAGCGTTCCGTGACGGCCACAAAAGCGCACGATCCGTTGACCGTCTTTCTTCTACGGAGATACTGGGGTAGAGAGACACGGGTTGCACCGATACAGGTGTTATAGGCTACGGGTATAAGCACAGAGACAAAAGCCCACCCCTATAAGTGTTGACAGGCTTTTCGGTCAAGTGCTATTCGCGAGCACCTATGAATGCCGGCACAGCACATGAGGGGGTGATGTGGCCAGCACCATGGCCGGCCGCCTTTGTTTCCCCAGGACTGACGTATACGAACTGCACCAGGTACTCATTTAAGGACAAGTTGATCTAGAGAAGGCATCAGACCAATTCAGATATAAGTCACCAATATTGGCTGTGACCAGGAATCGAACTCGGGTCAGCGGGTTCGTAGCGCAGTGCGCTAACCGCTACACCACCGCTCCCCCACAGATAGACAAACACAAGAACATGAATACACATGCGCACAAACACACAAGCATCCCCTACCACTGAGCCATGCTATGAGTGAGCACCTACTGTGGCAGGCACGGTAGGTGTGTAACTGGGGTGCCACATTGGCGAGATGTTAGCTCCCTTGTGTGGTATACAGGAGGTCGTGGGTTTGATCCTGACCCTGACACCCGTATATTTGGAGTTTGCATATCTCTCCTCGTAGTCGCGTGGATTTTGCTCCGGGTCTTCCGGTTTTTCCCTCCACTTTTAGAATCATCACTCGTTTAAATTACTTGGCTGCTGCTATACATTTCCACGTGACAAGCCACTTCGTTGAGCTATCATTTGTGGCCAGGTCGCTTCTGAAAAATAGCTACATAGCTCAGTGAGGCCTTAGCTGGTAAAATACAAATTGTTTAGGTTTAACTGGGGCGGCCGACAACACACGACAACAACAACCACCGCCGTTCACCACTAAGTGGCGGTGATGCCACTACAGCGCCTGTGCCAAGCTAGGTGCACTTTGAGGCCACGTGAAGTGTCAAAGGCCCGCTGGCAGGAAGTCACGGAACAGACCCAGCAGGTGCCATGAGTTGACTGACTGAGATGACTGGCAGATGCACCCACTGTGTCAATTCTACCGTTAATCCACCCGACGCTCCGCTCATTGTTGTGAGCGTTGCTCATCTGCCCCATGTAGTTCCCCTGCCCTCCGACAACACACAAAGGACAAAGATCCCCCTTGTAGCCTTAACAGGCTGTTGAAGTAAATGCTATTAGTGAGCAGCACCTATGAAGGCTGGCACATGACACGAGGGGGTGGTGGTCAACAACCATGTTGACACACCGCACCAGGTACTCATTAGAGGCCGAGTCGACCTAGGGGAAGCCCAGGACCGGTTCAGATACGTCACCGGTGTTGACCGTGAGCGGGAGTCGAACCCGGGGTCGCCGAGATCGTAGCAACAGCCCTGCGCTAACCCCCGACATGACATCAGAACGCGTGCTTTAAAAAAATAAAACGGCACGCCCAGGCAACGTCAATCGATGCCGCATTAATATTACACACGCAGGGCCTCTTAGTGCGCGGGGGTCAATAAAGTAAGAGCTCCGTGGCTCTGCCCGGCCCTACGGAGGCTCGGAGCACTTAATAAGTCAGCTTTCATTAAAACACACACTCGTTAAATCACACGCACCCGACCTCGAAGAACAATTACACAGCCGGGCTTCCGGGGTACCTTGCATGAACCTAGGAGACAAAATATAAAAAAACCGTAATCCACCCGAGGATTAGCGGTGTCATTATTTACCTGTCCGCTCCACAGACCCTTAGCCCCCCACGTGGCCCCACCACCCACTCTTGAGATTCAATGAATTGTGACAATTCGAATCTTCAATCCAATGCTTAATAGCCCACATGCCAATCCACTGCCGGACCATGCCGGGCTGGTCATCTCGATTGCTTGACCATACTTGGTCAATTGTAGATTTGAAGTTTTCGTGACTGCAAGGATCCATACTCTTTGGTTCTTTCGGTAAAGTCACGTAGGTGAAAATAAATAATAATAATAATAAATAAATAAAGATAAAATTTTATAAAAATGAAAACAACTAAATTAAATCACGACGTTTCAGAAGCAACGCAAGCCTCCGTCATCAGGTAGAACAGCCACAGCAAGAAATGATTTGCTCCAGCAAATTGTGTTGCTTCCGAAACGTCGTGATTTAATTTAGTTATTTTCATTTTTATTTTATTTTAATTTTTTTATTATTTTATTTGATTATTATTTTATTATTTTCATTTTCACCTATGTGACTTTACCGAAACAACCAAAGAGTATACATACTTGGTCAGTGCAGGGAGCAGTAAAACAAAATTAATTGCCGCACTGCGTTCCGCTGCAACACAACACCGTTTTCGCAGCCGACAGAAAGTTATGCATAGTGGTCACCCATGTAAGCGCTGACCAGGCCCAAACCTGCTGAGCTTACGAGAGCTGATGAGATTGGGCACATCTGATGGCGGGGGGGGGGGGGGGGAGCGCACATGGTCTTGGGAACCGGTGAAGCATTCTTGGGAAAACCATGGCCATCTTCTTGGTTCTTTCGGTAAAGTCACGTAGAATGGAAATAATAAAATCATAAAAAATAAAACATAATAAAATAATTCTCACGACGTTTCAGCCACAACGCAAGCAGCCGTCCTCAGGTGGAGAGCAGGACATTCAGACTCTCTACTCGACAGACCTGGTCTTCACCTGAGGACGGCTGCTTGCGTTGTGGCCGAAACGTCGTGAGAATTATTTTATTATGTTTTATTTTTATTATTTTATTATTTCCATTCTACGTGACTTTACCGAAAGAACCAATAAGATGAATCCCTGCAGTCACGAAAGCTTTAAATCGAAATTTAAACCATGGCCATATTCAAACTATTATCGTCACCGCCACAAAGTCACATTCCCAACACGGATTTTAATGACTGCTGGCATGTTTCATCGACATCTGCCAGGGAAGAGGGCAATTTAATTGAGATAATTTAAAGGGTACACAGGTGCACGGCCCCACAATCATTCGCTTACGTTAACGCCGGAGGGAGGGAAAAAAATGGAAGCTTTAGCGAATCCCTGAGGGCATTTGGTCTACTCTTTCAACACTGGCTTGATGTTTTTTAAGGCGGTGGGAGCTACCCACACTTTACCCCACCACGCGTGGTCAACACGTGCATGCTGCTGGGTGCAGAGAGACGACGGGAGATGGGGGGGGGAGGATTTGAGAAACCTGCACCATCACAAAAACTGGCGGCCTCTGTCTTGCAAGCCCAGTGTGTGAAGCATGAAACCGTCATGGAGGTCTTCTTCTTGTTGACGTACGGCTGATATAGATGCAGAGCAACGACTACAACGGCACATTCGGGTGGGCAAGCCAGATAAACCGCGTATTATCGTCGCGATGTCTCCACCGTATTTGTGGATCGGGCATTGCGTCGCTGGACGTCGTACGGTCTTGTTCTGGACGATCACAGTTGCACACTACTACTGGGAGAGTTTTTCATTTTCCATTTGCGCATCAGGTATCCGCATCTGCCGTGGTTTGTGCAGGGGGGGATGCAATTTAGGGTGGATCATGAGCTTCGTAGCAGTAAAAGCCAGAGTGGCAGTTTAATTGAACACGTGTAAGGAAAGGTAAACTTGGGTGAAGGCCTTGAAGGGTCAATACCCAGTACAGATGCTTTGTTTGCTTAAAACCCTGTGTGTCACGGGAGAATATTTGCATGTGCCACTCCAAGGAAGGAAGGAAGGGAAATCCTCACATGCACACCATGGACAAAGATCCCCCGTGTAGCCCACATAGACTCTCGGGGCAAGTGCTGTTAGTGAGTAGCACCTATGAGGGCTGGTAAGCGTGCACAATGGGGTGCGGTATGGCCGCTCACGACGCTACGTATTGTGCAAAAGAGGCTCAACAGACACACACACACCCCTGGTGTGCTGATGTTGGCGCAAAGCACCAGCCCCAGGACCGGTCCAGATGAGATAAAAAAGTAATGACAACACTTCAAATGTAATATAAATAGATACGTAATTTAAGTTGCTTGGTTTATGGAACAGTGCGCTCACCACTGCACTAAGCAATGTACACACACACGCACATAGAACAGACACCACGACTCAAATGCCAACAGCCCAGGGCTATCCTCCGATTGCTTTGTGAGCTACCAATGGCAGCGCCAACTGCGGCGCCACCGTTCCCAAGACACGCACGCACGCACACACGCACGCACACACACACGCACACACACACACGTACGCACACACACGTACGCACACACGCGCCATACACGCACGCACACACGCAAACACGCACGCACGCACACACGCACGCACGCACACGCGCACACACACACGCGCACGCACACACACACACACGCGCACGCACACACGCACGCACACACGCGCACGCACGCACGCACATGCACGCACACGCGCACACGCGCGCACACGCGCCATACATGCACGCACACACGCACGCACACACACACGCACACACGCACGACTCAAATGCTAACAGCTCGGGGCTATCCTCCGATTGCAACACGAGCTCTGAATGTGTGTGTGCATGCGTTTCGCACCGGGCAGCACACCCCCGCCTCCCGCCCGCTGCATGTGTTTGTATAATCCTAAACGGTGGAGGCGGTGGGGAGAGAGGGGAAACACTGTATGGATGATGCCTCTTCCTGTGCGTTTGAGCTACCAACGTTACGCTGCCCCCCCCCCAGCCCCCGTACCACCACCTCGTCGCGTCGGGTCTCTACTCCTCTGCCAACAGTTCTCACGCCGCCGCCACCGTCTCTCCCGCCTAGTCGCGACCGACCGACTCTTCTGCTTTTGTTCGGCTTTTGTTAGATGCAGAGCAACGACAAACGGTCTCACATTCAGGTGGTCAAGGCAGACAACCGCGTTGGAAGCAGCGGTCTGTGTCGCCGCGGTGTCTCCTTCGTATTCGTGGATCGGGAATTGTGCCACGGTGGCTAGGAGATGTTAACTACCTCGCCTGGTATACAGGAGGTCGTGGGTTCGATCCCGACCCTGACGCCTGCTGCTGTATATTTGGAGTTTGCGTCTCTCTCTCTCTCATCATCATCACGGTGGCTAGGAGATGTTAACTACCTCGCCTGGTGTACAGGAGGTCGTGGGATCGATCCCGACCCTGACGCCTGCTGCTGTATATTTGGAGTTTGCGCGTCTCTCTCTCATCATCATCACGGTGGCTAGGAGATGTTAACTCCCTCGCCTGGTGTACAGGAGGTCGTGGGATCGATCCCGACCCTGACGCCTGCTGCTGTATATTTGGAGTTTGCGCGTCTCTCTCTCTCTCATCATCATCACGGTGGCTAGGAGATGTTAACTCCCTCGCCTGGTGTACAGGAGGTCGTGGGTTCGATCCCGACCCTGACGCCTGCTGCTGTATATTTGGAGTTTGCGTTTCTCTCTCTCTCTCTTCATCATCACGGTGGCTAGGAGATGTTAACTCCCTCGCCTGGTATACAGGAGGTCGTGGGTTCGATCCCGACCCTGACGCCTGCTGCTGTATATTTGGAGTTTGCGCGTCTCTCTCTCTCTCATCATCATCACGGTGGCTAGGAGATGTTAACTCCCTCGCCTGGTGTACAGGAGGTCGTGGGTTCGATCCCGACCCTGACACCTGCTGTATATTTGGAGTTTGCGTGTTCTCCCCGTGATCGCGTGGAATTTGGCTGCTCTAAATTTCCACTTGATAAGCCAAATCGTTGAGCTATCATTTGTGGCCAGGTCGCTTCTGAAAAAGAGCTATATAGCTCAGTGGCCCTTACCTAGTAAAAAAAACTGATTTTTAAATAGTTTTTCCGTTGTACGGTCTGTTCCAGATGACCACAGCCGCACATTACTGGAAAGTTTTACATTTTACATTTGTGCATCAAGAATCTGCACCCGCCATGGTTTGGCCACTGGATGCGGTTCAGGGTGGACCACGGAGTTTCGTGTAAAACTTAAACACGGGGACCTTCTGCATTGGGACTTTCACAACAAGGTGTTCGTTTGCGAGTTCTTTTGAACTACTGACCGACTACGTAACCCGCACCGCTCCTCACTCTACGAAAGTAAATACGATTCACCAATTCATACAAGGCGGCGTCTTGATATCAGAGTGGCGTTCGGAGCGCGACGTGAATCCACGTCGGACTGTATTTGACTGTCGCGGAGATCCACAGCCTCGCGTAGAGACCCAACGACTCGCACCGAGGTTGCCAGACTTGCACAGAGACCCGCTGATTTTGTATGTACGTATGTAGAACTTATTTCCCAGCGTATGTAGCCACCCGTGCTAATCGGAGGTGCGGGTGGAAGGACAACAAATTAAACGCAGACTTGAATAAAGATAGATCCAAGGACATGCATACAGGCACGTGACAAACTGCATCTATGGATGAAATAAACATGCCGACTGTTGCTATACAGTGTTCTGAGGTGAGGTTCCATTCCAATGCTAAATAAATCCACATTGCATTGTATTACTCGTCATAGAGATCCATAAACTCACACAGAGACTCATGGATTCACATAGACACCCATACCTACATGGAGACCCATAGACTCGCACAAATACCTACGACTGACTGCGTCTCCCAACAAAATACCCATCGTTTTATATTAGCCATTTGAAACACGGTTGCATTTGAGCTCGGCATACATACATATGTTCTATTGTATTGACCGAGTGAGATACACAGCCTCCCACAGCGACCCATAGACTTACATAAAGACACAGACTCATACGGAGAACTGCCTTCACTGCTATTTCGATTCACATTGTATTGCGCAAACTCACATTGAGATCCACAGACTCGCATTGAGACTTCTTCAACATAAACAAATTGTGCCAACCGTTTCATATAGAGTGTCTGAAAACTAGACAGCATTTAGAGGCTAAATAAAACGACGCTGATTGCATTAACAGCCGCGTAACATATACAGCCTAACGCAGAGGCTCACCGATTCACGCGGAGACCTCTCGACTTAAACAGAGGACCGCCCCCCACATAGACACATAGAATTGCGTACAGGCCGATGACCAAAAGCCGCCCCCTATAAAATAAACATCCTCGAAGAGCACTCGCACGTGGGTGCTGTGCAAATCCGCAATGCCTTGCGAACCGTTGCTTTGCAAGATGCAAAACACCCGTTCTGTTGCCAGAAAGGGCAAAGCCTATTTCTCGTATTTGTTTTCACCACTGTGATACTCACAAACAAAGGTCCCACAGATATCACTGCTCAACCCGAGCTAGAGATGCTTTGACAGTTGCATCGCCACTTGGGCCGTTCGTCTTTTGGCGCTCTCTGGCCTAACACCGGCGGTGAGGCAAGGCCATAGAGAAGGCTGTCTTTTGGTGTAGGCCAATCAGTTGTAGGCCAATCAATTGTCTGCTGCAGCTCCTTGCTATTAAAATTTCCCTCTCTTTTTTTCTTCTTAAAACATAATAAAATAATTATTATACTAATAGGGTTTTTCCCCTTTTTTCTGGCAACAAAACTGACACCTTTTGCAAGGAATCATGCTTACATTAACCACAATACTTGCAGTCAAATGCAAACAAAAAACAATACTCTGATAATTTATGCATTGTCTTTGAAACTGATTGGTCCACACCAGAGACAGCTTTCTTTAGAGCCTAGTTTCATATGGTGTTCGACCAGATGACGCCAAAAGGCACACAGTTCAAAGACAACGCTATTAGTATATTTTGGTACTGGCAAAGGAGGTCCCAAAATGATTATTTTATTATTTTAGAATGTTTTATGTTTATTATTTTATTATTTCCCTTCTATGTGACTTTACCGAAAGAACCAAGAAGATGAATCCCTGCAGTCACGAAAGCTTTAAATCGAAATTTCCCTCCCTTTATCACTGCTAATCCTACTTCCTCCCTTTATTACTGCTAATCCTACATAATATGACTTTGGGACCTCCCCCCCCCCACCACCACCTAAACATTTCACAAGTAGTGAACTAATCTCAGATCTGCATTTTCCATAAATATGCTAAATTCCTCTGTTGATATGTAAATTCCTTTGTCAAGGCACTCTCCTCCTCTAACCCAGCTTAAATATACGCTGCCAAGCTTGGTGGTGTTCATTCGGACGCTGTCTTTCCGACAGCCCTGTTCTTCACCTGAGGACGGCTGCTTGCGTTGTGGCCGAAACGTCGTGAGAATTGTATTTTATTATGTTTTATTTTATTATTTGCCTTCTACGTGACTTTACCGAAAGAACCAAGAAGAAGAAGAAGACAATGCATACATTATACTGTGTAACAATTTGTTCCTGGGTAGTAAGTGTCATTTCCTAATTGCCCATGCCTCAAAAGCATATAAAATGGCTATTATTCCACACAATCTTTGCTTTTGTGACCAGGACAGTGATATTTAGAAATTCACCTATTTTCCAGAACATTCCAGAGAGATTCAGTGCTGAGTAAACTTGGAGTAACTTCTAGAACATTCTAGAACTTTCCAGTAATATAAATAGTAATATAAACACCTGGGCCTTAAGCCAACCAGTTAAGTTTATTTCCAGCTGCCTATGTGGATACATCTCTGCATTTTTCTGAGATGGCATCAAGAGGCTGCAAGCATCCAGCAGACGCATTTTGCTATGTCTGCGGCCAATTTTCTCAAGACAAAGCGAAAAAGTACTCTGTGGAAGCATCTGCTAAGATGTGCGAGGCCTACAAGGCATATTTCGGCATGCCGAAATATGTGCGAGGAGTGGTGGTCGTGGTTACTTATGCCTCCACCGAAGATGAACATCAGTAGAGGGATGCAGGCAAGGCCGATGAGTCAGATGCCTTCGATGACCTCCTGTTATAAGTGCTAGCTAAAGTGACCCCTCAGAATAGTCATCATGTTGGGTGACTTTAATGGTCTGGAGTAATTGGAAGGCATGGGCCAGATCAGCTCAATAACAATGGTAGGAGGCTGCTCTACTTGTGTGCAGCCAATGGGCTTGTAATTACCAACACGCTGTTCTGGTATCAGCACATCCACACAACATCATGGATGCACGCCGGGTCCAAGCAAGAACATCTGCTGCACTATATAGTGAAGGAACAGCGGATGCGGGCCCATGTCCTTGACACTAGGGCCTACCGTGGAGCTTATCTCCTCACTGACCATCGACTTGTCATCTGTAAGATGCGTCTGCCATTCTTCCACTCCGGTGGTGGGTGTACACCCAGGACCCCATTCAAACCCATAGTGGCCTAGTTTCAGCTTGCTGATGAAAGTTGAAAGCGATAACTTCATCATCGCTTGCAGCTGGGGTTGGCATCGTCCCCCACTCCTCCTGATGTCGAGGGGAATTGGGCGGGGTTTGGGAATGGCTCATGCAGCTGCAATGGATGCATTGGGTACACAGTCCAGACCTCCCCAGAGACCCTGGCTGACAGAGGAGGTGCTCAGGCTGTCTGAGAAAAAGCGACAGGCCCACTCTCATCGTCTGTACCGGAGGAATTTCCATCTGGTACAGATACAATGGGAGGCTGATCGATGCCCAGGTGCGGTAAAGGGATGGCTCCCTATTGGTCAACAATGTTATGTATGCCGATGATCTGGTAATTCCTGCTCAGATTTGAAGCTTTCGTGACTGCAAGGATTCATATTTTTAGGTTTTTTTCGGTAAAGTCACGTAGGTAAAACATTAAAATTAATAAAAATAAAAAATAAAAATCATGACGTTTCGGAGGCAACACAAGCTTCCGTCTTCACCTGAAGACGGAAGCTTGTGTTGCCTCCGAAACGTCGTGATTTTTATTTTTTATTTTTTATAAATTTTAATGTTTTACCTACGTGACTTTACCGAAAAAACCTAAGAATATGAATTGCTGCTCACTCAGAGGAGGGGTTGGAGGCGCTGCTGCTGAAACTGGAGCGTGCCACTAAGAGGTGGGGACTTACCATCAGCCCAACCAAATCTAAGCACCTGCCTGGGTATTTTGTACCATCAGACACTCGACCCCCAGAACTCCCAATTGGTGATGGGGCAGTTGAGGGGAGAGTGGAGAGTTTCCCATACCTGGGCAGTGTGCTCATGACCAGCTCTGGTTTGACAGCAGAGGTCTCACTCCAAATCAATCAAGCGGCATTATCTTTTCATTGGTTGCGTAACGCTGTTCGGAAGTTAACTGGTCTGTCGCTCCACACGAAGCTTCAGGTCTTCTCGGCCACAGGCATGTCCTTCCTTCTCTATGCTTGCGAAACATGGACCCCCCTAATGAAACATCTTCACCGGTTAGAAACATTTAGGCTGGCCTGCCTACTATTCGTCCTGGGTTTAACCAGGCTGGATTGTGTGAGGAGCTCAGAAATCCTTGAAAGATCTGGACAAAGTCCCATTGGTGAGCTCCTCCGGCAGGCAAGGCTGCGTTGGCTGGGTCATGTAGTCCACATGCCCAGCCACCGCATGCCTAAACAGTTTTTGTTTGGCCGGATAGAGGGGGCTAAACGGGCGCGGCACGGGCTAGAGAAGAGATGGAGTGATGTGGTACAAGAGGATGTGGAGCTGAGTGGACTTGCCGATGACTGGTACCAGCGGTGTCAAGATCGGCCTCTGTGGAGGAGGCTCGTGAAGGACGCTACTGGGCAATTCGAAGCAGTTGCCCTCCAACAACGGAGGGCAGAGGAGCGATGCTCAAAACAAAGAGCGTAGCACCGGGCGGGTAAAACACAGCAAGTTGGCATAGTAGGGGGCACAGGTGGTGCATCAGCCAGTCATCTCAGTCAGTTGACCCGTGGCACCTGGGTCTGCCCCTTGACCTCCTGCCAGCGGGTGTTCAACATTTCACGTGGCATCAATGTGCACATCGCCTGGCACAAACGCTGTGGTGATGTCACGCCATGTAGTGGCGAATTGCGGTTGTTGTTGTGTGTAGTTTTAGGGGAGCGGTGGTGCAGCGGTTAGCGTGCTGCACTACGAACCCAGCGACCCGACTTTGAATCCCGCTCACGGCCAACACACCAGTGACGGTAATCTGAAACGGTCCTGGGCATCCCTTAGGTCGACTCGGCCTCAAATTAGTACCTGGTGCGGTATATAGTAAACATCGCCACTGGGGAGACAAAGGCGGCCGGGCGTGGCATTGGCCACCCACCCCCTTTGTGTGCCGTGCTGGCCTTCAGAAATGCTCGCTGATAGCACTTGTCCTAACAGTCTGTTAAAGGCTATACGGAGTATTTTTGTCTTTGTGTAATTTTATCAATTTGGAGTGGTGGGACAGTAGTTAGGGCATTTACCCTACAAACATGAGTGGAGTGACCCGCGTTGGAATCCCGGCCACAGCTAATGTCAGTGACTATACGTGTGTGGCTTCATCTCTCCGGCTTAACCACGAGCACACCGCTTACATCCAAAGTCAGTGATCCGCAGCTCACGCGGGAACAGCGGTGCTGCTCATCTTGCGTTTACAGCCCCGACCAATGGTGGAAATTCCACATTCCTATGACGGGGCCGAGTCTATCCACCACAAAGTTGGTACTTGACTTAAAGGTCTCGTGACTTCAGGAACTCATATCCTTGGATCTTTCGGTAAAGTCACGTAGAAAGGTTAAAATCATTTATTTTCTTTAAACCTATCTACGTGATATTCTTGGGTTTTTTCGGTAAAGTCACGTAGGTAAAAAATTTAAATTAATAAAGTAAATAAAATAAAAATCACGACGTTTCGGAGGCAACACAAGCTTTCGTTGCCTCCGAAATGCAAGCTTCCGTTGCCTCCGAAACGTCGTGATTTTCATTTTATTTTTATTTTACTTTTATTAATTTAAATTTTTTACCTACGTGACTTTACCGAAAAAACCCAAGGATATGAATCCTTGCAGTCACGAAAGCTTCAAATCTACAACTATCTACGTGACTTTACCGAAAGACCCAGGAATATAAAGTTGGTCCTCATTCTATCGACCCCGGAGGGAGCGACGATGGTTCGAGTCAACCCGTCCACAGCCACCCAGGATGTGATCTCACAACCTTCAGACTTGCGAGCCACTCTGCCCTGCTGCCCGAGCCGATCGGCCGGTGACTTTAATCTCGAGCAGCCCAACAGACGAGCACGCTTCCACGCGCGCGTCGCGAGCGTAAGAATGCATTTCAATTGATGAGCCGATTCACCGTCACATCCTAGCTCTCATGCATAAACAATCACACCGCACACGTACAGCTCTTTTGTGTCAACGCACGCACGGATGAGGGCGTACCGCCCTCCCCACCCACCTCCCGCCCCACCATCCGCCCCCGTAGCGCGAGTGGTGGGCGTTCTTTGAACATACTTCACCGCAATGGTCAGTGCGGGTGGGTGAAAGCTGAGCAAGGGAAGGGCGCACACATTCGGGAGCATGGGAGTGCAGTACAACAATGGATTTGGCTTCATTCCCCCCTTGCCAGCCACAACTTATCCATGAAAGCCACGCACTGAAATTATGTCACGAGATAATTACTAGGATCCATGTCTTAATGGGGAGGGTCTTTGCCTCCTAACATCAGGCGATTCACCAGCATTGGCTTCAGCGCGGCTGACTTTGCCTACGAGACACTGAACGTCCCCCGCTCCCAAGCACTGTCGCGCAGATTCTCAAACAGCGCGGCTGCACCGGGACGATGCCGTTAGGGACCCTCCGCCAATCGTGTCCTCATGCACGCATGCGTGCAAAGACAAAGATTCCCCGTATAGCCTCGACAGACTGTTGGGGCAAGTGCTGTTAGCGAGCAGCACCGATGAAGGCCGGCACACGAGGGGGTGGGTGGCCAGCACCACGCCCGACCGCCTTTGTCTCCCCCAGTGGCGATGTTTACACACCGCACCGGCTACTCATTTGAGGCCGAGTAGAACCTAGGGGAGGGCCAGCACCAGTTCAGACAGTTGTCACTAGAGTTGGCCGTGAGCGGGAATCGAACTTGGGTCGCTGGGTACCGTAGCGCAGCGGCACTCACTTGCTTCCACACTCCCGCTGCGTGCGCACACACGCGAGTACACGCGCACGTTCACGCACGTACGCGCACGTACACGCACGCCAAGCCCATCCCAAGGAGCAAGGGCCCCCGAGAAGAACGTGCGATGGACATTTCAGGGCCCCTGACCTTAAACAACACGGGGCGAGAACAGCCTCTGGAATGTGGCCGAACGTGTATTGTACAAGAGCGCGAATTTTACACGGCGCAAGACCAACGATTCCCCAACTCCACAACCCGCCAAGGGGTTTGATTTATTATTTCTTGCCGTGTTTTTTTCCCTTTCCACCCACCACGATCCACGGCAGACGAAAAGGGGATGAACGAGGTGGGTCGGCGGTGCCGCGTGCGATTTGAGAGATGTCTTCATCAATCGCCGGAAGAGGCTAAAGGTCAACCAGGGAGGGCATCTCACGATGGAATCGATCGGGAGGTTAAAATGGAATATCACGAGCGTGCCGCACGCGTCGAGATCGTGCGCGTGAGAATCGATCTTTTCTTTTTACCATTTAAGCCAGCGTTATGCAAATCGCGAATGCTAATGTCGCATCCAAGATTAATTACAGCCCTTTGTCAATCCGCTGGGGGATGAAGGTTTCCAACATGCCCTTGTCGGTCCCGGGCAGGGCGGGGTGGGGGGGGCAGGGAGAGTGCAGGGGGGAGGACATCTTGTTTGACCATACTTCACCACGCTGGTCAGCTCGGATTGGTGAAAGTGGGGTGCAGGACAATGGTATCGAAGTCAGGTGACCAGACCGAACCCGGCAGCCAGTGTTCTATTTAAACTATTGAAACTATTTTGGATTTTACCAGGATAGGCCCACCGAGCTATGTGGCTCTTTATCAGAAGCGACCTGCCCCACAAATGATAGCTCAACGAAGTGGCTCATCATGGTGACAAGCCACGTCATTGAGCCGGAGGACCCAGAGAAAAATCCACGCAACCACAAGGAGAGACATTCAAACTCCAAATATACAGGCGTCAGGGTTGGGATCAAACCCACGGCCTCCTGTGTACCAGGCGAGGTAGTTAACATCCCGCCACCGTGGCTCCCCTGCTAAGACGGCAAACATCAGTGGCGGGCGATATCTTTCCACGTTCCCACCACCCACCCCAACATCCCCTCCCCCCACTCTCCTCCACCACCTCCCAGTCACCAACCGGCCATGCCCAGTTTGGTGAAGTTTGGTCTGGCAACCCGCATGACCGTCAAGGCGTGGGGTGAGGCCCTCCCACGGCAGTGGCTTGGAAAAGGGAGTAAGCGATGAGTTGGTACGGTGAATTGGTACGGTGAATTGGAACAGTGAATTGGCGCGGTGAATTGGTGCGGTGAATTGGTGCGGTGAATTGGTACGGTGAATTGGTACGGTGAATTGGTACGGTGAATTGGTACGGTGAATTGGTACGGTGACGCAGCCCCCAGCGGTGCCGCGGCGCTCGCTCGCTCGCTGCAGAGGCGCGCGGTTCGAATCCCGGCGACGGCCCCGGTCAATATTACCGTGCTGCGTGTTAACCGAAACAATACTTACTTCTACTACGAGCCATCCGCCGCATCATAGACATTACAGATCCCGCGATGTCATTCGCAAGAGTCGTGCAATTTGTGTGTCGTGGGCCAAATTTCGTCCAAATTTGAAACAGTTACACCGCAAGAAATTCGTCGATTTTCATTACACGTAGGAATCATCACTCTTCACCGTGAAAACTTGGTGAGAGTTATGAGACTCACTCAAGCGCAATGATAATATTAAAGGAAAGTATGATATTCATTACCAAAGATTGTTGTTTTTTTTTATCGAGGGTGCTTATTAAGGGGTCCCTGTAACACCCTTATGAAGTGTACATGAAACGAAAAAAAACACGTACGTTGTGTTTTCCGCAAAATAAACACTTTAATATTTTGACGTTGGAGAGATGGACGGATGTATAAAGGTGAGCTATTGTCTGCTTATCGGTTTCATTCTCAAGAGTGGTTCTCCGTGGGACGTTGCCATGGCCCTAATCACGGCATCGGAATTACCCGCAGTTAAGTCGTAAACTAAGAGCGACTGCCTCTACCTGGCCATGATGATCCCACGCGTTTCTATGCAGTGTGCCCCGAAGCACGAATAATAATAATAATAATTTGCTTCTGTGACCGATTGCCACCAAAGGGTTAAAGTTCACTGGCAAAAAAAAAAAGTTTGCACTTAAGCGTAAGACACAATCGCTCTGGACACGATAACTCAGCCTGGGAATGGTTAACCAACCCCCCCTTTTACTATTTTCTGCAATGCGTTGCGAAATCCCTTCCAGTTCGTTTTTATTAAGGGATGGTCCACACGAGGTACGCTTTGTAACAATTCGCCTAACCTCGTAAATTCCGAATATTTACGGTTCGCGGCGGCAAAGATTCAACGGTGAAAGGCGCAGCCCTGCAAGTGCTTTGGCTGACGTGACTGCTGGCCAATAACAGCTGCGATTATTCATGAACTTTTCCTGGGGCCTTCCCGTAGGTCGACTCGGCACTAAATGAGTAGCTTGTGCAGCGTGTGTGTGCAAACATTAGCACTGGGGAGATAAAGGCGGCCGGGCGTGGTGCTGGCCACCCACCCCCTCGTGCACCACGCCGGCGTTCAAAGGTGCTCGCTAACAGCACTTGACCCAACAGCCTGTTGAAGGCTATAGGAGGAGGGGGGAATCTTTATCTTTATCTTTAATATCATTGTGTGTTCATGTCAACATTCAAGATGCGCTTCACTGACACACTCCAGGTCAGGACATTGCTCTTCCTCAATCTCTCTCTCTCAAACTCCTGGACTTTCGAACATTCTCTCATCTTCAATAGCTCACTATGGAACACGAATTTTTGTTCCTGGTTAGTAAGTGTTATTTTCGAATTGCTCATGCCTCAAAAGTATAGAAAATGGCTATTATTCCCCACAAACTTTGCTTTTGTGACCAGGACTTTACGTGAAGGAATGACACAAATGCACACCACGTGTTATCATTGAAAATGGGTCACAAAAGCAAAGTTTATGGGGAATAATAGACATTTTCTGTACTTTTGAGGCATAATCAATGAGAAAATAACACTAATTACCCAGGAACAATATTTTTTTTTGTTACACAGTGCATAGTCCCCGTCACCCAGCTCAACTCAAACAACTCGTAGCCTGCTTTGCATAACACTAGAGTTACGAGGTTATGGCGAGCCGCTGAGATATAAGAATTAAAATATGAATTCATTGTATTATCTGTGGCATGCCCTATCTCTTGAAATCAGACACTGCCTCAACAACTCATTCATTACGCCGCAGGCACAGAGCTGTATCCGCTCACCTCCGTAGCACGCCACCGTGTTCACTTGAAAGCGCGTGGCATTTGAAGTTAAGTGGAGTTAAATTTGTTTAAGCAGGTGAAAACGCAAGCGATCGGGTTAGCAACCTGGGTCACCCACATCTCATCATCGGGTCGATAAAATATTGAATTTTACCGGGCGACTATTGAATGCACAATCGAGCACGAGCGTAGAACATTAACAGGCTGATGCGCACACCTCCTTCATGAATGGGAAATTAAAGAGACATGCCACAGTAATGCGACTGCGGCCATGCGACCCAAAGTATGGACCACAGAGCAGAGGTCGCAAACGGGTTTTGATTCCTTACCCGTACCCGTACCCGGCCGCACCAGGGTCGCAAACGGGTACCCGTACTCGACCGTACCCGTACCCGGCCGGGTACGGGTAGGGTACGGATATCGGGTACCTGATTGCGACCTCTGGGATGAAGCCATGTTGCAGGCAGGGGTGGGTTGATTCTAGGAACTTGAATTGTGAGAAGAGACAAGACGTTGGGAAATGAGTGACAAACGGTTACTCACCAGTGACTCACGGTCTACCCGTACACGGCCGCACCAGGGTCACAAACGGGTACCCGTACCCGGCCGGGTACGGGTAGCCGGGTATCGGGTAGGGTACGGGTATCGGGTACCCGGTTGCGACCTCTGCCACAGAGTAACACGCACAGTGGTCTGCTCTCCTTCAACGGAGTAGGAGGAGGAACAGCAAAACGACAACAACTCTCTCTAGGCTCCTCTAAGAAAAGCTGTCTCGGGTGTGGACCAATCAACTTCTGATAATGATATGTTTGCATTTTGACTGCTTGTGTTGTGGTTATTGCAAACATGATGCTTTGTATAAAGGTGTCAGTGTTTGTACCAGTTGAAAGGGTAAAAACCTACTACTATATTTTGCCACTGGTAAAGGAGATCTCAGTGTAAATGCTTACCCCGAGCTCTCAATACTCTGATAGTGCGCTGTTTTTGAGTTGTACGCCTTTTGGCGTCATCTGGTCCAATACCAATGGAGACTAGGCTCTAAGAAAAGCTGTCTCGGGTGTGGACCAATCAACTTCAAGGACAGTGCATATCATTATCATTATCAGAGTTGTTTCTTTTGTTTGCATTTTGACTGCTTGTGTTGTGGTTATTGCAAACATGATCCCTTGTATAAAGGTGTCAGTTTTGTACCAGTTGAAAGGGTAAAAACCTACTACTACGACAACTTTCTCTCTGCTGCTGAAGCCCTCTCACCGTGGGTGGCTAGCAAACCTCGACATTTTGATTTAGCTCCTGAGCATATTGCCACACGCTAGAATATAATACTGTAGTCGGTGGTTCAGTGCCCGGTCAGGAAACAAATTAATTGGTGATAGTGCATCGGCAGCGGTGCACAACGCATAAATAACAAAAAACGAATTCGTCAATAACACTGCGGCCTTAAATAATACATGTATGAAAGAGGCGACCGCCAGATCTTATCTGGAACATAACCGCGTCCCTAATCGATGGGATGGCTTTGATGAGGAGAGTGATAGGCCGTGGCCTTCCGAGAGGATGTCAATGGATGAACGACAGCTTTGTACCTCTCCAGCAAAAGCGACATCACCGCTGTGGCTGTCGTTACATCCGTTTTAAGGTCCTTGCGAAAATGTCATGACCACCACCATTATCATTATTAGCCATAATCAATCCACTGGTGGATGAAGGCCTCTCCAAACCCTGGCCATTTCACCAACAACCCTACGATGTTAGGCACCAGGCCTGGACTTCCACGGGAGTGCATTTCTCCCGGAACAACTTCATCGATTCACAAAACGGGATTGTTTTCCCGTCAACGGCCACCGCTTGGATCGCGTGCAGTCGTTTCAACATTAGTGACAGCATCCCACTTACAGCTCCCTGTAATTTACAAGTAATCCTTCAGGTTAAGGCTCATCTCCTGCTTAAAACTCATCCGCCACTTTGATGACGTGTAAAGGCTTCACACAATTTTTCGCCGTGGGATGTATCCATATTTTTGTTAAATAAATATTTCACTCAACAAAGCAAACCGGGTACCAGGCAAACATGCGTGGCTCTAAGAATGGTGCGGGCAAGGGAACAGGTGCACACGCCGTACAAATCGCTGCGTTCACTTTGACATTTCTTATTTCAGATATATTTGTTTATTATCTCGGGTTACATTGCGTCCGTGCTTCCGGCTTCGTTTCAGCAAACAGGAAAAAAAAAATGGGTCCAGTCCAAACTTCCTGCGGCTATGGTCGGAAGACATTGCCGCCGTGCGTTACGAAAATTCCTTGGAAGTTGACGTCGTAGAACTACTCCTGAGGTCCACTTTATAAAAAATTCACCCGTAAAAACAACGTTTTTCACTCTAAATCCTTTACATGCGTGGCGGCTAGAGTCCTCTCGTCCTCTGGCTTGAGATGGCTGCCACCTATGGGTCAGATGATTGTCTGCCAGCATTAAGCAATTGGTAATTAAATATTTAAAAAAATTCCCTAAAGTGTAAAATTTTGGAAAAATTGTTTCACGAACAACGAGTCTGTGTGGAAAATGTCAGCTCGATTGGATCACGGGAAGTGTGTTAAAAAACGACCGAAAGATTTGCACGGTCGTAAGCAAGCAAGCAAGTGAACTTAATATAAAGGATTTAAAAAAACACAGAAGAGGCCTGCCCCTGTAAAACTGTTCATTCACGTGACTGCTGCCCCATACTTCCCCCAGGGACTCATTGGTAAAAAGGCCCCAAAGTCCTCCCTGTGGCTGCCCTGGGACTTATTGAAGGGCTCCATCACCCAGAGAATGCCCTGGGGGACTCGCTGGTGCCCCCAGGGCCACTGCAGCTGTCCCGGGGGATCGTTGTTGTTGGAAAATGAAGCGAATTCAAACTCCATGAAACCTGGAGAAATGAATGGAGTTCAAAAGAACTCACAAACCGCCTGGGTTTAATCTTCTACGAAGCTCGTGGTCCACCCTGAACCGCATCTGCACAAACCATGGCAGACGCGGATACCTAATGGCACAAATGGAAAGTAAAAAAACTCTCCATCAGCGTGCGACTGCGGTGATCCGGAACAGACCGACAACGTATAATGACGCAATGCCCCGATCCACAGATACGAAGGAGACACCACGGCGATGATACACTCTGTTCCTCCTGAGGCCGGTTATCTGGCTTCGCCACCTGAACATGAAATTGCAGTCCTTGCTCCGTATCTTACATCAGCCACACGAAAGAAGCAGTTTGTCGTTGTCGTTGGGCACCCGGTTGCTCCATGCCGCGCGGGGCGCCCACCTCTCTCCCGTGTTTCTCAACAGTCGTGCACTTCCCCCGACACCCGTTCTACTCTAAGTCGGTGGTTTGTTTCGATTTAAAGCTTTCGTGACTGCAGGGATTCATATTCTTGTTTTTTTAGGTAAATTCGCGTATAAGGGAAACAATAAAATAATAAAAATATAAAACAATAAAATTCTCACGACGTTTCGACTGCAACACAAGCAATCATCATCAGGTGTGAAATCCACAGCAAGAGAATTGAATTTTATATTTGTATTATTTTATTATTTCCCTTCTACGTGACTTTACCGAAAGAACCAAGAATATTCTTAATATGTTTTATTTTTATTATTTTATTATCTCCCTTCTACGTGCCTTTACCGAAAGAACCAAGAAGATGGTGGTTTGTTTGTTTTTTGCTATAAAGGATCTCTCAGATCGCATTGGCCCCCTACGCCACCCGGGCGACATGTAAGAAGCCCTTTTCCACTGGCGCACGTGAGCCGCGCTAGCGCAGGTGCCCTCGCGGTACACGTGGTGTCGCCGCCGGCTATTTTGCCGGGCCGAGACAAAACCAAAACGCGCAGTGCTGGAATCACAAAGACGGCACCACCAGCGTCTCCACTCGCTCACCGCGTGCCGCTATTAGCATGGTTGGCTACGTACGGTGCAAAAGAAGTTTAACAAAGACAAGACAAGATCCCCTGTATATCCCTTAACAGACTGTTGGGGCAATTGCTGTTAGCGAGCACCTATGAAGGCTGAAACGGCACACGAGGGGGTGGGTTGCCAGGACCACGCCCGGCCGCCTTTGTCTCCCCAGTGGCGATGTTTACACACCGCACAAGGTATTAATTTGAGGCCGAGTCGACCTAGTGGAGGCCCAGGACCGGTTCAGATAATCGTCACTGGTGTTGGCCATGAGCGGGAATCGAACTCGGCACGCCGGGTTCGTAGCGCAGCGCGCTAACCGCTACACTACCGCTCCCCACTATTAGCCTGATTTGTCTATGTACGCTGCAAAAGAAGTCCGACATCAATATTTAGAAACACGGCACCACCGCGTCGCCCGCTACACGCGCCCCCACGTGGCTCACCACGCGTGACACCACCAGCACGGCACGGCACGGCTTCCGCAGTGGAAAAAAAACACGCCGGGCCGGCGTGTCCCGGTCCGCGTCGGGCCGGGCACTCGGCACTCGGCAAGGCACTCACTTGAGCCACCGCGGGAAGGGCTGGTCGGCGTTGGCTTTGGTGCGCCACAAGCTGGCCACGAAGGCGAAGGGCCAGGCAAGCAGCATCATGAACGCGGCGAGCAGCAGCCGGATGGGGAAGATCGTCACCGACATGAGTCCGATCTGTCTCGTCACACAGACACACACACAAAGACAACCGTTTCCCCCAGAGCCTTCACAGACTGTTGGGGCGAGTGCTGTTACCGGAGCGCCGACTAAGGCCGGCAGGGCACACGAGGGGGTGGGTGGGACAGCACCACGCCCGGCCGTCTTTGTCTCCCCAGTAGCGATGGTTGTTTTATACACCGCAGCAGATAATTATTTGAGGCTGAGTCGACCTAGGAGAGGCCTTGGACAAGTTCAGATAATTAACAATCGTCTTGGCCGTGAGCGGGAATCAAAATCGGATCACCGGGTTCATAGGGCAATGCGCTAACCACGACACTGCCGCTGTGTCGTGTCTCACACACACACATACGCACGGACACACGCACGCTCGCGGACGCACATACGCGCCCATACACACACACACAAAAAGACAAAGATGCCCCGTATAGCCTTAACGGACTGTAGGGGCAAGTGCTGTTAGCGAGCACCTAACTGGTACACGAGGGGGTGGGTGGTCAGCACCACGCCCGACCACCTTTGTCTCCCCAGTGGCGATGTTGACACACCGCACCAGGTACTCATTTGAGGCTGAGTTAACCTAGGGGAGGCCCAGGACCGGTTCAGATAATCGTCACTGGTGTTGGCCGTGAGCGGGAATCGGACCCGGATTGCCGGGTTCATAGCGCAGCGCGCTAACCGCTACACTACCGCTTCCCATACACATACACGCGCACACACACATACACACACACATACACACACGCGCACACACACATACACGTCCACACACGCGCACAGACACACACGTCCACACGCACCAGGGGGGCAGAGGTCACGACGTGCCACAAGTGCCCGCGAGGACATCGGCAACAACGTTACGGGCGCTTAACGGCCATCAGGGCTGTTCTACCAAGCAACCGACTCTTTGTAGAAGCAAATATAGCTGTAAATAAATCATTTGAAGTTTCAACTTCTAAGCTTTCCTTTTACTAACGGCTCACAGGGCATTTTGTTACCACGTAAATGGGGGTGGAAATGGCAATGGAATGGAATTCGTCGTGCAGTCCATGTTCACTGGCACCCACTCTAGACACGCACTCACCTCCGATTAACACGGTAGGCTACGTATGGTGCAAAAGAAGTTCCACGAAAATACATATATACAAAGACAAAGATCCCCTGTATAGCCTTTTAACAGACAGTATACGAAGGGATTGGTAGCCAGCACCACGTCCGACCGCCCTTGTCCCCCCAGTGCTAATCTTTTACACACCGCACCAGGTACTAATTTGAGGTCGAGTCGACCTAGGGGAGGCCCAGGACCGCTTGAGATAATCGTCACTGGTGTTGGCCATGAGCGGAATTAAACTCGGGTCGCCAGGTTCATAGTGCAGCGCGCTAACCACTGAACACGCTCACACACTCACAGCCTGAATAATAATATTTATTTATAAATACAGTGATATTGCGTAGATTTGTACTGACCACAGTTTTCGCACGGGAACACGAAAAACCGCAACGAGTGAGGAGGAAGGCAGCCGGAACCGGCGTTACCAACAATTGCCCAAGCTCTGGCATCCTGCATTAAGATGTCCGGCCATCACCGAAACATTCGTGCCTCCGGCGGATTTAATGAGAGGCCTTCGAACCAGCAGTGGCATGAGCAAGCGAAGTTGGCAGGGCTGCACCTTTATTACATGGAACGGACGGAATCAGGTGCGATGCAGAGGTCGCAAACGGGTTTTGATTCCTTACCCGTACCCGGCCGCACCAGGGTCACAAACGGGTACCCGTACCCAGTCTGGTACGGGTACCCGTTCCCTACCCGTACCCGTACCCTACCCGAAATGAGTGACAAAAGGCTACTCACCAGTGACTAACGGCCTACCCGTACCCGTACCCGGCTGCACCAGGGTCGCAAACGGGTACGGGTAGCCGGGTATCGGGTAGGGTACGGGTATCGGGTACCCGGTTGCGATCTCTGGTGCGATGTCTGGGTGTGGACGCGCGCGCATCGCGTCTCCGTGGCATTGCTCGTAAGGACGCACAGTCGTCGACGCCGCGGCACTCAACGCTCGCACGCACGCTGGACTCCTCTCGCGCCGTTACGTAGCCAAGCGTCGTGCTAGTCGGAGGTGCGACGAGTCGAGCTTGGCCACGCGTGGCGGCCGTACTGCAACGCCTGGAACTGCGGCGCGTTGGATGTGCTGACACCGCGCTCATTCATTCATTCACACCGAGGCATGCGCCGCGACAAGGAAGTAAATCGTGGAAGAGCAATTCGGTAAAAACGCGCAACTCTATTAATAGCCACGAGTACAGTAAATTAATCAAACGTGCTGAAACGGCAACTGCTCTGGGAAAACCGATAATCTTTCACGTGAAAATGTCTGAGAATTAATTAATTACCAGCAATGGCACCGGGGAAAACAAACGGACGTCGTAAGTTTGCATTATGTAAAGTCATCGTTGGCCATTGTCTATCCACTGCTGGATGGAGGCCCTCCCCACACTGTCACCATCACTCACGGTTCACTGCCGCTGCCATCCCATCTTCGCTCCCAGCACATGAGCCGATCTCATTGCTCCATCTACCCGGCGGTCGTCCTCTTCGCACTCCATTCTGTGCTATGGCTGCTGTTCCGTCACCAGTCTCGCCCATCGGCCATCGACCCATTCAGCGGAAGATTAGGCCAAAGTAGTCTCCCTCTGGGAGATAGACCCTTCCGCCGGCAGCGGCGTGCGCCACACATTGCAAGGGCTGCTCCTTTATCCCCACACCCATGTCGATACAAATGCATTACATGGCTATACGCACGCCAGCGCAAGCCACAATGGAAATTAGGGCATCGTGAATACAACGCCCTGCCCTGCAGCGAACAACTACAACTGTCTGTATTCCAGTCGGCACAGACAATACCGTGTTGATGGTAAGGCCAACAACGGTACTGCTCGTGTGCTTGGCAAGAATTCACGGTGGCATCGTTCATAGGTCTCAAGAGAAAACACCTGGTGAGGCCCGGTGGCTCCGCAAGCCGGCGCAAAACTCACAAATTACTTTTGATGTTCAAGTTGGTGATGTTGATTTATTGCGAAACACGTGTTTGTCATTCTGTAGATGACTTTGGGAACTTGTAGACGCACAAGGACGACCGAACAAAGGTAGTTTTGTAAAGAAATGTACGTCGAAAATAAATTGGCGTTTTACAAAATAAAAGTGCGTGCTTGCAATTGCACGGTGAGAGAGCATTCCACGAATCAGAGAACTAGAGATGCCGGTCGAAGACACAATATTGACTGTAAAGAAAAGTAAGTGGGCTTGGGCAGAACCTGTTTTGGCTAGAAGGGGCGTTGGCCGTGGTGGTCTAGACTAAACTCGAACTAAACTATTTTATTTACCAGGCAAAGCCCACTGAGCCGTAGGTTCCTACCAGTATAATTAATATACAGTTCCGATTTAAAGCTTTCGTGACTGCAGGGATTCATCTTCTTGGTTCTTTCGGTAAAGTCACGTAGAAGGGAAGTAATAAAATAATAAAAATAAAACATAATAAAACAATTCTCACGACGTTTCGGCCACAACGCAAGCAGCCGTCCTCAGGTGAAAACCAGGTCCGTCGAGGCGACAGAGTCTGAAAAAAAAAAAAAACTCTGTCGCCTCGACGGACCTGGTTTTCACCTGAGGACGGCTGCTTGCGTTGTGGCCGAAACGTCGTGAGAATTGTTTTATTATGTTTAATTTTTATTATTTTATTACTTCCCTTCTACGTGACTTTACCGAAAGAACCAAGAAGATAATATACAGTTGTATAATGACACACGAGTACAATGATAACAATCATTGTATAATGCGCATTCCATCCTAGCTTGGGTTCCACGCTAACAAAAGCAACGATCACCAATAGAGGGCGACGTCGACCCCGGACTCAATGCGATAGGAGCGAGGAGGCGGCCAGGGCATTGCATTACAGAACATGGGCTCCTTAACTCATCTGTGCAATCGTTGGAGTGTTAATGCCCTCTCATATTTGTGGTCGGTTTTTCTGGATACTCCAGTTTCCTCACACGCGCACACACAGACACAAACGCTCCTTAGAATGGAATTGGCCAGACATGGGGTTGCATTGGATAAATGACTAATATTGAAAAAAACATTATAGATGGGACGATGAAACCATTAACTTGATTAATCAAGTGAATATTGCAATCGACCACTTATTCAGTGGTCGGTCACGAGGGCCCCTTTAAAAATGTCTGCCAACATTCCTGACTATCGAAGGCAGGAAACCCCTTAAAAGCCACGTATGGTATGGCACAGCTAAAGATGTCGATGACATTACCAAGCCATGCCCGTCACCTCCCGTCCAGCGGCACACGAGGAACGGTAGTGAGACTTCCACCCCGCCAACCCCCAAACTATATTTCATGTTATCCGATTTGGCCAGTAATGGAACGATAATCGGTTGAGTAATCGATTACTTAAGCAATCGGATTACACCAGATCAAAAAAGATATTCACTTGCACACAGCCAAAGAGCGAGCGCGCTGCCAAACGGTTTAGTAACACGAATCATCCTTCAAGGATATCGGGCAACTCTTGATGGCATCAACACAATGTACACCTCGTTAATTTGTCTGTTGCGATGGCTTTCATCATCATTAACGGATTCGAATTACACTGCGGCAGGAGCAGTTGGAGTTACTATATTAAAACTGCATTAAGATAACGCTTGGCTTCCACTTGAGCCTTAATTGCCTAACTCGAGTTAATCATTCACACTGCAACACAACCCGGTGCAGATAAAAGCGTTTAAGTTTACAACCTCCTAGACAGCCGTAGAGATAAGGTTCCATTTCACTCTCTGCAGATGCCTTCCTACACATTCATCATCACCATCATCATCAGCCATGGCCAATCCACTGCTGGATAAAGGCCTCCCCCCCCCAAAGCTGTCGCCACCTCCCACCGACCCTGCGATGGCAGCAAATCCATCACGTGAAATGATCTCCTCCGCCAGTGGACGTACTTCTCGGACCGCGTTGCGCTCCTTGACTGCCGCTCCGTAACCGTTCTCTGCCCCTTGTCCATCATCCCGTCTCGGCGTGACGCGCCCTGCCCACAGCCGCTACTCACTTTGCTTGTTAGCGTTTGTGTGATGTCGTTCGTGAACCTGTGAAAGTTCTCTGATCCCGCGAGTTCCTCTTGCTGCCTCGAAATTTAATGGCCAAACGATGCGGCCTCTCCACCAAGCTTTTTTTTGTTTTAGCGCTTTTAAATATTTTGTTCCGTATTTTTCGTTAAGGACCCACGTTTCTGGGAGCCATATGTCACGTGCACACTGCAAGTGCCAATATGAACAACGAATTATTGGACTTCTGGAGCGAGTAATGTAAAAATTCAACACTCATAACTGCACACATCTGCGCCGTATATTTGACGTGTACATTGCACCTCCGATTAAGCACGGTTGGCTACGTACGGTTTGAAAGAAGTTCAACACACGTACGTCTTTTGTAAACCTCTTTGTTCAAATCACTGCGAAATGGAAAACTAAAAAAACTGATCAATGTCACCCAGAACAGACCACGGGACGTCTAACGTCTCAGTACCCAGTTCACACACACACGAAGGAGACATCCCCATCATCATTGTCAACACATTCCTGCAAGGGAGCTGGTAGGAACGTTGGGTTGCTCGGTCAATGGCCAGAGTCAACGGCAGCGTGGTGTATTCCACAAATATGCCCGACTGTGAGGGCGGGCACAAGCCGGCGTGAGTAGGTTAAACGTTGAGTTTTATAAGGGCACCACGGGGTGACTAGCCCACCCCACCCGGGCCCACCCCTCCCACCCCCCACCCAGCCTCACCCAGCCCCTCCCCACCCTCCCCACCCCACCCAGCCCCACCCTCCCCATGCAGCCCCTCCCCACCCAGCCCCTCCATCCCCACCCAGCCCCTCCATGCACGACGGACGGACACAATAATCCCGTGGGCTGGTGCAACCAGGAGGTTCCTACCAGTATAACAGCGATGCTCTGCTACTCCCCATGGAATGATCTGGCTCCACCAACTTCATGTAAAACAACAGCTGTTGCTCACCATCATCAACATCATCCAAAAAGACCCCAAATGCACCCGACGCTGTCAGATCTCGAGAAGCTAAGCAAGGGTTGAGCCTGGACAGTGCTCGAATGGGCTACCAGTGTGCGTACAACAGGTGCTATCCAGGGCAGTGTGGAAAATATCCATTGTTGAACTGCACTTCTACGCTCCCACATCTATGCTTGCCACCTTCGCCAAAACCTGACTGACAGGTGGCGGGGTGAAGGATGGCCAGGTGTCTATTAAGTATACCAGGTATCGATTTAAAGCTTTCGTGACTGCAGAGATTTATCTTCTTGATTCTTTCGGTAAAGTCACGTAGAATGGAAATAATAAAATAATAAAAATAAAACAAAATAATTCTCACGACGTTTCGGCCACAACGCAAGCAGCCGTCCTCAGGTGAAGAACAGGTCGTTGGGAAAGACAGCGTCTGAAAGTTGTATTTATTTTAATTTTTATTATTTTATTATTTCCCTTCTACGTGACTTTACCGAAAGAACCAAGAAGATATAACCAGGTATCTATGAAGTTTGACCAGGTGTCTATCAAAGGCTGGGTGAAGGCCCTCCGCTTAAACCGTGCTGATCATGAGTGCAGTTTGACCATACTTCACCACGCTGGTCGACGCGGCGAGGAAAGCGATGAAAGCCTCCCAAGTTATTATTTAATCCCGGAATTCATTTCGCCTGCAACTAATCTGTACTGAACACAAACGCAAGCCCATCCATGCAATATCCAGGCTCAAACACGCTTAGCTTCTGAGATCTGAAGGCGATCATATACACAACTATAACGAGTGTCGCGTTATAATTAAACATTTTATTTGGCATATATGATGACTTAAACTGTGGCGTAAATCGAAATTGTATTTTAAACGGACTGTATGATTTATTGTACGCTAGATATAAATTGTATTAAACTGTAAACTAGAACTGCGCTATCAGGATTATATTACGAACCCTAAATTGTACTGAATTATATAACACAAATTGTGTTTAATATTTAATTACAAACACAATTTTTTTACCAACTGCATAAAATATTAATTACGTTAAATTGCAAATACCTAAATCTCTGACAGCACAACTGTATCCATTTCGATAAAAAAATATATATTTTAAATTTTATACAAAATAGATAAAGCTTCAAAAGACAAAACACAAATTATCAACAGGTAGGGTAAGTGAAACTAAATCAAACTACATTTAATTTCTACGGGTAAACACAAATTACAAACGATGAACAGAATCATATATACAGATTGTTCGCCTTGTGATATTATTCAACAAAATAATAGTGTACATCATCTAAATTATGTTACTGCTCATGCAAATCGCACAATGTGATGCATTTTTTAAAAATAAATCTGAATAACATCGCAAATAAATATCACATAAAACCGTAAGGACATTTCAACAGCAAAAAAAATTCCAATTTTGTAAAATAAAAATCCCAATTTTGTAAAATAAAAAATAGACAAAACCACCAAACTACACACCACCAACACCAACACGTAGAGTGAACGGATGTCTACCCGGGCGAACGAAAACGCCACGCGTGAACAAATCACAAAACAAAAAAAATAAAACAAAAAATGTACAATCCACTATGAGCTTACGCGTATCTTGTCCGCGCGGCTGTATTGGATGACGTGCTCGAACGGGTGGAGGTCGGGACACCGGCTCTCGGATAGCGGCTCCGCGGCGTTGGGCGCGCCGTCCTCGGTAGCTGCCCCAGGGCCGACCGTAGGGCCTACCCCGTCTCGGCCTCGGTGTCTCGGCGTCGCCTCCATGCGGGAAGATCAACGGATCCCGAGGAGTTGGTGGTGGGGTGGGGGAGGACAATGATTGCTTCAGCTGTTGATGCTTTTGCTGGTTGCCGTCGAGGCTTGCGCGTCTTGGTCGTTTGTTGATTTGTTTAGAGCTTAAAATTTTTTGTTGGTTCCCTCTCACAAACCACCCCGGCGAGGTTCTGAGACCCCCGCGGACCGGGTCGCGCACTGCGCATGCGCGCGGGGGATGGGGGGGTGCTTAAACGTAGTACGATATTCAAAGCAGCGCGCGTTACAATACGTACAACGCACAAGCGCGGCGAAATCCCAATTAATAACGAGTCGCGAAGCGAACGAAAAAAAGGCAAAGGCGCAGGCCCTGCAATTCCCCACTCGTTGGTTGAAGGGGGACCTCCACCAGGGGGAGCGCCAGAGGCAATTTCGTTCACTGCCTTGACAGTGATGCACGTGCGAACAGGCGTCTTGGATTACACTGGTCAACAAAAAAATTTAAAAAAATCTGGCCTGGAATTTTTGCAGCTGTTTTAGACTAATTTCAGGGTGCTGATTCCAAATCTGATCTCAGATTTGCTCTATCACATCTCATTTTTATGCTATCGGCATACCCCATTGTCATTGATTTTACCCGAAATTAACTCTGTCACTTATGATTGCACGTTGTTGCGAGTCACTACTTTAGTGTTAAAATATGGTGCTGTATTTTTAGGATAGTGTGTTTATAATATAGTTTTATGTAGATATCCACATTTATTTATATTTTTCTTCTGCAGTTTTTATTAAAAATACAATATTTGATATCTCAAAAACCTGATGTGATAGACAAAAACCGATGCCAGATTTGGAATCAGCACCCCAAAATTACTTTAGAACCGTTGGAATACCTTATGCCAGAAAAAAGTGTGTTGACCAGTGCTATTGTTACCCACATTTCACCCACTGTGCGTTGTCACACTGCTGGGTGGACGTGTGTGTGTCACCACTGTGGAGGAGGCTCGTGAAGGACGCTACCGGGCAGTTGGAGGCAGTCACCCTCCAACAACAACGGAGGGCGGAGGAGCGACGCTCACAACAACGAGCGGAGCGCCGGGTGGCTAAAGCACAGCAAGTTGGTACAGTAGGGGGCACAGGTGGTGCATCAGCCAGTCATCTCGGTCATCTCGGTCAGTCGACCCGTGGCACCTGCTGGGTCTGCCCCGTGACCTCCTGCCAGCGGGCGTTCGACACTTGACGTGGCCTCAAGGTGCACATGGCCTGGCACAAGCGTCGTGTTGACGTCACTGCCACTTAGTGGCGAATGGCGGTTGTTGTTGTTGTTGTTGTCACCATTGTGAATGGAACCGGCCACGCGACGGCGCGTGGATATGGCCCCAGCTGCGTGCGACAGGCTGCGGCATGGACACCGTGCAGGAGAACGTCTTGAGTGTGCACGGGGAGGACGCGGCTGCAATGCCACCCAAAATAAGTTGAAAATAATTTTCTCCGGGTCTTTCGGTAAAGTCCACGTGGATCTACGTGAATTCCTGCTAAGGGGCCGTCCATAAATGACGTCACGCACCTAGGTGGGGGGGGGGGGGGTCAGATTTTTGTGATGAGGGGGGGGGGGGTTGAGAAATGTGACGTCACATCAAAATGCGCAACTTTAAATAAATATAAAATTTACACCACTGGAACCTCATTTGCCTAGTAAAAAATATGATAATTGTTTTTTTACCCATTTATCTGGCAACAAAATTGACACCTTTTTTTACAACTTCAAGAACAGTGCATACATTATCAGAGTTTTAATCTTAATTTTTGAGCTTTCGTGACTGCAGGAATTATTATTTTGTTCTTTTGGTTAAGTCACGTCTAAAGATAAAATAATAAATTAAATAATAGCATATTACGACGTTTCGATTGCAATACAAGGACACACAGAGAGAGGACACATATCGGCACATATATTTTTAAGGTTAGATTTTTGTTGCTATTTCTTTTATGCCTGATGATGATTGCTTGTGTTGCAATCGAAACGTCGTAATATGCTATTATTTAATTTATTATTTTATCTTTAGACGTGACTTAACCGAAAGAACCAAAGAATATTAGAGTTTTGTTTTTTGTTTGCATTATGACTGCAGGTATTGTGGTCTATGCAAACATGACTCCTTGTAAAAAAGGTGTCAATTTAGTTGCCAGATAAATGGGTAAAAAACCAATTATCAAATATAGAATTGTTCTAAGAACACTAATTATTATAACAACACTCCTACAACATCAGAGTGCAGCGCCACATTAAATACGCACTACAATGACAATAGTTTAAAGCCATTTGAAGCATGTTTTTTTTCAAAATGGAAATAAGGTTGGGGGGGGGCAGAGCTTTGTGACGTCATATTTGAGGGGGGGGGGGGGTCTGACTTTTTGTGACGCCGTGTGACGAGAGGGGGGGAGGTCCAAAATCGTCCAAAATCGCGTGACGTCATTTATGGACGGCCCCTAAATCATACGGGCACTTTGAACAACCGGCACACTTTATCCCAACCGCTGTCACGTGATGTGCAATTTTTATAATTGCTGTAAATCGCCTTGGAATAAGGCGCTAAATTCATCTACAGTCACGTAGAAGGGAAACAATAAAATAATAAAAATAGAAAACAATAAAATTCTCACGACGTTTCGACTGCAACACAAGCAATCATCATCAGGTGTGAAATCCACAGCAAGAACATTTGAAAAGAGTGTCGGTTTTTTCTTAACGTAGATGGCCTTGTACATCTGACCAACTGCCAAATCGCTGTCCGTGGTGCTGACGTTAAGAAAAAAACGCCACTTTTTAAACAAAACTCTGCTGTGGATTGTTTGTGTTGCAGTCGAAACGTCGTGAGAATTTTATTGTTTTCTATTTTTATAATTGTATTGTTTCCCTTCCACGCGAGTTTACCGAAAGAACCAAGAATATGAATCCCTGCAGTCATGAAAGCTTCAAATCATGATTCAAAATAATCATACGCGTCGATGTAGAGAATGTAAATAAATAAAGACGAATATTCTTGGTTCTTTCGGTAAAGTCACATAGAAGGGAAATAATAAAATAATACAAATATAAAACAAACTTTTCTTGCTGTGTTTTTCACACCTGATGATGATTGCTTGCGTTGCAGTCGAAACGTCGTGAGAATTTTATTGTTTTCTATTTTTATAATTTTATTGTTTCCCTTCCACGCGAGTTTACCGAAAAAAACAAGAATATGAATCCCTGCAGTCACGAAAGCTTCAAATCAAGATGAATCATTTGTCCACGAGCGCTCTCTGGTGATAAAGGCGGGGATTGTGAGACTAATACGTCCTTATTCTTAGGATTTTTCGGTAAAGTCACGTAAGTAAAAAAAATCTAAATTAATAAAAAGGAAAATAAAATAAAATGAAAATCACGACGTTTCGGAGGCAACACAAGCTTCCGTCTTCAGGTGGAACCGTCACAGTAAATGAGAGATTCCAAGGGATACTACCCCGTATATATACTTGATTACAGCAAGCGTGCTGTGACGGTTCCACCTGAAGACGGAAGCTTGTGTTGCCTCCGAAACGTCGTGATTTTTATTTTATTTTTATTAATTTAGATTTTTTACCTACGTGACTTTACCGAAAAGACCTAAGGATATGAATACTTGCAGTCACGAAAGCTTCAAATCTAGAATTAATACGTCCTTGATAAACAATTGCTTCTGCACAGACTCCAACGGGAGGCACAACACATCAAACGGCCAGCAAACAAACAGCGCTGTCAAAGTTAAGCAGTCTTTTCTTGCTGTGGTTGTCCCACCTGATGACGATGGCTTGTGTTGCGATCGAAACGTCGTGATCTTTTATTTTTCTACCTACGTGACTTTACCGGAAGAAGTAGAGTTTATATAAAGAGTTTAATGCGTTTCTTAAATCGAGTTAGTTTATTATAGCAGCTTCGGGAAAAGACACAGAGAGGGCTGGTGCATCATCATCAATACAAATCATTGCGTTATCTTTCATATTATCTCCCTCGCCTATAGCACAAGGAAGGAGGACCCGGGTTCAATCCCGGACCCTGGCGATGTCTATTGTGTATTTGTAGTCCGCGTGTTCCCTCTCCCCGTGGTCGCGTGGATTGTTCTCCGGCTTCCTCTGGTTTCGCCCTCCACATTTAGAAACAAGGGTGGGTAGAATAATACATAGTGTAATATTACAATGTGGTGTATAGTAATGACAAGTAGTACTAGTCGCATATCTGCATTTCCCATAAATATGCTAAAATTCGTAGTTGTATGGTTTAATATGCAGCACTGTGGTGTGCAGTAGGGTGGGTAGAATAATACATCGTGTAATATTACATAAATATGCTAAAATTCCTCTTGGTATGCAACTTATTTTGTCAAGGCGCTCTTCCTCCTCCCTCCCAGCTTAAATAGACGCTCCAAGCCCAGGACGTGTCATTCAGACTCTGTCTTCTCGACAGACCTGTTCTTCACCTGAGGATGGCTGCTTGCGTTGTGGCCGAAACGTCGTGAGAATTATTTAATTATGCTTTATTTTTATTATTTTATTATTTCCATTCGACGTGACTTTACCGAAAGAACCAAGAAGATAGAAACAAGCGGTTAGACGATATTGCTGCCGCGACTTATACATTTCCATATACCAGGGGTGGGGAACGTCCGGCCCGCGGGCCGTACGAGGCCCGCGAAATCATTTGGTCTCTGGCCCTGCCAAGGCAACCACAGGCGGGACTCGAAATTCAATAAATCTAGGAGAAAACCTGGCAAAGCAGTTGCGAGTAGCAGCAACATCATCAATACCAGCTAACATCACACGCCTCGCCAAAGAGAAGCAGTTCCAGCCCATCACATTAGGGGTGAGTTGATTAAATGTTTGACCAAATATAACGGGCTACATTTTTAAGTTGATAATTTTGTATGGCCCGCGAATGATGTTGTAGATATCCAAATAGCCCTTGGCAGAATAAAGGTTCCCCACCCCCTGCCATATACGATGGTCCAAGCAACTCGCCTGGTATGCAGGAGGTCGTGGGTTCGATCCCGACCCTGACGCCTGCTGCTGTATATTTGGAGTTTCCATGTCTCTCTCTCCCTCCCCGTTATCTCCAGTCCCTCCGGTCTTCCACTCTACTTGTAGAATCAACATCACGCGTTTAGAGTATTTCATCCACTATACATTTCCACGTGATGGGCCGCTTCGCTAAGTTATCGTTAGTGGCCAGGTGGCCTCTGAAACAGAGCTACGGGCAGAAAACCGGAAATTGCACAAACACGAATGCGCTGCTGATTAATTGTATCACACGCGACTCTTTAATTAAACACGCACTAATAAAATTACCAATAGTTTAGCACAAGTGCTGTCGCGCAGTTATTATCACGGAGGAAGGCGCCGCTGTGTTTTAGAGACGCAGCCTGAGTCTGAGTCGTCCAACAGCAGGGGGCGATGCTGCTGCTGCTGTCATCACAATTGAGTGATTCGCAGGTACTCTTGAGGATGTTGACACATGTGGAACGTTAGACCAACGTCAGGTCATCTTTAAGGCTGTGTGTAGGTGCTGAGGCTATCAGTGTTGAGTCTGTGGGTCAGTGTTGAGTCTGTGTGTCAGTGTTGAGTCAGTGAGTCTGTGGGTCAGTGTTGAGGCTGTGTGTCAGTGTTGAGGCTGTGTTTCAGCGTTGAGACTGTCAGTGTTGAGACTGTGTCAGTGTTGAGACTGTCGTGTTGATACTGTGTCAGTGTTGAGACCAGGGGCGGTTTCTTCATTAGGGCGATTGGGCGACGCACCACCAATGTCATTGAACCACAGAGTCACGCGAGCCGTCACTGTGCCTCTGGATATAGCCCAATCAGCGTCATGTCACGTTCTGTGGAATACCGCCTCTTTTTGGGCGATTTCACTCCGGCTGAGAATCGCCCAGAGTCGCCCCATAGCCTCTGAGTTGCGGCCACTACGTCTGCAAATTTGCGCGCGTTACAAATTGTACTATTATTATTATTACATTCAAAGATGCTTTTTTTCGACCGGGGGGCGCTCCAATGCATTCTCTATGGCTTCCGGGAGGGCTCGCCCTAACGTGCTTACGTCATCATACGTGCTTACGTCATCACACGTAAGCACGTTTCATCCAACAATATAATTTGTGGCCACCTAGTGGAATCTTTAATAAATAAACTTGAGTGGTTTGTTTAATAGTGAGTATAGAAACAAACAAGATGTATTGTAAGAGTCACTTTATTTTTCATTAATATTAAAGAAGTGAAGTTGCCTTTACATGCTTAAGCTGTTAATTTATCCATTGCATGGGTGGACCTTATCCTTATCAATCATCCAGACATTTGCCCCCCCTGAGAGATTTTGCAGGAGCCGCCACTGGTTGAGACTGTGTTTCAGCGTTGGGACTGTGTGTCAGTGTTGAGACTGTCAGTGTTGAGACTGTGTGTCAGTGTTGAGTCTGTGTGTCAGTGTTGAGGCTGTCATTCAGTGCTTATACTGTTTGTCAGTGTTGAGACTGTGTGTCATGTTGAGACTGTGTGTCAGTGTCTGTGTGTCAGTGTTGAGGCTGTGTGTCAGTGTTGAGGCTGTGCGTCATTGTCTGTGTATCAGTGTTGAGGCTGTGTGTCAGTGTTGAGACTGTGTGTCAGTGTTGAGGTTGTGTGTCATTGTCTGTGTGTCAGTGTTGAGGCTGTGTCAGTGTTGAGGCTGTGTATCAGTGTTGAGTCTGTGTGTCAGTGTTCAGGCTGTGATTCTGCGTTGTATATTTCGCTCAAACTGCGCCGACCCTGCTTGGAGGAGAGGGGGGAAGGGGGGAACACCGCAGCGATCATCTTAAATCAGAGACCTCCAGTCGCAGAGAGACATCACATGGCCTGAGCAGACGGAGTCAGAGGTTACATTCCTTGCGGGAAAACACGACACCGGCATTTTTCCGTGGGAAATACATTTGGGAATTCCGCACGAAAGCTCCGACGCTTGATGTTCGGCAACGAAAGTCGACAATGTTTAGCGCTTTCACTTTGAATTATTTACATTTTCATCATCGCCATCCACAGCTGCAGCGGCGGGAGAAACACAAACAACAACATCATCATCATCACGGAGTGGCAGGCGAAGGAGTTTTCACTCTTCCAATTCTATATAAAAAATACTATTTGGGAATTACGCACAAAAACTCCGACGCTTAGACATTCGGCAACACGAGTTGACAATGTTTCGCGGCGTTTTACTTAAAATTATTTGTCTTTTCATCACCACCATCCACCGCAGCAGCAGCAGCAGCAGCAGGAACAAACACAAGCAACAACATCGTCATCATCTACATCATCACGGAGTAAATACTCCTTCAGAGTGAATACTCCGTCGGCTGCCACTTCGTGATGATGTAGATCAGAGGCGGGGAACCTTTTATCTGCCAAGGGCCATTTGTATATGTATAACATCATTCGCGGGCCATACAAAATTATCAACTTAAAAATGTAGCCTGTTATATTTGGTCAAACATTTAATTAACTCACCCCTAATGTAATGGCTGGAACTGCTTCTCTTTGGCGAGGCGTGTGATGTTAGCTGGTATTGATGATGTTGCTGCTACTCGCAACTGCTTTTCCAGGTTTGCTCCTAGATCTATTGAATTTCGAGTCCCACCTGCGGTTAGCCTTGGCAGGGTCACACCAAATGATTTTGCGGGCCTTGTACGGCCCGCGGGCCGGACGTTCCCCACCCCTAATCTACATCATCACGGAGTGAATACTCCTTCAGAGTGAATACTCTGTCGGCTGCCACTCAGTGATGATGTGAATGATGATGGTGATGATGTTGTCGCTTACGTTTCTCGTGCTGCTGCAGCAGTAGAAACGCAAGCAACAAAACAAAAAAGGGGAGGGGCTGGGTGGGGAGGGGCCCGTCACCCCGTGGTGCCCTTATAAAACTCAACGTTTAACCGACTCACGCCGGCTTGTGCCCGCCCTCACAGTCGGCCATATTTGCGGAATACACCACGCCGCCGTTGACCCTGCAGGCCACTGACCGAGCAACCCAACGTTCCTACCAGCTCCCTCCGCAGGAATGTGTTAATACTAACCAAAAAACTCAGCACCGTTCGTCAATGACACAACATTTACACATATAGAATAATTGACGTTCAGAGTAACGACCCTGCTTCATTGTGTGCTATGAAGTAGGACAATTGCCCGAAACGTCCGTTATTACTGTAAATCAGAATATGCATTTATACTGCGGGAGGAATCCGATGAGGTGTGAAGGTCTTGTTTTCACTGATGTCCATTCGGGGCACCGGGTCAGAACGTTACAACAACAAACAGCACAACAACACGAAAGTACAAGAAAGGTAAAAAAAAATCACCCAAACGCAAACAAATTAAACTAAACCACCCCCATCCTACCAGGCAAAACCCACCGAGGTGTTACACAACTACGCGCAGTCGTGAGAACGTGTGCTACCACAATTGACAACCTTTAAATTATTATAGATTTGAAGTTTTTCGTGACTGCAAGGATCCATACTCTTTGGTTCTTTCGGTAAAGTCACGTGGGTGAAAATAAAATTAAAATAACTAAACCACTATTTTTATTTTATATTATGTTCACCTACGTGACTTTACCGAAAGAACCAAAGAGTATGGGACCTTTAAATAAAACCCACCAAACGATGTTCAGCATCATTGTACGAACTTTGCTTTACCTTGAACTCCCACGATTTAACACGTTTGTCAACAACAATGTGCACTTTAAAAATAACAAAAATAAAACATGAGAGTCGAAGTTTCGGGCAACGGCCCTCCTTCACAGCACATCATTTTAATAATAGAACGTTGTCTGTGCGCCTGTGCACCACTGCCAAAGCAGTACAACCGCATTATATCAAGTTTCAAGTTTTCAAGTTTCATGTATTAGGTACAGCTCTGTGAGCCATTCGGCTCTTGAATCGGGTGCAACCGCAACAAACAAAAAACAAAAACATGAACAAGAAAACATCTTAAAGTGAATATGTGACTGAGTGCAAACAGAAATCAATTTTTAAAAAACCCAGCAAAACTTCCAGAAAAAAGCACCGTACACCAACGCTGTGTTTTACTTATCAGAATTAATAAGTGAGGGCGGGGGGGTAGGTAAAACCTGTATAAGGGGGACGGGCTCGGAGGAATCTGAGCCCCCACCAGAGAAACCCGCACTCCACCCACCCAGCCAGCCACGAGGTTGCATTGAAACGCACGCGCAGTGGAAGTTTCTTATTGACCACTAGGCTGCATCCTTGTGTAATGCGGGCGTAAATGGGCGGGGCGGATATGACGATCCGAGAGGGAGGAGTCAGGGTGACGTGGGGGAGAAGTTATAGCGGGGAGACAGGAAGCTATCTGGGTCAGTCGGGGGAGTGAAGGGTGGTGAACACGTTGGGTGGTCGCCGTGCCTCAGCCTGGTGGCTGAGGGGCTCATGACGGCGCCAGCCAGCGGGGTGGAAGAGAGAGTGGAGGATTGAGGTTGGAGATGGCGAGATAGCCACAGAGGCCACGAAGGGCTGAGGTAGGAAGTGGCGAGATAGCCACAGAGGCCACGAAGGGCTGAGGTAGGAAGTGGCGAGATAGCCACAGAGGCCACGAAGGGCTGAGGTAGGAAATGGCGAGATAGCCATAGAGGCCACGAAGGGCTGACATTGGGAGGTGGCGAGATCGCCACGCACGGAGGAACAGGGAGCAGCGATGGAGCTGCTGTGGGGGCAGCCGGAGGGCTGCACCAAGAGCCTGCAGCGGAGCTGCAGGAGCGTGGAAGGCTACGGGAGCGAAGGCAGATGTGGGGCTGCCAGGGAGAGAGTCTCAGGAGGAGTGCCGTGTGGGAAGGAGAACGCGAACCCCAAATAAAGGACACGGAGTCAGAGAGAAGTGTCTGAGTCCTTTTATTACACTGGAGTCAGAAGTGAAACGGCATCTCAAAACAACTGAGAGAAAGAAGAAAAAAAAAAAGAATATTCCTGCTACATCATCCGACGACGACGACCTTCCTCAGACGGTGGACCTGCCTGCGATGGAAGAGGAGATCCGTTCTGGAACGAGTACGGGTCCGGGTGAGCAAGGTGTCGCCGCGTCGGTGGACCTGTCTGTGCCGGAGGATGCCAACTTACGATGGAGACAGATGGCGATGCAGATGGGGACCTTGAAAATCGTGCTGGCGCAACTGTGTGAGTTCACCACGCCAAAGACGACGTCGGGGAGGCCCGGTGGTGATCCGCAGGCCTCTGCCTTTCCTGCGCTGCCAGCGCCATTGCCACGTGGCACGAAGACGCCATCTTGGGCGTGGCAGGGGAGAAACGGCGGGAAGCCGCCATCTTGTCTTCACCGCGGCGGGAGGACGCCGCCATCTTCAACATCGCGGCGGAGAGGCAGCCTTGCGCTGCCATCTGGAGGTGCCGCGGGGTGAGCAGCCTGCTGTGAGCTGCTGTTTTTCGAGGGGGTGCTGCGAGGAGAAGACGCCGATGCTGCAGCTGCTGGGGCGGGAGCTTCCCGTCCTGGCTCGGGTGCGTGACAACGGAGCCGTCAAGTCGCCGAACGAGTTCTGCGAAGCGTCTCAAGTTGCCACCCTGCCGTCCTCTTCTTGCTGCAGCCCCGGGCGAGTCATAACGATACGCACCCGGCCTTAACACACACCTCACCCATCTTTCGAGGGCCGGGGGGCTATTTTGGTTTTCTCTTATGACTCGATTGTGCGGAGCGCGGTTCGGACTGTGTGTATGTGTGTGTAATAACGATGAACGCGCTATCTGCTTGTTGCTTGGTGTCAATATAAGTGTGTGCGTGTGTTGAGAATGGACGGAGAGTCTGCTGTATTTGCTGAGTGTCAAATTGTGTGTGTGCGCTGCTGCGTGGAGTTGTTATCTTGATGGTGAAGTTAATTATTAACTTGGGAGCGTCGGGTATCTTGCGTTGTATTATTTGTGGGTTACCTTGTGTGATGGGCTTAATTGGGAAAAAATATATATATATTTTTTGGTGTATTGTGCTGCGAGGTGCTGTGTGCGATGCGATTGTTGCAAGAGAGAGAATAATTGTGTTGTTGCTGCAAAGTTACGACAGGATTAATGGTGTGTTGGTTGCCTGCAGATCTGCTTGCTATTGTGCTTAAATGTACGCGTGTGATCGCGATATGCTGATTGCATGTGCTGTTATACCGTTCTGTATGGTTATGGGGTGCGATGCAGTGGTTGACTATTGGAATTGAGATTGTTATTATATTGTGCGTACCTGTTGGAAATTGGTAACAAATTCGAGGGGGACCCAAATATTTGGTTGTATGGTTGTTGTGCACACGAGATTGCGTGTATATTATAGAGGGGGACCCAAAAATTTGGTTGTATGGGTGTTGTGCACACGAGATTGCGTGTATATTATAGGGGTAATTGAGCTTTTTGAGAATGAGGGTGCGCGATGACGCCGTTGTGGGTGGCTTAGATGTTAATGCTAATGGGATCGTAAATTGGCGCCAAGTGGCGTCGCGTATTCGGTTGATCGCATGCAGCCATGAGTTGCTTGGCGAGTTGGGTTGTGTAACTAATGTGGTTGGTAAAATATTGGTTAAAAATTCCACGATATGACAGCTGTGCGCAGCAAGCTGGGGCTGTGCGTCTATCGTTGGTGGGGTTGTTATAATGTGACGGGAGATGCGTCTTGTGACCCCCAGCTAAGGGAAGCTGGGGTGCACGAATGGAGAAAACTGGCCACGTGTTCGCACGTTGGGCCGCCATTTTGCGCGCACGCGGGGTATGGCGACGATGCGCTTTGCGGAAAGGGCCGCCATTTTGAGTGCGCGCGAGAGATTGCGCGAACGCGCTGGGCGAAGGGGGACGCCATTTTGAGCGCGCGGGAAAAACCGGGGTGGGGCAAATATTCCATCTGTTATGCCTGCCATTGTTGATTGGGTGATGCACGAGTTGTGGTCACATCGGGCTATGGCTGATGGCTGACCTGACAGCCCGGAGGCGAAACCTCCGTGGTATGTCTTAAACTAATGGGCCATGTGCTCATATGGCTCGGGGAGTCATGGTTCAGTTGTGCGGTGGCAGACTGAACCTGGTGTGCCGGGGGCTCACGGGATCTGGGTTAGGGTGTTATTGTCTCTATAAGAGAACATTGCCCCGTGGGGGGAGTACAGGGGGTCTGGCATTGCTGGGGGATGAACCTTCCCTGGGCTATAAAGCATCGGACTATACGAGGCTGGTGTGTGTCCATCTCTGATGGGATAGTAAGGGAGGAGCGTGGCCGAGTTGCTGCTCATCCCCGAAATTGCACTAGCGGAGAGTATGGTCAGTGGATGTTGCTGGGGGTTGACGACCACGGTGGGGGTTAGGGCGAGTTAAACGTTACCGCTGGGGAGCGTGGCTCTCTCCATGCGAGGGTGTGCGATTAGGCGTTTTGTTGGGTTGCTGAGAGTGACCGTGGGTACATGCTGTGTACGTGCGATGTCTGTGTTGGTCCTCAAGGGAGGACTGCTGGTGGGTAAGAGCAGGAACTTTTGTTGTTGTTGTTGTCACGTGTAAATAATATTGTTGTTAAAATGTAAATAATGGGGCATCCATTGCGTTATTTTGGGTATTTATGGGGAGTTTTTTTTAAGCGGGCTGGATTTACATCATCTCCACTACCCTGAGGCCGGGTGGCTGTCGTGTACGACATGCGGATGTGCGTTGTTGTGCTGTGCCTCAGGGGATTGGATTCTCCTTCTCGTCACAGATTCTTCAGCTCCCGTCGCACTGGGTGTTACCTGGTGTGCTAGCTGGATGAGGACTTGAAGGAGCAATTGAGCGCCGTTCGTCATTCTGCTCTACCACTTGCTCTTTGACGTTGGACTTGAGCCGAGCGGATGGAACTGCAACATGGACATGCACTAAAACATCACATTTCTGGGTTGTGCGCGTTGGCCGTTCTTGCGTGTCAGTTGCCGTTTTTGTTCATTGTGCCATTCTTATTCTTGTTGTTGTTGTGCGGAGGACAGGCCGGTGTTCTGTTCCAGTTCCTGATACCTCCCCTTTCGTTGCTTGTGTTGTTGTTATAATCTCCGTTGTGTCTGGGGGACTCCTGATTGTGATGCCTTCGCCCGCATTATTTTGTTCTGTTTCAGCCGAGGACGGCTGGAATTTTCTCTACGGGGGAGGGTAGTGTAATGCGGGCGTAAATGGGCAGGGCGGATATGACGATCCAAGAGGGAGGAGTCAGGGTGACGTGGGGGAGAAGTTATAGCGGGGAGACAGGAAGCTATCTGGTCAGTCGGGGGAGTGAAGGGTGGTGAACACGTTGGGTGGTCGCCGTGCCTCAGCCTGGTGGCTGAGGGGCTCATGACGGCGCCAGCCAGCGGGGTGGAAGAGAGAGTGGAGGATTGAGGTTGGAGATGGCGAGATAGCCATAGAGGCCACGAAGGGCTGAGGTAGGAAGTGGCGAGATAGCCACAGAGGCCACGAAGGGCTGAGGTAGGAAGTGGCGAGATAGCCACAGAGGCCACGAAGGGCTGAGGTAGGAAATGGCGAGATAGCCATAGAGGCCACGAAGGGCTGACATTGGGAGGTGGCGAGATCGCCACGCACGGAGGAACAGGGAGCAGCGATGGAGCTGCTGTGGGGGCAGCCGGGGGGCTGCACCAAGAGCCTGCAGCGGAGCTGCAGGAGCGTGGAAGGCTACGGGAGCGAAGGCAGATGTGGGGCTGCCAGGGAGAGAGTCTCAGGAGGAGTGCCGTGTGGGAAGGAGAACGCGAACCCCAAATAAAGGACACGGAGTCAGAGAGAAGTGTCTGAGTCCTTTTATTACACTTGGACCAAATATACTCGCTGGTTTTTAATTTTCGATTTAAAGCTTTCGTGACTGCAGGGATTCATCTTCTTGGTTCTTTCGGTAAAGTCACGTAGAAAGGAAGTAATACAATAATAAAAATAAAACATAAAATAATTCCCACGATGTTTCGGCCACAACGCAAGCAGCCGTCCTCAGCGTCAGACGCTGTCTCCCCGACAGACCTGGTTTTCACCTGAGGACGGCTGCTTGCGTTGTGGCCGAAACGTCGTGGGAATTATTTAATTATGTTTTATTTTTATTATTGTATTACTTCCCTTCTACTCGCTGGCTGTTTGTTCTCGAGCCCATTTGGCTGGGCGGTGGTGGTGGCGGCGGTGGCTACGCTGCTGCTGCTTTTGTTGCTGCTGCTGTTGCTGCTGTTGCTGCTGCTGTTGCTCCTGTTGCTGCTGCTGCTGATGTTGCTGCTGCTGCTGCTGCTGTTGTTGCTGCTGCTGTCGCTGCTGTTGCTGCTGCTGTTGCTGCTGTTGCTGCTGCTGTTGCTCCTGTTGCTGCTGTTGCTGCTGTTGCTCCTGTTGCTGCTGTTGCTCCTGTTGCTGCTGTTGCTGCTGTTGCTGCTGTTGCTGCTGTTGCTCCTGTTGCTGCTGCTGCTGCTGTTGCTACTGCTGCTGCTGTTGCTCCTGTTGCTGCTGTTGCTCCTGTTGCTGCTGTTGCTGTTGCTGCTGCTGTTGCTGCTGCTGTTGCTCCTGTTGCTGCTGCTGTTGCTCCTGTTGCTGCTGCTGTTGCTCTGTTGCTGCTGCTGTTGCTGCTGTTGCTGCTGCTGTTGCTGCTGTTGCTGCTGATGCTGCCTGTTGCTGCTGTTGCTCCTGTTGCTGCTGCTGCTGCAGTTGCTGCTGCTGCTGTTGCTCCTGTTGCTGCTGTTGCTCCTGTTGCTGCTGTTGCTGTTGCTCCTGTTGCTGCTGCTGCTGCTGTTGCTGCTGCTGTTGCTGCTGTTGCTGCTGCTGTTGCTGCTGCTGTTGCTGCTGTTGCTGCTGCTGTTGCTGCTGTTGCTGCTGCTGCTGCTGTTGCTCCTGTTGCTGCTGTTGCTGCTGCTGCTGTTGCTGCTGCTGTTGCTGCTGTTGCTGCTGCTGCTGTTGCTGCTGCTGCTGCTGTTGCTGCTGCACGTGGCTTGCCTGTACTCGAGCACTGTGGAGGCAGCAGCGAGGGTTGTTGGATCACACACAGATGTTGTTGTGAAACTCACCTTCCTCCCCGTGGGCTTCTAGGAGGTGCCATGCCCGTGGAGCGCCAGGAGAAGGCAGTACAGCAAGTGTGGACTAATGTGCATCTGTTTCAATCTGTACGGGGATGGTGTTGCTCACCCCCCCACCCCACCCGCCTCACGCAAGGCATGGGTTTTTGTTTGCCATGGCCGGGAATCGAACGTGGGTTTCCGGGTTCAATTTCGCAGTGCGCTAACAATTGCGCCACCGCTCCCCACGTATCTGCACACACGCTACTCAAATACAATCATCCTCCCTTGTAGCTTGTAGCCTACATGGGACTCTTGGGACAGGATGCTGTTAGCGAGCATCTATGAAGGCCGGAACTTCGCGTGTTGTGGTGTGTGTGGTGTGACCAGCGCCACGCCCGGCCGCCTTTGTCTCCCCGGTTCTGTCTCCACACGCCGCACCAGTAACTCAGGTTGATTGGTTTCACTCACAGGGAAGGGGGGGGGGTGAGCCTGAAGTGTTCAATGCCCCACTCCTGGCCGCTTTTGTCTCCCCAGTGGTGATGTTTATACAACTGCACCTACACCAAGACCCCCCGCCCTCCCACACGCACACACGCACACACACACACGCGCACACACACACGCTACAACGATTGTCCTTCACATCGTCACCAATGTCCCACGTCTCTGTGGTGATGAATGTCCTCTCGGTCAAGAATTGTGGCGTTCTGACCACTCCGTGACATCTCCCCCCCTTCCCCCCACCCCGTGCCCCCCCTCCCTCCACTCGTACCCCCCCCCCCTCGTACCCCCCAACCGTGCCCCCCTCTCTCTCTCTCTGAGCCTCGTCACACCTCTCCTCCTTCCCAACAGCCCCCCACCAAATCCGAGCTCATCATATATTAATCACGCTCTCGTAGCGGGAGCCGGCATTGCCCCCCCCCTTTAATTCTGAAGTGCTTTGGATATTCATTTACACTGAGACCTCCTTTACCAGTGGCAAAATATAGTAGTAGGTTTTTACCCTTTAAACTGGTACAAAAACTGACACCTTTATACAAGGCATCATGTTTGCAATAACCACAACACAAGCAGTCAAAATGCAAACAAAAAGACACAACTCTGATGATGATAATTATATGCACTGTCCTTGAAGTTGATTGGTCCACACCCTAGACAGCTTTTCTGAGAGCCTCCATTACACCAATGCATATAATTATCATCATCAGAGTTGTTTCTTTTTGTTTGCATTTTGACTGCTTGTGTTGTGGTTATTGCAAACATGATGCCTTGTATAAAGGTGTCAGTTTTTGTAGCAGTTTAAAGGGTAAAAACCTACTACTATGGTTTGGATATTCTTGCTCTTAACAACAATAATAATCTCACGGCGAAAGAATGAAAATAAAAACCGCAGCGAGATTTTGCACGGCAATTGTTGACAATGGGCCCGGGATCTAACCGCCGAAGAGAACGAGGGAAGGACGGAGTGGATAGTGGAATGTTCTGGCTAATTACCTCTGGAGTTCGTTATCGACCATGAACTATCCACTGCTGGATGCAAATGCCTTCCCGGGCAGTTGGCCAAAACTTTAGCAAAAAAAACTCCTGCGGTGCGACGCTGCATCTGGCTAACGTTTCACGCGAGGCGATTGTGTTACTCCGTCTCCTTTGGTGGGCGAATTTCATTCGGTTCGTGACTGCAGGGATTCATATTCGATTCACATTCTTGGTTCTTTCGGTGAAGTCACGTAGAAGGGAAACAATAAAATAATAAAAATATCAAACAAGAAAATTCTCACGACGTTTCGGCTGCAACACAAGCAATCATCATCAGGTGTGAAATCCACAGAAATAATTTGTTTTCAAATTTTCTTGCTGTGGATTTCACACCTGATCTTGCTGTGGATTTCACACCTGACGATGATTGCTTGTGTTGCAGTCGAAACGTCGTGAGCATTTTATTCTTTTATATTGTTTTTATTTTATTGTTTCCCTTCTACGTGACTTTACCGATAGAACCAAGAATACTTGTATGATTAATATAGTTCTCTTCTAAATGCCGCTGGAGCCTCAGAGAATCGGACTAATGCAATTGTAGGATTATTATACGCATTTCACAAGCAGTATTAATCACATACCTGTATTTCCCATAAATATGCTAAATTCCTCTTAATATGCAAATTCTTTTGTCAAGGCGCCCTTCTCCCCTTCCAACCCAGCTTAAATATACGCTCCAAGCGTGTTGTTGTTTCATTCAGACGCTGTCTCCCCGACAGACCTGGTCTTCACTTGAGGACGGCTGCTTGCGTTGTGGCCGAAACGTCGTGAGAATTATTTTATTACGTTTTATTTTTATTATTTTATTACTTCCCTTCTCCGTGACTTTACCGAAAGAACCAAGAAGATAGGATTATTATAGTTCAGCGATAATGCCCGAGGCTCACAGAGTCAGGCATATGCGAGTTAATTGTGGAATTCCCTCTCACCCTGTATCCCAGAGCCGTGCGTTGTTGTCTGAATGTTGTGTGAGTGCGAGGCAACTATCTAATGGGCACCGCGCATTCACCAAGGGAAAGGTTAGCGCTCATAAAAAATGCAACCTGAAATTATATTCAGCGCACGGCGAGGCCACGTACGGGGATCTGGGATATGAATTACAAACGCACATTTCGTAGACACGTGGAGGCGCGCACAGATAAAGATCCCCCGCATAGCCTTCGACAGACCCCGTCTGGGGCAAGTGCTGTGAGCGGGCAAGCCATTTAGGCCGGTACGGCGCACGAGGGGGGATGGGGTGGCTAGCGCACGCCACGCCCGGCCGCCTTTGTCTCGCCAGTGTTGATGCTTCAACACACTCTCTCCCAGGTACTCCATTTTAAGGCTGAGTCGACCTAGGAGAGGTAAAGGTCCGGTTCAGAACCTGAACTCGTAGTGCAGTGCGCTAATCACTGCTCTACAGCCCCCCTAATATACATACACAGTATGTGTGTACATACATACAAGGATAAAGATAAAGATCCCCATATAGCCTGGAACAGACTGTTGGGGCAAGTGCTGTTAGCGAGCACCTATGAAGGTCAGCACGGCACACGAGGGGGTGTGGGTGGCCAGCTCCACGCCCGACCGCCTTTGTCTCCTTAGTGGTGATGTTTACACACCTCACCAGGTACTCATTTCTTGTTCATGTTTTTGTTTTTTTGTTTGTTGCGGTTGCACCCGATTCAAGAGCCGAATGGCTCACAGGGTTATACCTAATAAATGAAACTTGAAAATGAAACTTGAAACTTGAAAGTATACAGCAGGCGTCAGGGTCGAACCCACGACCTCCTGCACACCAGGCGAGTTAACATCTCATAGCCACCGTGATGATGATGAGAGAGAAACACCGCAATCTCCAAATATACAGCAGGCGTCAGGGTCGAACCCACGACCTCCTGCATACCCGGCGAGGTAGTTAACATCTCCTAGCCACCGTGATGATGATGAGAGAGACACCGCAAACTCCAAGTATATAGCAGGCGTCAGGGTCGAACCCACGACCTCCTGCATACCAGGCGAGGTAGTTAACATCTCCTAGCCACCGTGATGATGATGAGAGAGAGACACCACAAACTCCAAATACACAGTAGGCGTCAGGGTTGAGATTGAACCCACGACCTCCTGCACACCAGGCGAGGTAGTTAACATCCCCTAGCCACCGTGATGATGATGAGAGAGAGACACCGAAAACTCCAAATACACAGTAGGCGTCAGGGTTGAGATTGAACCCACGACCTCCTGCACACCAGGCGAGGTAGTTAACATCCCATAGCCACCGTGATGATGAGAGAGAGACACCGAAAACTCCAAATACACAGTAGGCGTCAGGGTTGAGATTGAACCCACGACCTCCTGCACACCAGGCGAGGTAGTTAACATCCCCTAGCCACCGCGGTTAGCAACATCTAGAGGCCAGACAGCAGCCAATGCCGTGCAGAGCTTTGCCAACGCTTCCTCTCTGTCCTCCTGCCGTGAAGAAGGAGGACTACCCGAAACGTCGCCACAGTATAATTGACGAACGTGTTGGGTTTGTGTTGTTGTTGCCGTCGCACTAAGTGCGGCTTTCGTATTGTAAATAAGTCACTGTCTTAATTAGGATAATTCGACTCCAGAGCAGCTTGCGATGGCTCTGCCAAGGTCCGCACACGATATTGGACTGTGCGCTTCCCGGAATGTCGCCCCACGGGACAATTATAGCACTCGCGTGAATAGGGGCGTATATTCTATGTATATGTATTAAATATACAATTTGTATGCTGACGTGTGACACCGGCAAAAATATATATATTCTCTCTGCCGTGGAATTGGCCTCCTTAGCCCGATATTAAGCAAATGAACGGCGAGTGATTGAGTAATGAATAATACACAAACGGGACATGAATATTTGACGTGCTTTGATTGTGCATTTTATGCGTTGACAACAAAGACAAAGATCCTCCGCAAAATAGCCTGAACAGACTGTTGGGGCAAGTGCTGTTAGCGAGCACCTATGAAGGCCGGAACGGCGCACGAGGGGCTGGGTGGCCAACACCACGCCCGGCCGCCTTTGTCTCCCCAGTGGCGATGATTTTACGCACCAGGTACTCATTTGAGGCTGAGTCAACCTAGGAGATGTCCAGCACCGGTACGGATACTCGTCACCGGTGTTGGCCGTGAGCGGGAATCGAACTCGGGTCGCCGGGTTCGTAGCTACACCACCGCTCCCCATAACACGTACATACAGAGTTGACAACAAGATAAAGATCCCCCGTATAGCCTTTTTAGACTGTTCGGGCAAGTGCTGTCAGCGAGCACTTATGAAGGCCGCTCGTTGTTGTGAGCGTCGCTCCTCCGCCCTCCGTTGTTGCTGGAGGGCGACTGCCTTCAACTGCCCAGTAGCAGCAGCGTCCTTCACGAGCCTCCTCCTCCTCCACAGAGGCAGATCTTGACACCGCTGGTACCGGTCACATCCTTCAGCACCACATCAGTCCATCTCGTCTCTAACCCGTGCATAAATACACACGTAGACACATAGCGACAAAAATAATGACAGAGATCCCCCGTATACACTTAACAGACTGTTGGGGCAAGTGTTGTTAGAGTCAAAAGTAAAGACAAAGATACCCCTATAGCCTTAACAGACTGTTGGGGCAAGTGTTGTTAGAGTCAAAAATAAAGACAAAGATACTCCGTATAGCATTAACAGACTGTTGGGGCAAGTGCTGTTAGAGTCAAAAATAAAGACAAAGATCCCCCGTATAGCCTTAACAGACTGTTGGCGCAAGTGGTGTTAGAGTCAAAAATAAAGACAGAGATCCCCCGTATAGCCTTAACAGACTGTTGGGGCAAGTGTTGTTAGGGTCAAAAATAAAGACAAAGATACTCCGTATAGCCTTAACAGACTGTTGGGGCAAGTGTTGTTAGAGTAAAAAAAAAGACAAAGATACTCCGTATAGCCTTAACAGACTGTTGGGGCAAGTGCTGTTATGGGGCACCTATCAAGGCCGGCACGGCACACGATATTTACGCATTTGAAACTGAGTCGACCTAGAGGAGGCCCATGCACGGTTCAGACAATGGTAACTGGTGTTGACCGTGAGTGCGACTCGAACCCGTGTTGCTAGGTTCGTAGTGTAGCTAACCCCTACACTACCGCTCCCCAGCACTACACACACATACACAACCACGTAGAGACACACACACACAATCACATACACACACACAATCACGTAGACACACACACACAATCACGTAGACACACACACACAATCACATAGACACACACACACAATCACGTAGACATACACACACACAATCACGTAGACACACATACACACACAATCACGTAGACACACACACACAACCACGTAGCGACACACACACACAATCACGTAGACACACACACACAATCACGTAGACACACACACACAATCACGTAGACACACATACACACAATCACGTAGACACACATACACACAACCACGTAGACACACATACACAACCACGTAGACACACACACACAATCACGTACCTACACACACACACAATCACGTAGACACACACACACAACCACGTACCCACACACACACACAACCACGTAGACACACACACACACAATCACGTAGACACACACACACAACCACGTAGACACACACAAACACGCACTAATTCAACTTTAATCAGCCTTGCTAATGGCTAAGTGAGGACAGACGAGCAGGTAAGTGTACCTCTGGGGTTCAGTGCTGGAGGTCGGGGAAATGTAAGGAAGTCTTTGTTCGCATGTCCCCGCGAGAGGTAATGTTTTATCCAGAGTCGCCACACATTAAGCTCATTTACCAGCGCCACGGCCGCCTTTGTCTCCCCACAATGCTGACGATAAAAAAGAAACAACACAGCAGGCGCTCGTTTACGGCCGAGTCAACCTAAGCGAGGCCCAGAACCGGTTCGTGTGGCCACACCGCGCGGCTTCGTGAGCCGTGCCGGCCTCAACAGGTGCTACTCGCTAACAGCACTTGCCCCGATCAGTCTGTTAAGGCTATACGGGGGAGCTTTGTCTTTATCTTTGTCGCTCACAGCACTTGCCCCGATGACGGCCTTCTGTGAGCTCCACGGGGGGATCTGCGTATTTGTACCCATCGGTGTGGCCACGTGTATGTCAGTGTCCATACGTCAATGCTTATGTATATCTTTTATTGTCACATTTGAATCAAAGTTCCAATGATTACTGTTGTTACATTGCATTTATAGCTTTATTTTGGTGATTTCGAAAACATGTGGTGAAGCCATGTTTCTTGCGGAAGTTGCGGAGTTGGCCTGATAACTTTAATCTAAATTGTCTTATGGTTCATTTTCTTGGTTCTTTCGGTAAAGTCACGTAGAAGGGAAATAAAAAAAAACAATAAAATTCTCACGACGTTTCGATTGCAACACAAGCCATCATCATCAGGTGTGAAAAGCACAGCAAGTGGCGGTTAAATCGAAACATTGTCTCTTGGTTGTTATTGTTTGACGTGCATCACGCTGGGATTTTTGCACACAGCATTGTAATACGGTGTTTTTTTTCTTTTTCTGGAAGATTTTCTGGTTTATCCCAGAATGTTTCTGTTGTGCGTCGTCGCTTTAAGATGCTCTCTGTTCATATTTTGTTTGTTGCGGTTGCACCCGATTCAAGAGCCGCATGGCTCACAAGGCTATACCTAATGAATTAACTTGAAACTTGAATGCGTCTGTGTACGGTGCCGTTCATGAGGTTGTAACGCCATTTGTTTCCTGCCCTCTCAATCCTATGATAATTGTTTCATTGCTTTTATGGCTTTATTTTGGTGATTTTCGAAAAGTTTTTCGGTTTGGCCATGTGTGTTTGTTGTAGTACAGAGTTAGACTGATGACCTTAATCTAAGTTGTCTTTTGGTTGTTGTTGTTTGACTTGCATCCCACTGGGATTTTTACACACAGTGTTGGTGTACGGTGCTTTTTCTGCAATATTTTGCTGTCTGTTCTTGGATTTTCTGTTTGCACTCAGTCACATATTCACTTAAAGATGTTTTCTTGTTCATGTTTTTGTTTTTTGTTTGTTGCGGTTGCACCCGATTCAAGAGCCGAATGGCTCACAGGGCTATACCTAAGAAATGAACTTGAAACTCAATCCGGAGCTCACCTGGTTGAATAAAGGACGGCGATGTTTTGCCTGCAAACCGCACGATACGCCACTAGATGCCGATGTTGCACCGCAAAAAACCGCACGCGTATTCCGCTAAATAAAAAAACGCATTATATATATCCCGGCCCGTGCTATGCTTTAGAACAATGCCGGTAGAAGGAAACGAATGACACCAGTCCGCTTACTTTACACAACAGCTTGAATGGTTTCAGTGTAATCATCATCGGCTATCCACTGCTGGATGATGATCAAGGCGATGATGTCTCTGGCCCTCCGTGTTTATCTAATCCGCGCGTTCCGCTGTTTCTCAGTGCAATCATCATCATCATCATGGTCTATCCACTTGTGGACAAAGATCAATGTGAGAATGTCTCTAACCGGCATGCGTTCTCTAATCCAGCGGTGGGAAACCCTTTTTTTCTGCCAAGGGCCATTTGGATATTTACAACATCATTCGCGGGCCATACAAAATTATCAACTTAAAAATGTAGCCCGTTATATTTGGTCAAACATGAAATCAACTCAGCCCTAATGCGATGGGCTAGAACAGCTTCTCTTTGGCGAGGCGTGTGATGTTAGCTGGTACTGTATTGATGATGTTGCTACTCGCAACTGCTTTTCCAGGTTTGCTCCTAGATGTATTGAATTTCGAGTCCCGCCTGCGGTTAGCCTTGGCAGGGCCAGAGACCCAAAGATTTCGCGGGCCTCATACGGCCCGCGGGCCGGACGTTCCCCACCCCCCTGCTCTCATCCATCATGGTCCATCCACTGCTGGAAGAAGATCAATGTGATGATCTCCAACCTGCGTGTGTCCCCTTATCCACGTGTTCCTCTTTCCGTCTTTAGCAAGCGTGCACCTTCCTGTTGTGTGGATCCATTGTTCCATTGTGTGAACCCATTGTTCTGTTGTGTGAACCCATTGTTCTGTTGTGTGGACCCATTGTTCCATTGTGTGAACCCATTGTTCCGTTGTGTGGACCCATTGTTACGTTGTGTGAACCCATTGTTCCGTTGTGTGGACCCATTGTTTTCTTATGTGAACCCATTGTTCACTTGTGTGAACCCATTGTTCGGTTGTGTGAACCCATTGTTCCATTACATTACAGATGCTGCTCCATTTCCATTATCAATGCTTCTGATTGACGTGGCACAGAAGATTACATTAACTCGTTAAGTGATTCATTATTTGGACAATAACCTTCAACACATTTGCGAACAAAACTGTGGCCTTGAATATGTATATTGATATACAATAGGTGACGTTTTGGGCCACTACCTCTCTATCTTCTCTGTGCTGTGCAGAAGGGCGATTGCCCGAAACGTTGTCTACTTTACATTTTCTTATTAAGATCCACACTTAGTTGTTGACAAACGCATTGACTTGTTGTTGTTGTTGTTTGTGCACGACTGCCATCGCAGCTGCAGTACTTAATCATTGTGTGGACTGTTTCCTTGTGTGGATCCATTGTTCGATTGCGTGGCCTAATTGTTACGTTGTGTTGACGCATGATTCCATTGTCTGGACCCATTGTTCTGTTGTGTGGACCCATTGTTCCGTTGTGTGAACCCATTGTTCCGTTGTGTGAACCCATTGTTCCGTTGTGCGAACCCATTGTTCCGTTGTGTGAACCCATTGTTCCGTTGTGTGAACCCATTGTTCCGTTGTGCGAACCCATTGTTCCGTTGTGTGGATGCATTGTTCTGTTGTGTGGACCCATTGTTCCATTGTGTGAACTCATTGTTGTTGTGTGAACTCATTGTTCTTGTGTGAACTCATTGTTGTTGTGTGGACCATTGTTACGTTGTGTGGCCTCATTTGCTCCGTTGCTTTTCATTACCAAGTTAACTTTGTATGAATCACCACACCCTCCTTTTGTTCAGCTTTACGATTAATCTCAACTAAAATCGAATTGAACTATTTTTATTTGACCAGGTGAGGCTCACTGAGTTATAAATCTCTTTTTCTCAGAAACGACTTGGTCACAAATTCTAGCTCAAGCAAGTGGCTTTTCTCGTGGTCATTTACAGCAGCAGTTAAATTTTCTAAACGCGTGATGTTGATTATAAATGTGGAGGGGAAAACTGGAGGATCCGGAGAAAAATCCACGCGAACGCGGGGAGAGAGAGAGAAACCGCAAACTCCAAATATACAGCAGGCGTCTGGGTGGGTATCGAACACACGACCTTCTGTATACCAGGCGAGGGAGTTAACATCTCCTAGCCATCGTGATGATGATGAGAGAGACACCGCAAACTCCAAATATACAGCAGGCGTCTGGGTGGGTATCGAACACACGACCTCCTGTATACCAGGCGAGGAGAGTTAACATCTCCTAGCCATCGTGATGATGATGAGAGATAGAAACCGCAAACTCCAAATATACAGCAGGCGTCTGGGTGGGTATCGAACACACGATCTCCTGTATACCAGGCGAGGGAGTTAACATCTCCTAGCCATCGTAATGATGATGAGAGATAGAAACGGCAAACGCCAACTATACAGCAGGCGTCGGGGTGGGTATCGAACACACGACCTCCTGTATACCAGGCGAGGGAGTTAACATCTCCTAGCCATCGTGATGATGATGAGAGAGAGAAACCGCAAACTCCAAATATACAGCAGGCGTCTGGGTGGGTATCGAACACACGACCTCCTGTATACCAGGCGAGGGAGTTAACATCTCCTAGCCATCGTGATGATGATGAGAGATAGAAACCGCAAACTCCAAATATACAGCAGGCGTCTGGGTGGGTATCGAACACACGATATCCTGTATACCAGGCGAGGGAGTTAACATCTCCTAGCCAACGCGACTTCAATAACCGTCATCGGTTCGCTCTCTGCTCTTGCGTGGTTTGTATCCCTCCCATCACCTCGCGAACTTATTGTATGTGACCTTTGCTTTAGTTAGATATATAAGCATTCATACAGGTAGGAACAACAGGTTCCACACTGCCCACCCAGGGATTATTTGTCTGTCTGTCTGTCGTGCATATTTGTCTGTCGTGCACGAATGCGCTGTCCAACCAAGTTCCTACCTGCCTATTCCGGAGGAACGTGTTCATTGTTGATTCTGTTTGAACGAATCGCTGCCGTTGAGTTTTGCGTAAATAATTTTCTCATCTTATTCTTGTTGCTGCTGCTGTTGTTGTTGTTTCGATGGAAAGCTTTCGTGACTGCAGGGATTCATATTCTTGGTTCTTTCGGTAAAGTCACGTAGAAGGGAAATAATACATTAATGAAAATTAAACATAATAAAATTCTCACGACGTTTCGATTGCAACACAAGCAATCATCATCATCTTGCTGTGGTTTTCACACCCGATGAGTACCTGGTGCGTACAATCATCGCCACTGGGGAGACAAAGGCGGCCGGGCGTGGTGCTTGCCACCCACCCCCTCGTGTGCCGTGCCGGCCTTCATAGGTTCTGCTCGCTAACAGCACTTGCCCCAACAGTCTGTTACAGGCTACACGGGGGATCTTTGTCTTGTGTGTGAGTGGAGTGCGTGGAGCAGTGGGGGAGCGGGGGCCATCCAAGTTCGATTACCACTCACGGCCAACTACTGACCATCATCTCTTGTAGGTCGACTCAGACATAAAACAATAGTACCTGATGTCATTGTTTTTATGCGGAGACATAGGCGGCCATGCGTGGTGTGTTGACCTTAATAGGTGCTCGCCAACTGCACTTGCACTAACAGTCTGTACGGCCGGCTGTGTGAGAGATGATTTGTCGAGGTGTTTGCAAGGTAGTGTGCACTGCGACACGAACCTGACCATCCGACTTCGAGTCCCAGCTACGACTAACATCGTGAGAATGCGATGGAAATCTTTGTCTTATGTGATGCCAGTCGATAAATAATACTGGTAGGAACCTCCTGGTTACACCAGCCCACAGGGGATTATTGTGTCCGTCCGTCGTGCATCCAATATTGGGAGGGGTGGGGCTGGGTGGAGAGGGGAGGGTGGGGAGGGGCTGGGTGGGGAGGGGCTGGGTGGAGAGGGTGGGGAGGGGCTGGGTGGGGAGGGTGGGGCTGTGTGGGAGGTGGGAGGGGTGGGGCTGGGTGGGGAGGGGCTGGTCACCCCGTGGTGCCCTTATAAAACTCAACGTTTAACCTACTCACGCCGGCTTGTGCCCGCCCTCACAGTCGGGCATATTTGCGGAATACACCACGCCGCCGTTGACCCTGGCCATTGACCGAGCAAACCAACGTTCCTACCAGCTCCCTCCGCAGGAATGTGTCCCTGTGTTAGTTAACAGACCGAGCGTCTATGAAAACCACCTTTGTCTTCCCAGTGCTGATCATGACCGTGATTTTCATCCGTGACTGTGCCGATGTATGTGTGTGTTGAACTTCTGTCGCATCGTACGTAGCCAACCGTGTTAATCGGGGGGGGGGGGGGGTGCGATTTTGCATGGACGCTCTTTTACCAGATTAATAACAACACCATCGTCAACATCATCACTCTTATTAGATTGAATCGTCTTTAATACAATAATGAGCACACACACAAGAGACAAATATCCCCCGTGTAGCCTTTGTCGACAGACTCGATGGGGGTGGGGGGGGGGGGACAAGTGCTGTTAGCGAGCACCTCGTAAAGTTGCCATCACGTGCAACGAACTACGACCGGCCGTCTTTGTCTCTCCGTATTCGCTGATGTCCGGTGCGAGATGATTCGTCGCCGACGTTTGGCTGAGAGTGGGAATCGCGCTGGGGGTCTGGAGGGATTTGCAGCGCAGTTCGACAGCCACACACAAAGACAAAGGCAAAGACCACCCGTATAGCCTTCAAAGGACTGTCGGGGCAAGTGCTGTTAGCAAGGACTTCTGAAGACCGGAACGGTGCACGAGGGGGTTAGGTGGCAGGAAGCATGCCCGGCCGCCTTTGTCTTCCTAGTTCAGATTTTTACATATCCACGAAGACACATACAAAGACCCCCCGTGTAGCCTTAACGAACTGTTGTGGCAAGTGCTGTTAGCGACCACCTATGAAGGCCGGCACGGTGCACGAGGGGGTGGGTGGTCAACACTACTCCCGACCGCCTTTGTCTCCCCAGTGGCGATATTTCCACAAGACAAAGATCCCCCCGTGTAGCCTTAACAGAATGTCGGGGCAAGTGCTGTTAGCGAGCACCTGTGATGTTTACGCATAAATATTATATAACCACAAACACACACACAGGCGCGCGCACACAGTCTAAACAATATTGACACACGTGCTTACAATACAAGTATTAGGTTTGTCATATGGACTTTAATATTTGTGCGAAGGGATTGTTTTTTTCTCTCTCATAATCTACAGAGCCGCAATCTGTGATGCGAGAAATCATAATCCTGGGATGTTATCCCCTACCCCCGTGCAATATTGGATATACCCTCAACCACAGTAATGAATGGGGATGTCTATGATTATGTATGTGAAATATTGTGTTCGTAAACGGGCCCAAAAACTCATTTTCCAACTGCGTATTCTATTTGTATATATTTATATATATTTCTCAGCGCGCACGAGCGTATGAGACAAAGGCGGTCGGGCGTGGTGCTGGCCACCCACCCCCTCGTGTACCTTGCCGGCCTTCATAGGTGCTCGCTAACAGCACTTGCCCCTACAGTCTGTTGAGGCTACACGGGGGATCTTTGTCTTGTTGTGTGGGGAAGCGGTAGTGTAGCGGTTAGCGCGCTGCGATACGAACCCGGCCATCCAAGTTTGATTCCCGCTTACAGCCAACGCCAGTGACGATTATCTGAACTGGTCCTGGGCTTCCCCTAGGTCGACTCAGCCTCAATTGAGCACTTGGCGTGTGGTGTATAAGCATCATCACGCGGGGAGACAAAGGCGGCCGGGCGTGGTGCTAATCATCCAACCCTTTCCTCCTTCGTACTCCGTGGTGCTCTTAAAATAGGTGATTGCTCACAGCACTTGCCCCAACGGTCCGTCGAAGGCTATACGGGCGATCTTTACCTTTTGTGCGTCGTGCCTCCAAATCAAATGGCGAGAAGACTTTTTTTTCTCTTGATTTTTCATATTTTCTTAATTCTCTCTCCGCCCCCCCACCCCCCAATGTATGGCATTTGCAGCAAATTAAATAATGTGTGGACCATCCGAGATGAGTCGTGTGGCTTAGGGGATCATCTCTTGTAACTACAAATCTACTTTTTGCGGGAGCCGCAATTATTTAAGCAACCGTGGTCCACTGTCACCCCACCTTGTGACGCTCGTGGCGAGCTGCCACGTGGTCTGCAATCATCATGTGGAGGCAGCGGCGGCAGCAGCAGTGAGGGTTGGTGGGTCACACACGCACACACACAAGGATGTCGTGTGTGCGTGTGTGTGAAACTTCACCATCTCGTTGAGCATCGGCGGAGGGTTGCCGTAGATATATGTTACCATCTGTACGGGATAGAGTGTTGTCCCCTCTCGCACGCGGGTGTTTACTCCGGCTGCTTCAGTTTCCTCCGACATGGAGACACACATTCATCAACATCTTCATATATAGAGAATCGCAGAACTTAGGAGGGGGGGGGGGGGCGGAATTCGTCATCCCGCGACGCCCTTCGACCCGGGCGGGTGGCGTTGCGTGCGCTGCCGTCACCGTCAGAAAATTGTGCAAGGATTTGAAAGAGATAAAAATTTTAACGGCCGCAAAAATTGCTCGCTTGGGATTACGCAGCGGCAGCAGCAGTAGCAGCGGTGGCGGAAAGTGAATCGTTACTTGTTGGCGGACTGCATCCGTCTGTGAAGCATGACGTCGTCTTCCTTCGTATGTGCGTTGAACTTCTTTCGCGCCGTACGATGCCGAACGTGCTAATCGGAGGCGCGGTGGTGGTGGTGGGGGCAGACAACGAACCAAACAGACTTTAAAACAGTTCTAGGGAAATTAGTTTTCTATCGAGATGATCATTTTAAAGTGTATCAGCTCCGGTGGCTTGCTGCGTGATAGCTCCGCGCAATAGCAGTGGCGTGGATCACACATGTATGAAGCTATTATAACAATAATAACCATCATTATTCTAAATAGGTATTTATTATACAGGCGAAAGGGGGGAGGGTAATGGGGCTACCCTCACCGCCTTCATTGGTAGTCGAAGTGCAAATCAAGTGGGGGTAGGGGGGTGGGGGTAGGGGGGGTAGGGGGGGTAGTGGGGATAGGGGGGTGGGGTAGGGGGGGTAGGGGGGGGTAGTGGGGATAGGGGGGTGGGGTAGGGGGGGGTAGGGGGGGTAGTGGGGATAGGGGGGTGGGGTAGGGGGGGTGGTGGGGATGGGGGTAGGGGGGGGTAGTGGGGTTGAGGTGGAGGGGTCGAGGGGGCGACCGAGCGCTAGGGCCGTGATGACGCGGCTTGCTAGATTCGTCTTCCTGTATTGCCGCTAACCGCATGGCAACAACAACAATAACAACAACAATAACAACAACAATAACAACAACAATAACAACAACAATAACAACAACAATAACAACAACAACAAACCCCGTAGAAACCGGTTACCGATTTGCGGCGTGTATAGAAATGTTCAGAAATAAACGTAACGTCTTGATCTCTCTCGCGGGATACTTTTTTGCCCCTATCAAAGTATGAAAAATAAGAATCGGTTTTACCATTTCTGGCAATGAAGCGGGAGTTGTGTTAAGATGTTCAAACGCCAAATAAAAACCTTTCTGCAATAAATCAAGGACTGCATTAAACACATTCCTGCGGAGGGAGCTGTTTGGAACGTTGGGTTGCTCGGTCAATGTTCCAGGGTCAACGGCGGCGTGGTGTATTCCGCAAATATGCCCAACTGTGAGGGCGGGCACAAGCCGGCGTGAGTAGGTTAAACGTTGAGTTTTATAAGGGCACCACGGGGTGACCAGCCCCTCCCCACCCAGCCCCACCCCTCCCACCCCCCACCCAGCCCCACCCTCCCCACCCAGCCCCTCCCCTTCCACCCCCCACCCAGCCCCTCCCCACCCTCCCCACCCAGCCCCTCCCCACCCTCCCCACTCAGCCCCTCCCCACCCAGCCCCTCCCCACCCTCCCCACCCTCCCCTCCCCACCCAGCCCCTCCCTGCACGACGGACGGACGGACACAATAATCCCCTGTGGGCTGGTGTAACCAGGAGGTTCCAACCAGTACCACCCGCCCTACTTGTGGTGAACATACAACAACAACCGCCATTCGCCACTAAGTGGCGGTGACGTCACCACGACGCTTGTGCCAGGCCAAGTGCACCTTGAGGCCACGTGAAGTGTCGAACGCCCGCTGGCAGGAGGTCACGGGGCAGACCCAGCAGGTGCCACGGGTCGACTGACCGAGATGACCGAGATGACTGGCTGATGCACCACCTGTGCCCCCTACTGTGCCAACTTGCTGTGCTTTAGCCACCCGGCGCTCCGCTCGTTGTTGCGAGCGTCGCTCCTCCACCCTCCGTTGTTGTTGGAGGGCGACTGCCTCCAACTGCCCAGTAGTGTCCTTCACGAGCCTCCTCCACTGAGGCCGATCTTGACACCGCTGGTACCAGTCATCGGCAAGTCCACTCAGCTCCACGTCCTCCTGTACCACATCACTCCATCTCTTCTCTAGCCCGTGCCGCGCCCGTTTAGCCCCCTCGATCCGGCCGAACAAAAGCTGTTTAGGCATGCGGTGGCTGGGCATGCGGGCTACATGACCCAGCCAACGCAGCCTTGCCTGCCGGAGGAGCTCACTGATGGGACTTTGCCCAGATCTTTCAAGGACTTGTGAGCTCCTCACACAATCCAGCCTGGTTAAACCCAGGATGGATCGTAGGCAAGCCAGCCTAAATGTTTCCAACCGCCGAAGATGCTCCATTAGGGGGGTCCACGTTTCGCAAGCGTAGAGAAGGGAGGGAATGACCGTGGCCGAGAAGACCTGGAGCTTCGTGCGGAGTGACAGACCTGGTAGCTTCCACACAGCGTTACGCAACCGATGAAAAGATATTGCCGCTCGACTGATTCGGAGTGAGACCTCTGCTGATAAACTGGAGCCGGTCATAGGCACACTGCCCAGGTATGGGAAACTCTCCACTCTCTCCACAACTGCCGGCAAAACAACCTCCTACCTCCTCGCGGTGCCGGACGGGCAACACTGTCGTGGGCAGTGCTGTGGGGGGAGGCCCAATGCCCATTGGCCTCTCACACACATACACACACACACACATGCCCTGAGAGTATTTGATGCATTGTCTTTGACACTGACTGGCCTATACCAGAGACAGCCTTCTTTAGGGCCGTCCATAAATGACGTCACGCACCTAAGGGGGGGGGGGGGGGGGGGGTCGTCAGACATTTGTGACGATGTGACGGGGGGGTGAGAAATGTGACGTCACATAAAAATGCGCAACTTTAAATAAATATAGTCAACACGTTCTACTTAATTAAATAGACGTTTTAATAAATGTGTTCTCCTACAACATCGGAGTGCTGCGCCACATTAAATACGCACTACAATGACAATAGTTGAAAGCGATTTGAAGCATGTTTGATTTTTTTTGAGGGGGGGGACAGAGCTTTGTGACGTCATATTTGAGGGGGGGGGTCTGACTTTTTGCGACGCCATGTGACAATGGGGGGGGGGGGGGAATCGTCCAAAATCGCGTGACGTCATTTATGGACGGCCCCTTACGCGATTTAAACCTCCCCCCCCCAAATTATTTTTTACGAAAAATATTCGTCGTGAAAGCCTACAACGACGATCACGTGTCAAACCTAAACACTCCAATCACATCAGCCCCCTCCGTCCATCCAGCGGCACAAACGGGTTCACGGCGCGTGGTGGGGTAGAGTGTGGCGACTCCCACCTCTCCCAAGACGTCTGCCCGGCGTGGAAGAGTAGGCCAAGGCATCTTCTGGAGGTCTCCCTGGGGTTGAGAGGTCCTTCTGGCAGCAGTGGTGCGAGAGAGACACTTTGCAGGCCTGCGCCTTTAGCTCGTTCTCGCCGCAGTTTCACACACAAAGACAAAGATAGTCCGTGTAGCCTGCACAAACTGTTGGGGCAAGTGCTGTTAGCGAGCAGCACCTATCAAGGCCGGCAACGTCACACGAGAGGGGGTTTGTTGTAGTACGGAGTTAGACTGATGGCTTTAATCTAAGTTGTCTTGTGGTTGTTGTTGTTGTTTGACTTGCATCCCACTGGGATGCTTGCACACAGCGTTGGTGTACGGTGCTTTTTCTGGAAGTTTTTGCTGTTTTGGCCTTGATTTTTCTGTTTGCGCGTAATCACTTTAAGATGTTTTCTTGTTCATGTTTTTGTTTTTTGTTTTGTTGCAGTTGCACCCGATTCAAGAGCCGAATGGCTCACATGGCTATACCAAATTAATGAAACTGAAACATGTCCAATACTCATTTGAGGTTGAGTCGACCTAGGGGAGGCCCGGGACCGGTTCAGATAATTGTGAATGGTGTTGGCCGTCAACTGGAATGGAACCCGGGATAGGCAGACACACTAAATGTATTAACGACGGTCGTGCCAGGCTAGGTGCACTTTGAGGTCACGTGAAGTGTTCGTGGACAGGAGGTCACGGGACAGACCCAGGTGCCATGGGTTGACTGAGATGACTGCCAGGTGCACTGCCTCTGTTACCCGTCTTACCGATTTACTCGCTGCGTTTTAGTCGCCCGACGCTCCGTTCGTTGTTGTGAGCGTCGCTCCTCCGCCCTCCGTTGTTGCTGGAGGGCGACTGCCTCCAACTGCCCAGTAGCGTCCTTCACGAGCCTCCTCCACAGAGGCCGATCTTGACACCGCTGGTACCAGTCATCGGCAAGTCCACTCAGCTCCACGTCCTCCTGTACCCCATCAGACCATCTCTTCTCTAGCCCGTGCCGCGGCTTCTTAGCACCCTCTATCTGGCAACGCAGAAGCCGCTTTGGCATGCGGTGGTTGGGCACGAAGGGCTGCGTGACCCAGCCAACGCAGACTCGCCTGCCGGAGTAGCTCACTCATGGGACAGTGTCTAAACCCTTCAAGGGATCTGTGAGCTCCTCCTCACACAATCCAGCCTGGTTAGGCAGAGCCACAGCGCAAATGTTCATTCAGAGGGGTCCACATTGCGATATGATAGAGGGAGTTGCGGGCATAACTGTGGGCGGAAAGACCGGGAGCTTCGTGTTGAGCGACAGGCCATGTCGCGACCACGCAGCGTTACGCGGCTGATGAAAAGATAATGCCGTTTGACTGATTCAGAGTTGAGATCTCCGCTGTCAAACCGGAGCTGGTCATGAGCAGACTGCCCGAATCTCTCCACAACCAAACGCGAATTCAGACAGGGTCACGTGTCAATTTGTGAATTAATTATTGCAACAACAATAACAAAAGTGAAAACAACCGTGGACACTGCTGGATGAGGGCCTCCCCAGGATGTGCGAGCGGTTGTTTGACCATACTTCCCCTCGCTGGTCAGTGCGGTTTGGAGGCGGGAGAGAGAGTGAGCGAGAGAGTGAGAGAGTGAGCGAGAGATTGACCGAGAGAGTGAGCGAGAGAGTGAGAGAGTGAGCGAGAGAGTGAGCGAGAGGTGGGGTTTTACATAAAGCAAATTAAAAAAATTACGAAATGATGAACGAAGCAAAGTGCCGAATACACCGAGCATCTTCTTGTTTCCACTGATGGTAAAAAAAGAGCACAAACACTGGAGCCGAGAGGTAACCCTATGGGTTTTTTTTCTCCACTGAAGGATCTTGCTATCCAACCCCCACAGGCTCTCACACCCGTTCTGCATGTTGCTCCATGGTTTAAAATAAAATGCAATGAACTGAAACAAGAGTACGATTTGGGCATTTTGTTTAATGAATGTATACCCACCACGTACCGACATGCCATCCGCTTGCGTCTGTTACGGATTACGTTACGCACATACACACATACGCACGTACACACACACATACGCACATACACACATACACACGCACACACATACACACATACACACGTACACACACACACATGTACACACATACACACACACATACACACGTACACACACATACACACGTACACACACATACACACGTACACACGTACACACACACATACACACTTACGCACATACATACACAAATACACAACACGTACACACATACACACGTACATACACACATATGCATGTACACACATACACACATACACACGTACACACACACATACACACATACGCACATACACACGTACACATACACACATACACACGTAGGCACATACACACGCACACGTACACGCACACGTACACACGCACATACATACACACATACACACATACGCACATACACACGCACACACATACATACACACGTAGGCACATTCACACGTACACACGTACACATCCGTGCGTGTGTCTTTACATTTTGCCAAAGCCGATTGACCCCTGAGAGGCTAGTCATTCTGAAGTTCTATTTCCGACCACGGCGCTCCACATCGTCGCTGGTATTTGAACATCGCTCTGTTCCCCCTTTAGGTCGTCTCAGCCTCAAACGACCAGCTGTTGCAGAGGAGAGACAAAGACGGCTCGGCGCAAGTAGCGTGGTTAATAGGTGCTCGCCAACAGTACAGCATATAAAGCTAAACGTGGGATCTTAGTCTGTGTCAATTTACTAATTTACTCTTACGGTAAATGTGTTTGGAAAACTCGTTAGCATCGACTTACAGTCATACCTCGGTATACGACCGCTTTCGAATACGTCGAATTTGGTATACGTCGTGTTTTGACGAGAGAAAACATGTCTTGGGATACGACGTCTTGCTTGGGATACGATGCCTTGCTTGGGATACGACGTCTCGCTTGGGATACGACGTCTTGCTTGGGATACGACGTCTTGCTTGTGATACGACGTCTTGCTTGGGATACGACGTCTTGCTTGTGATACGACGTCTTGCTTGGGATACGACGTCTTGCTTGTGATACGACGTCTTGCTTGGGATACGACGTCTTGCTTGGGATACGACGTCTTGCTTGGGATACGACGTCTTGCTTGGGATACGACGTCTTGCTTGGGATACGACGTCTTGCTTGGGATACGACGTCTTGCTTGGGATACGACGTCTTGGGATACGACGTCTTGCTTGGGATACGACGTCTTGCTTGGGATACGACGTCTTGCTTGGGATACGACGTCTTGCTTGGGATACGACGTCTTGCTTGGGATACGACGTCTTGCTTGGGATACGACGTCTTGCTTGGGATACGACGTCTGCTTGGGATACGACGTCTTGCTTGGGATACGACGTCTTGCTTGGGATACGACGTCTTGCTTGGGATACGACGTCTTGCTTGGGATACGACGTCTTGCTTGGGATACGACGTCTTGCTTGGGATACGACGTCTTGCTTGGGATACGACGTCTTGCTTGGGATACGACGTCTTGCTTGGGATACGACGTCTTGCTTGGGATACGACGTCTTGCTTGGGATACGACGTCTTGCTTGGGATACGACGTCTTGCTTGGGATACGACGTCTTGCTTGGGATACGACGTCTTGCTTGGGATACGACGTCTTGCTTGGGATACGACGTCTTGCTTGGGATACGACGTCTTGCTTGGGATACGACACCTTGATTGGGATACGACGTCTCGCTTGGGATACGACGTCTTGCTTGGGATACGACGTCTTGCTTGGGATACGACGTCTTGCTTGGGATACGACGTCTTGCTTGGGATACGACGTCTTGCTTGGGATACGACGTCTTGCTTGGGATACGACGTCTTGTTTGGGATACGACGTCTTGCTTGGGATACGGCGCCTTGCTTGGGATACGACGTCTTGCTTGGGATACGACGTCTTGCTTGGGATACGACGTCTTGTTTGGGATACGATGCCTTGCTTGGGATACGATGCCTTGCTTGGGATACGACGTCTCGTTTGGGATACGATGCCTTGCTTGGGATACGACGTCTTGCTTGGGGTACGACGTCTTGCTTGGGATACGACGTCTTGCTTGGGGTACGACGTCTTGCTTTGGATACGACACTTTGCTTGGGATACGACGTCTTGCTTGGGATACGACGTCTTGCTTGGGATACGACGTCTTGCTTGGGATACGACGTCTTGCTTGGGATACGACGCCTTGCTTGGGATACGACGTCTCGTTTGGGATACGACGTCTTGCTTGGGATACGACGCCTTGCTTGGGATACGACGTCTCGCTTGGGATACGACGTCTCGCTTGGGATACGACGTCTCGCTTGGGATACGACGTCTTGCTTGGGATACGACGCCTTGCTTGGGATACGATGCCTTGCTTGGGATACGACGCCTTGCTTGGGATACGACGTCTCGCTTGGGATACGACGTCTCGCTTGGGATACGACGTCTTGCTTGGGATACGACGCCTTGCTTGGGATACGACGCCTTGCTTGGGATACGATGCCTTGCTTGGGATACGACATCTTGCTTGGGATACGACGCCTTGCTTGGGATACGACGCCTTGCTTGGGATACGACATCTTGCTTGGGATACGACGTCTCGCTTGGGATACGACGTCTCGCTTGGGATACGACGTCTTGTTTGGGATACGACGTCTTGCTTGGGATACGGCGCCTTGCTTGGGATACGACGTCTTGCTTGGGATACGACGTCTTGCTTGGGATACGACGTCTTGTTTGGGATACGATGCCTTGCTTGGGATACGATGCCTTGCTTGGGATACGACGTCTCGTTTGGGATACGATGCCTTGCTTGGGATACGACGTCTTGCTTGGGGTACGACGTCTTGCTTGGGATACGACGTCTTGCTTGGGGTACGACATCTTGCTTGGGATACGACACTTTGCTTGGGATACGACGTCTTGCTTGGGATACGACGTCTTGCTTGGGATACGACGTCTTGCTTGGGATACGACGTCTTGCTTGGGATACGACGCCTTGCTTGGGATACGACGTCTCGTTTGGGATACGACGTCTTGCTTGGGATACGACGCCTTGCTTGGGATACGACGTCTCGCTTGGGATACGACGTCTCGCTTGGGATACGACGTCTCGCTTGGGATACGACGTCTTGCTTGGGATACGACGCCTTGCTTGGGATACGATGCCTTGCTTGGGATACGACGCCTTGCTTGGGATACGACGTCTCGCTTGGGATACGACGTCTCGCTTGGGATACGACGTCTTGCTTGGGATACGACGCCTTGCTTGGGATACGACGCCTTGCTTGGGATACGATGCCTTGCTTGGGATACGACATCTTGCTTGGGATACGACGCCTTGCTTGGGATACGACGCCTTGCTTGGGATACGACATCTTGCTTGGGATACGACGTCTCGCTTGGGATACGACGTCTCGCTTGGGATACGACGTCTTGCTTGGGATACGACGCGCTTGCTAGAACTTGTATGGGTTGTGATGAGCCACTGCATACCCGCGTAGACCCGGTTCACGACTGAAACAAAGCGTCGCCCCTCTGTCTGCCTGTAGATCTCGTTCAGTGCACAACCCTTGCTATAACTCTCTGTGAATTTTCACGTGTTTTTTTGTCATTTTAACATGACTTTTTTGCGAATTCATTCAACTCCACTCAGCGAGTTAAATGATGTTACATTTTATTTTTATTTCAATTCATAATACAAATTTTATGCATTTATTTTAATTAATGTATGCATTTTAGTAATAAGAAGTGTCTAAATTATTTTAAACAACCCATTAATGTATAGTATGACGTATAAAATATAATATCTTATATATTTAATTTTGATCTTTCGTGACTGCAGGAATTACTCTTTGGTTCTTTCGGTAAAGTCATGTATAAAGAGAAAATAATAAATTAAATACTAGCATACGACGTTTCGATTTCAACACAAGCAATCATCATCAGGTATAAATGAAATAGAAAGACAAATTTAGTATACTTAGAAATGTAATGTAATACAACAGAGAGTCGGATAACATAACAGTCAACACCCTACCTGGTTGATTACGTTCTTCCTGAGAATGCTAAATTTGAGAGAAAGATAAAACACAGAACCAGAGACTTATATGTCTGTCTATATGTCTCTGGTTCTGTGTTTAATCTCTCTCTCAAATTTAGCATTCTCAGGAAGAACGTAATCAACCAGGTAGGGCGTTGACTGTTATGTTATCCGACTCTCTGTTGTATTACATTCCATTTCTAAGTATACTAGATTTGTGTTTCTATTTCATTTATACCTGATGATGATTGCTTGTGTTGCAATCGAAACGTCGTAAGCTAGTATTTAATTTGTTATTTTCTCTTTATATGTGACTTTACCGAAAGAACCAAAGAATTATATCTTATACTCTGGAACGGATTATATCCTTTTTCTATATTTCTTATGGGAAAAATGTGTTTGGGACACGTCATTTCGGTTTAAGTCCTACCTTCTGGAAGCGAATTAACGACGTATAACGAGGTACCACTGTATTTTGATTTGAAGCTTTCGTGACTGCAGGAATCCCATACTCTTTGGTTCTTTCGGGAAAGTCACGTAGGTAGAAGAAAAATAATAAAATAAATCACGACGTTTCGATTGCAACACAAGCAATCATCATCAGGTGGGAAAACCACATCAAGAATTAGATTTTTGCTTAAGTGAGAGAGTGATGCCGTGGTAAGAGGTTATATAGATAAGAAAGGGGGGGGCAAGGGGGGAGAGGGGGGGGCGTTGTGTGTTTATGGTTGTTCTATCATATCTGCCGGATACTAAATAGTGTATTTTTCCAAGTTAATTCCCCCCCCCGCATCCCCATCCTTTGGCATTGTTGCTACATTGGCATTGTTGCTACATTGGCATTGTTGCTACATTGGCATTGTTGCTGCATTGGCATTGTTGCTACATTGGCGTTGTTGCTGCATTGGTATTGTTGCTACATTGGCGTTGTTGCTACATTGGCATTGTTGTTACATTGGCATTGTTGCTACATTGACGTTGTTGCTACATTGGCGTTGTTGATCCATTGGCGTTGTTGCTACATTGGCGTTGTTGCTACATTGGCGTTGTTGCTGCATTGGCATTGTTGCTACAGTGGCATTGTTGCTACATTGGCGTTGCTGCTACATTGGCATTGTTGCTACATTGGCATTGTTGCTACATAGGCATTGTTGCTGCATTGGCATTGTTGCTACATTGGCATTGTTGCTACATTGGCGTTGCTGCTACATTGGCATTGTTGCTGCATTGGCATTGTTGCTACATTGGCATTGTTGCTACATTGGCGTTGTTGCTACATTGGCATTGTTACTGCATTGGCGTTGCTGCTACATTGGCGTTGTTGCTGCATTGGCGTTGTTGCTACATTGGCGTTGTTGCTGCATTGGCGTTGTTGCTACATTGGCGTTGCTGCTACATTGGCGTTGTTGATTCATTGGCATTGCTGCTACATTGGCATTGTTGCTACATTGGCATTGTTGCTGCATTGGCGTTGCTGCTACATTGGCGTTGTTGCTACATTGGCGTTGTTGCTACAGTGGCGTTGTTGATGCATTGGCGTTGCTGCTACATTGGCGTTGTTGCTACAGTGGCATTGTTGCTACAGTGGCATTGTTGATGCATTGGCATTGTTGCTACATTGGCATTGTTGCTGCATTGGCATTGTTGCTACATTGGCATTGTTGCTACATTGGCGTTGTTGCTACATTGGCATTGTTGCTGCATTGGCGTTGCTGCTACATTGGCATTGTTGCTACATTGGCATTGTTGCTGCATTGGCATTGTTGCTGCATTCGCGTTATTGCTGCATTGGCATTGTTGCTACAGTGGCATTGTTGCTACATTGGCATTGTTGCTACATTGGCATTGTTGCTGCATTGGCAGTGTTGCTGCATTGGTGTTGCTGCTACATTGGCGTTGTTGCTGCATTGGCATTGTTGATGCATTGGCATTGTTGCTACATTGGCATTGTTGCTACAGTGGCATTGTTGCTACATTGGCGTTGATGCTACAGTGGCATTGTTGATGCATTGGCATTGTTGCTGCATTGGCGTTGATGCTACAGTGGCATTGTTGCTGCAGTGGCATTGTTGCTACAGTGGCATTGTTGCTGCAGTGGCATTGTTGATGCATTGGCATTGTTGCTGCATTGGCGTTGATGCTACAGTGGCATTGTTGCTACAGTGGCATTGTTGCTACATTGGCATTGTTGCTACATTGGCGTTGCTGCTACATTGGCGTTGATGCTACAGTGGTATTGTTGATGCATTGGCATTGTTGCTGCATTGGCGTTGATGCTACAGTGGCATTGTTGCTACAGTGGCATTGTTGCTGCATTGGCGTTGATGCTACAGTGGCATTGTTGCTACAGTGGCATTGTTGATGCATTGGCATTGTTGCTACATTGGCGTTGATGCTACAGTGGCATTGTTGCTACAGTGGCATTGTTGCTGCATTGGCGTTGATGCTACAGTGGCATTGTTGCTACAGTGGCATTGTTGATGCATTGGCGTTGCTGCTGCATTGGCGTTGCTGCTGCATTGGCACTCGTGCAACGCCCGTGTTTCCGAATTAACTTCCCCCCCTCGCATCCCCCCCCCCCAGCTCTCTCGGCCTCCCACTTCCCCCCCGCCCACTTCCCCCCCCCAGCCTCACGTCCCGCTCCTAGCGTCCACGCGACGCTCCCCCTACCCCCTTGCCCCCCCCTCTCTCTCACCTATATAACCTATTACCATGGCATCTCTCTCCCATTTCAGCAAACAAACACAATTCTTGATGTGCTTTTCCAACCTGATGTTGCAATCGAAACGTCGTGATTTGTTTCTATTTTATGTCTAACTACGTGACTTTACCGAAAGTGAGTGAGTGGGTGGGTGAGTAGGTAGGTGGGTGGGTGAGTGAGTGAGTGGTTGAGTGAGTGAGTGAGTGGTTGAGTGAGTGGTTGAGTGAGTGGGTGAGTGGATAGGTGAGTGAGTGGGTAGGTGGGTGAGTCGGTGAATTAGTGGGTGAGTGAGTGGGTGAGTGGATGGGTGGTTGAGTGAGTGGGTGAGTGGACGGGTGAGTGAGTGGGTATGTGGGTGAGTCGGGTGTGTGAGTGGGTGAGTGAGTGGGTGAGTGGGTGGGTGAGTGGGTGTGTAAGTGGGTGGGTGAGTGAGTGAGTGGGTGAGTGAGTGAGTGGGTGTGTGGGGTGTGTGAGTGGGTGGGTGAGTGAGTGAGTGGGTGAGTGAGTGAGTGGGTGTGTGGGGTGTGTGAGTGAGTGGGCAGGTGTGTGAGTCGGTGAATGAGTGGGTGAGTGAGTGGGTGAGTGGGTGAGTGAGTGGGTGAGTGGGTCGGTGGGTGAGTGAGTGGGGTGTGTGAGTAGCTGAGTGAGTAGGTGGGTGAGCGGGGGAGTGTGAGTGGGTGAGTGAGTGGGTGAGTGAGTTTGTGGTTGAGTTTGTTGTGTTGTTGTCACATGCAGTGCGGTGAGTGAGTTGCTGAGTGTATTAATGTTGAACTTCTTTCGCACCGTACGTAGCCAACCGTGCTTATCGTAGGTGCGAAAGCAGTATGTGGTGATGTAATTATTGAGTGGGTGAGTGAGTGAATGAGTCAGTGACTTGGTGTGTGTGTGTGTTGTCATGACCTGCAGTATGTTGAGCGAACCAGGCGAGTTCAAATATTGCAAGAGCGTACAGTCAGACGTAATTCATGATAATAGCCGTCATTATTCAGTAAAAAAAATAAGACACTAATGAATATAGAGCTTTCAATAATAACATTAACCGATCAGTGTGGCTTTTTTTTTTATTTCATGATGTGGAAATTGCGTGCTTCGTGTCTCTGATGTGATGTGGGGAAGTGGTGGTTTTGAAATACGCGTCACGATCACTTAGTTTCTGTACAAGGTTGAACAAAAAGCCAGGTGCTCCTCGGAGATGTGGTTCTAGTCGTTTTTTCGGATGTCTTACACACATGCAGAGTGGCAAACACACACACACACTTTCAAAAAACACGTGGTCAATTACACAACAGACAAAGATCTCCCGTGTAGCCTTCACAGACTGCAGGAGCAAGTGCAGTTAGCGAGCACCTTTTGAAGGCCGGCACGGCACACGAGTGAGTGGGCGTCCAACATCACGCCCGGGCGCCTTTGTCTCCCGAGCGGCGATGTTTACTACGCACCGCACCAGGTACTCATTTGCGGCTGAGTCGACCTATGGGGGAGGCTCAGGACCGGTTCAGGTAATCGTCACTGGTGTTGGCCGTGAGCGGGAATCGAACTCGTGACGCCGGATTCGTAGCGCAGCGCGCTAACCACTGCGCCACCGCTCCCCCCCCCCCCCCACACACACATGCACACACACTCCCCGCACACACACACACATACAAAGACAAACACACGGCCCGACCATAAACACAATTTTGATAAAATATCCAGAAGCCGAACTAAATAACCATCGTTGTATGCAACTCTCTCCTGCCACTCAACACGTCCTGCTACAAAGATGCAATGTCAACCATTAACATCATTCACATCTTGTTATTATTACGTTTGTCTCGGCAGGAAACGGCTCGCCACGGAGTCTCGTGACTCTATTCTCAGGAGGGTCCCGCCCGGTAGAGGGGTAGGGAGTAGATCACAGCTGCAGCGTATTCCCAAACGAGTCATTTAGCGGGGTAAAGTGTTTCAAAATTTGGAAAGAGATGACACTGCCGTACGTATGGGCCATTCGCAGTGGCTTGTGGCTGCCTTCTGCGGCCGTCTGGAACGTTCTTCCTTCCGATATTCGGAGGCGACTGGGAGCTGTGGCACTTTTCCATCGAGGTTGAAAACTCACCTCTAAAGAACTCCGATTAGCGCGGTTGGCTACGTACGGGGCGAAATAAGTTCAAGATACACGCATGCCTACAGTATATACACACAGAGTGAGTAAGAGTAGGAACACGTGTTTTTTGGGTCTTTCGGTCAAAGTCACGCAGATAGGTTCAAAGGAAATGACAGAAACTACGAAGTTTCGATCGCAACACAAGCGGCCGTCATAATGATTTTACCGAAAGACTAAAAAAAGGGTGAATTCCTGCCGTCACGAAAGCTTTAAGTCGAGATTTAAGAGTCGGAATATTTTATTTTTGCGCACTCTTTTCATGAATCCAGTCCATCACGAATGCGCGTTGATAAGGCATTGAAGTAGGCTCTCTGAAACAACATTATTTCTCGTCTGTTTTACACGTAGGATTTCGCGACCAATATCATTCATAATACTCTGTGATTCTCTCGGTAAAGTCACGTAGAAAGAACAACATACACAGAGTGTGAGTCTATGTTGTTATTTACATACAACAATTACACACAACATAGACACACAGAGTGTGAGTCTATGTTTCGATTTAAAGCTTTCTAGACTGCATGGATTCATATTCTTGGTTCTTTCGGTAAAGTAACGTAGAAGGGAAATAATAAAATAATAAAAATAAAACATAACACGATAAAATTCTCACGACGTGTCGGCCACAACGCAAGCAGCCGTCCTCAGGTGAAGAACAGGTCTGTTGCGTGTAATTTATTTTCTTTCTACGTGACTTTACCGAAAGAACCAAAGAGAAATCCCTGCAGTCACGAAAACTTGGAATCAAATCATTCATAATGCAGGTGTTTTTTTTATTTATATGGCGTAGGTATAAAAATATGTTTGTTGAAACAGGAGGATTTCTCCACAAATCTTGCCGTCCGCCTGATCAAGCTCGTTGTAATAACTGGCTGGATAATGCTCTCCAACTGGATTATGCTTTCCAACACACCGGTGTTGCTGTGCCAGTAACGCATTGGCCACGTTTTGTTTACGTGACAACCCTTACTAGTTGACTTTGTCGGGTGGTGGCGGGTTTAACGACGCATTTATAATTCGATTTAAAGCTTTCGTGACTGCAGGGATTCATCTTCTTGGTTCTTTTGGTAAAGTCACGTAGAAGGGAAATAATAAAATATTAAAAATAAAACATAATAAAATGAAATTCTCACGACGTTTCGGACACAACGCAAGCAGCCGTCCTCAGGTGAAGAACAGGTCTGTCGGGAAGACAGCGCTGTCTTTCCGTCGTGAGAAATGTAACTTATTATGTTTAATTTTTATTATTTTATTATTTCCCTTCTACGTGACTTTACCGAAAGAACCAAGAAGACGCATTTATATTTACGCGATCTAACCCAACCCCCCCCCCTTCCCTCCCGAACAAAACAAACCTGTGTTACGTAGCGTTTAGAGTTTGTTGGAGAACTGGCTCAGGCTCAGTGATGGATCGAGAACGTGAGCTTGGGCAGCGTGCTGCAGCGTCTTGATTAGAAGCTTTCGTCACTGCAGGAATCCATCATGCTCTTTGGTTCTTTCGGTAAAGTCACGTAGAGTTATGGGAACCTCATTTGCCAGTAAAAATATTATAATTTGATAATTTGTTTTTTACCCTTCTATCTGGCAACAAAACTGACACCTTTTTACAAGTAGTCATGTTTGTATAGACCGCAATACCTGCTGTGGACCAATCAACTTCAAGGACAGTGCACATTATCAGTTATTTCTTTTGTTTGTAATATGACTGCAGGTATTGCGGTCTATACAAACATGACTCCTTGTAAAAAGGTGTCAGTTTTGTTGCCAGATAGAAGGGTAAAAAAACAATTATCACGTAGAGTTGTTTATTTTTGTTTGCATTTTGACTGCTTGTGTTGTGGTTATTGCCAACATTATCCCTTGTATAAAGGTATCAGTGTTTGTACCAGTTGAAAGGGTAAAAACCTATCACTATATTTTGCCACTGGTAAAGGTGGTCTCATAGTGTAAATGCTTAACCCGAGCTCTCAATACTCTGATAGTGCGCTGTCTTTGAGTTGTACGCCTTTTGATGTCATCTGGTCCAACACCAATGGAGACTAGGCTCTAAGAAAAGCTGTCTCTGGTGTGGACCAATAAATTTCAAGGACAGTGCATACATTATCATCATCATAGTTGTTTCTTTTTCGATTTAAAGCTTTCGTGACTGCAGGGATTCATCTTCTTGGTTCTTTCGGTAAAGTCACGGAGAAGGGAAATGATAAAATAATAAAATTTTTACATAATAATGAGGACGGCTGCTTGCGTTGTGGCCGAAACGTCGTGAGAAATATTTTATTATGTTTTATTTTTATTATTTTATTATTTCCCTTCTACGTGACTTTACCGAAAGAACCAAGAAGATTATCAGAGTTGTTTCTTTTTGTTTGCATTTGACTGCTTGTGTTGTGGTTATTGCAAACATGATCTCTTGTATAAAGGTGTCAGTTTTTGTACCAGTTGTAAGGGTAAAAACCTACTATTACAATAAACAATACATCACGACGTTTCGAGATCGCACCACAAGCGGTCGTCCTCGGGCGGAATAAACAATCCAGCTGTTGAACTGCTGAACCAGCGAGAGAGCTGTTACAACAACACCAACAAGAGGTTGTCTATGTGGCGAAGGGCAAGCAAGCGACCATCTACGTCGTGCACGAGGTTTGTGTACACGCGGTCAGGGGCGCTGTGAGCCGCGAGTTGACAAGGGTCTCTTGAAGCTGTGGAGGCAACGCACCATCGGCAAGATAGGACGGAGCTGATGGAGACTTTCAACAAAATTATCGGTTCGTGAGGACCCCTGCCAAGCGGATGGAGCGGTGGTGAAATCAGTTCACGTGCACGGTTGGAGATGTTTGGTGTATTTTTATTTTTTTTACCGACTGAGTACAAGGTTTTTTGGTTGTTTCGATAAAGTGACGTAGGTAAAAAAAGTGAAATGACGACGTTTCGGAGGCAACACAAGCCTCCGTCTTCAGGTGGAACCGTCACAGCAAAATTACTGATATAGCAAAAATTACTCCTGAAGACGGTGTTGCCTCCGAAACGTCGTGATTGAATTTATTTCTAGATTTGAAGCTTTCGTGACTGCAAGGATTCATACTCTTAGATTTTTTTGGTAAAGTCACGTAGGTAAAAATAAAAGTAAATAATAAAAATAATAGAAATAGTAATAGAAATAAAATAATTATTGAATTTCTATTATTATTATTTATATTTCTATAAAAGAATAGAAATAATAGAAATGAAATAATTATTTTATAATAATAGAAATAAAATATTTTTTTAGTTTCTATCATTATTTCTATTATTTGTATTATTTATTTTCATTTTTACCTACGTGACTTTACCGAAAAAACCGAAGAGTATTTAATTTATTTGTTTTATTTTTTAACCTACGTGACTTTACAAAAAAAAAATAAAGACTATATGGATCCTTGCAGTCACGAAAACTTCAAATCTAGAATGAGTACAAGACCTTTGAGCGAAGACGATATTTCCCAATGGCGACTCGGGCCGGCAGACAGCATCAGAATGAGACCACTATTTTGGTTTGCGGAGTTCACAATCAGAATCTGTGTGTAGACTGCAGCAGGAATCCGATGAGCGATGAAGCTCACAAACGTCCCGTTTACACCATTGGTACCTCATTTGCCAGTAAAAAATATGATAATAGTTTTATTACCCTTTCATCTGGCAACAAAACTGACACCTTTTTTACAAGGAGTCATGTTTGCATAGACCACAATACCTGCAGTCATAATGCAAACAAAAAACATTACTCTGATAGAGCATACACTCTGATAATGTATGCACTGTCAGAGTTATGTTTTTTGTTTGCACCACAATACCTGCAGTCATAATGCAAACAAAAAACACAACTCTGATAGTGCATACATTATCATAACTCTGATAGTGCATACATTATCAGAGTTATGTTTTTTGTTTGCATTATGACTGCAGGTATTGTGGTGCAAACAAAAAACATAACTCTGATAGTGCATACATTATCAGAGTGTATGCACTATCAGAGTTATGTTTTTTGTTTGCATTATGACTGCAGGTATTGTGGTCTATGCAAACATGACTCCTTGTAAAAAAGGAGTCAGTTTTGTTGCCAGATAGAAGGGTAAAAAAACAATTAGCAATTGTCCCGTTCTCAAGCTGGCACGACAACGTCACTTTGGAGCGTCATCAGCGTCGATCTAAGCGATTAAAATAAAACAATTTAGAGGCTGACTCCTTTGCCTGATGGCGACCGCTTGCGTTGCGATCGAAACGTCGTGTTTTGTTTGATTTTATTTCTGCCGACGTGACTTTACCGAAAGAACCAGAGAGTATGAATTCTTGCGGTCACAAAAGCTTCAAATCAAGATTAAAGACGCTAAACTAAACTATTTTTGTTAATTTATTATAAACGAAAAATGTATTTATTGGTTATTGCAGACATGATTCCTTGTAAAAGGTTTCAGTTTGGTGTTTTAACATCTTAACACAGCTGTTTTGTTGCCAGAAAAAAGGGGAAAATCTATTCTCAAACTTTTTATTTTACCAGGTAAGGCTCACTAAGCTATATAGTACGTATATAGATATTTTTTTCAGAAGCGACCTGGCCACACATTTGATAGCTCTACAAAGTGGCTTATCAAGTGGAAATGGAGAGCGCCCGATGTTGATTCTAAACGTGGATGGGGAAAACCGGAGGACCTGGAGAAAAGTCCACGCGACCACGGGGAGAGGGAGACAGAGAGACGCGCAAACTCCAAATATACAGCAGCAGCAGCAGGCGTCAGGGTCGGGTTCGGGTTCGAACCCCCGACCTCCTGCGTGCCAGGCGAAGTAGTTAACATCTCCTAGCCACCGTGATGGTGATGTTGAGAGAGACGCGTAAACTCCAAATATACAGCAGCAGCAGGCGTCAGGGTCGGGTTCGGGTTCGCGCAGAAATAACTAAAGGACACGGTCTCTCTCTCTCTCTCGCTCTCTGGAACCTGACAGTCGGTAACGGCGTGCGGAGACCTTCATCCAGCAGTGGACGGATCACGGCTGATGTTCATGAATGTTGATGAGGGTGGGTGGTCAACAACGACAACTGCCTTCACGAATTCGGCGAATATCGTTAGATTGCGGGTCACGGCTGACATCAGTGGCGAGCGATACAGTACAGGACTGTATTCATGCAGCGCTTTTGGACCTCTCGCCCATGACACGGCGTGGTGAAGTATGGTCAAAGAACCCCCAATGACCGGCGCGGTGATTTACTCATCCAGTACTGGATTGATAGAGGTCTGTACGTTTTTTTAAAATTAATATTGGTTCTATACGTGTGCACATATGCGTAGACGCTGTAGAGATACGTAAGAAATGTCTAAAAGCCACTTTGTTATCTATACAAACACAGTTGTAAAATATTAGCAAATATGTATGCTTGCATATAATGCACATAATGCATGAACGCATACATACATACAGATGTATGTATTTAGTCTTTATAAACTGTTGGGGCTAATGACGTTAGCGAACAGATATTCAGGTCTTAACGGCGTACAAAAGGAATCGGAGTGTGCCTAGAAGCACACCCGGCCGCCTTTGTCTCCCCAGTGTTGATGTTTACACACCGCAAGAATGATTCATTTTAAGGCAGCGTCGACCGAGACGAGAGACTAAGCTATCACTCGCCGCTGTTTGTTTTAACCGTGGCCCGGAATCTAACTCAGGTGACCGGGTCCGTAGTGGATTTCGCTAACCACTGCACCACCGCTCCCCACACAAATACACAAAGACAAAGATCCCCCCTATAGCCTGAACAGACTGGTGGGGCAAGTGCAGTTAGCGAGCACCTATGAAGGCCGGAACGACACACGAGGGAGTGGGTGGCCAGCACCACGCCCGGCCGCCTTTGTCTCCCCAGTAGCGATGTTTACACACCGAACCAGCTACAAATTTGAGGCTGAGTCGACCTAGGAGAGGCTCATGACCGGTTCAGATAATCGCCACTGGTTTTGGCCGTGAGCGCTAACCGCTACACCACCGCTCCCCACACAGATACACATACAGAGACGTACACACAGGCACGCATACGAGTTATTTGGGGTTTGATCTATCCTACAGGTTACAAGTGATAGTAGGATTTAAACTTAAATGGTTTACTGTGGATGTATTCGAATCTTAGAGGTTGCTCAAAATTCCACATTCCTATGACGGCGATGAGCACATCAGTACAGAACGACCACTGTTCACAAATCGGTACTGATTTTAGCGACCACCTGTGGATGATATAAATTCGTTACGTGTGGATGACATGAATAACGTATAGGTAAATTCTCTTAAATGGTTAACATCGTTATATTGTTACACTTTATAGGTATAAACATACCTATAACTGTGCGTTTATATACGGATATTAAAACTTCCCGTGTGTAACCCATATAGCCCAAGACGGTATTTTCAAGGACATTGTATGTGGTGTGTGTGTAGGGTATGGTGTGTGTGTACGGTGTGTGTGTTTAGGGTGTGCGTGTGTAGAATGTGTGTGTGTGTGTAGGGTGTGTGTGATTAGGGTGTGTGTAGGGTATGGTGTGTGTAGGGTGTGTGTGTAAGATGTGTGTTGGTGTAGGATGTGTGTGTGTATTGTGTGTGTAGGGTATGGTGTGTGTGTAGGGTGTGTGTGTTTAGGGTGTGTGTGTAGAATGTGTGTGTGTGTGCAGGGTGTGTGTGTTTAGGGTGTGTGTAGGGTATGGTGTGTGTAGGGTGTGTGTGTGTAAGATGTGTGTTGGTGTAGGATGTGTGTGTGTGTATTGTGTGTGTAGGGTATGGTGTGTGTGTAGGGTGTGTGTGTGTGTGTGTAGGGTGTGTGTGTTTAGGGTGTGTGTGTGTAGAATGTGTGTGTGTGTGTGTAGGGTGTGTGTGTTTAGGGTGTGTGTAGGGTATGGTGTGTGTAGGGTGTGTGTGTGTAGGGTGTGTGTGTTTAGGGTGTGTGTGTAGAATGTGTGTGTGTGTGTAGGGTGTGTGTGTTTAGAGTGTGTGTGTGTGTAGAATGTGTGTGTGTGTGTAGGGTGCGTGTGTTTAGGGTGTGTGTAGGGTATGGTGTGTATAGGGTGTGTGTGTGTAAGATGTGTGTTGGTGTAGGATGTGTGTGTATTGTGTGTGTAGGGTATGGCGTGTGTGTAGGGTGTGTGTGTTTAGGGTGTGTGTGTTTAGGGTGTGTGTGTATAGGGTGTGTGTGTGTGGGTGTATAGGATGTGTGTGTGTGGGTGTGTGTGTGGGTGTGTGTGTGTATAGGGTGTGTGTCTCTGTGTGTGTGTATAGGGTGTGTGTGTATAGGGTGTGTGTGTCTCTGTGTGTGTCGGCGAGCGTTAGTGTAGCGGTAAGCGTGCAGCGTTACGAACCTGGCCACCCGAGTTCGATTCGCGCTCATGGCCAACACCAGTGACGATTATCTGAACCGGGCCTTCGGCCTCCCCTAGGTCGACTCAGCCTCAAATGAGTACCTGGTGCGTTGCGTAAGAACATCGCCACTAGGGAGACAAAGGTGGCTGGGCGTGGTGCTGGCCACCCACCCCCTCGTGTGTTATTCTGGCCTCCATAGGTGCTCGCTAACAGCACTTGCCCAAACAGCCGATATCGGCTATACGGGGCATCTTTGTCTTGTGTATATATATGTGTATGCGCATATGCATAATTGCATTTACAATTTAAATGTCAAAGATTGCATTATAACTGCCCGTGCAAGCACGGGCTGTTAACAATTTACCCCCTCTAATCATCATCGCCAATAATTATAACAGGGACCGGAAAATATTTCTGGTCGGTGGTGGTAGGGGGCTGCCCCTGAAATCAATACACAAATAACCAACACTGCCTTGCAAATCGATATCATCGGCAGCAGAAGCAGCATCAACAGCCATGTTCTATCCACTGCTGGATGAAGGCCTCCTCCTCCACACTCCACACTCCGTCGTCGTCGTCAGCTTTCACCGCGTCTCTCACTCCTGCGCTCGAGCTGAATGCACCGCTCCATCTCCCCGATGGTTGCAACTTATCGGGCGTCCCCTCCCCCCTCTGCCCCCCCCCCTCCTTCTGCCACTCCAATGTTGATGCCCCTCCAGACAACGTTCTCGGCAATAAGCGCACTCAACTCTTTGCAATATCGTGTACTGCATATATACACAAAAGACAAAGATCCCCCGTATAGCCTTAACAGACTGTAGGGGAAAGTGCTGTTAGCGAGCACCTATGAAGGCCGGAACGGTACACGAGGGGGTGGGTGGCCAGCACAACGCCCGACCGCCTTTGTCTCCCCAGTGGCGATGTTTACACACCGCACCGGGTACTCATTTCAGGCTTAGTCGACCTAGGGGAGGCCCGGGACCGGTTCAGATAATCGTCACTGGCGGTGCTGGCCCTGAGCGGGAATCGAACCCGGGTCGCCGGGTTCATAGCGCAGCGCGCTAACCGCTGCACCACCGCTCCCCGAGTTCGACTCCCGACCACGGGCTAAAAATACCAATAGTGTCTGAACCAGTGCCCCGGTCTGACCGGCGGCTCAGCCTCCTTGAGCGTGCGCGCGACTTGACCAGCGCGGGGAAGTATGACCAAACGATCTAACACGGAGTTGGGAAGTTCTTCGTCCAGTGGTTGGAGTGGCAAAGTCGGGCTGAGATCAGCATCTTGACGTGATGGCAAGGATCGCCACGTTACACCTATGCGGAGACGACGCGCATTCTGATTCTAAGACGCAGTCTTCCCCATTGCGTATTAGTAAGGGAATGTTAAGGGCGCGTTTTGTGATCTGGTAGGAGAGTGCATCTGTGTGTGTGTGGGGGGAGCGGTGGTGCTCTGGTTAGCGCATTTCCACCCCGAGGTATATTCCCGCTCACGGCCAACACCAGTGACGATTATCTAAACCGGCACTGGGCCTCGCCTAGATCGACTTAGCCTAAAATAAGTAACATTGCCACTCAGAAGACAAAGGCGGTCGTGCGTTGTGCTGGCCACCCACCCCCTCGCGTGCCGTGGCAGCCTTCATAGGTGCTGCTCGCTAACAGCACTTGCCCCAACAGTCTGTGAAGGCTACAGGAGGGATATTTGTCTTTATTATTTTGTGTGCGTGTGAGAGACACCAGGTTCGTATAACTTTATTGACACCGAGCACGCGTTTTTGGGGGGAGGGGGAAATGGGAGCGTCTTACTTTCCGGAGTGTCTTATAATCCGAGAAATACGGTCAAATAGAGTAATATTTACACGTGTAAAAAAACAACAACAGGCATCGTATAAACGTGTCTTTGTGACGGACATCTATTTTTGAAATGCATAGTGGAGCACACGGTACAGATTCACGTGTTTTATGAAATACCACAGTTGTGTTTTATAATTCTATACATATATGTTGGAAGACAATATATCTACATTGCAATGTTAGGTCTGGTGCAAGTTATACAAAAGCATTGTCTTGTGTGTGTTTTTATTTATTAATTTTATTTACACCAACGTACCGAGACTAAAATTGTACAGCGTCCTTTAACGGCGTGTTGTTTTCATGATCAAAAGTGATGCAAACTTTTTCATGCAAATGTTTGTTCCTCGTCAATGACATCGTCAACATCATCATCAACATCATCACCATCATCATCACCACCGGACCTGTGAATTACTTGTGCAACTAAAAACACTTCCAAATTAAACTTTTGGTGACTTTTTGTTTTGTTTATATAAACAATTGTACCTTGCGCATACCGAGTGCGATGTATTATACAGAAGCTCCCCCCGCCACTCCAATCCCAGTGGATGGCTTATGAAGTACCCTATCCAACTCGCACAACATTGGTACCATACAACAGACAAAGATCCCCCGTGTAGCCTTTACAGACTGTCGGGGCAAGTTCTGTTAGCGAGCAGCATCGATGAAGGCCGGCACGGCACACGAGGGGGTGGGGGGTGGGCCAGCACCTCGCCCGGCCGCCTTTGTCTCCCCAGTGGCCGCATTTACACATCGCACCCAGGTACTTATTTGAGGCTGAGTCGACCTAGGGGAGGGCCCAGGACCGGTTCAGATAATCGTCATTGGTATTGGTGGCCGTGAGCGGGGATCGAACTCGGGTCGCCGGGTTTAGCAGCGCGGCGTGCAAACCGCTGCACCACCACTCCCTACATGCGCGTGTGTGTGTATATATGTGTATGTATGTTACCATACACATATATACACACACACGTATACAGTATTTACACTTTGCAGAAGCAGAAAAATGACGGCGTATTTATATATGCATGTATCTATGTACACAAACGTTAGCGTGTCTGTATAAACGGTTATGATGTATTATTGACACATCATCAATATCATTATCAATATTGACATCACGATCATCACTATCATCATCACTATCATCATCATCATCACCGCTATCATCAAAATTATAATCGTCAGCATAATCGCGGTCCTCACTTTGCAAAAACAAAAACCCAGCCGATGTTCCTCCTATGCGACTCGATGGCTTTGTAATTAATTTTGCTCGTTAAATAAATTAATTATTCCATGCTACTTTGATGCCGCTGGCAGAGACGCACGGCTACAATTACAGCAGCAGCAGCAGCAGCAATAAACACCCTCGAAAGTAAAGTCAAACAAACCCGTGTGGCCTCAACGCACACATATATAACACTGGTCAACACACCTTTTCTGGCATAAGGTATTCCAACGGTTTTAAGGTTATTTTGGGGTGCTGATTCCAGTTCCGGCATCAGTTTGACATCAGGTTTTTGAGATATCAAATATTGCATTTTTAATAAAAACTGCAGAAGAAAAATATTAAATAAATGTGGACATCTACATAAAATGATATTATAAACACACTATCCTAAAAATACAGCACCATATTTTAACACTAAAGCAGTCACTGACTCGCAACAACTTGCAATCATAAGTGACAGAGTTAATTTCAGGTAAAATCAATGAAAATGGGGTATGCCGATAGCATAAAAATTAGATGTGATAGAGCAAATCTGAGATCAGATTTGGAATCAGCACCCTGAAATTAGTCTAAAACAGCTGCAAAAGTCCAGGCCAGAAAATAATGTTTTTGTTGTTGTTGACCAGTGATAAGACGTTTCGCGCAGTGGACCTTGCTACGTTTCGCTTGTTGTCCTTCCGATTAACGCGGTTGGCTACGTACGGTGCGAAAGAAGTTCAACGTGCATACGTGGGCCTTCATAGCACGCAATCGGCGACTGCTCTGAAAAAGGGTCATTGCCCGAAACATCGCCGATTATATATCCTTCCTGACAAGGTAGTGTTGTTGTCGACGATCGTGATGAATTATTTTTTATTAAATAAATCATTATTGACCGATCATCATTCTTAACTGATCACCATTGACTGCTCATCATCATTGACTGATTAATTATAGTATCGTTATTGACCGATCGTCATTTTAACTGATCATCATCATTGACTGATCAACGTCATTACGACATGGGGGCTATATTGGACGAGTGTGGCAGGGCATTTAATTGTCGCTGTTGAAGTGAATTTACTTTGGATGGACTTGGCGCCGCCCTGCGAACGTGGAATGCATTGCCGCTGGGTGAGGGCCGCCAACGGACGATGAACGAGAATGTGGCTTCGTGAATTCTTGATCGCAATGCGTGGTGCGTACGTGGTTTTAAACATATTTAACAACATATACACACACAGCATAACACACCACGTTATGCATCGACACACGTACTGTTTCCATCTACAGTCTATGTCTTCGCTGTATTGTCAAGTACTTGATGTGACATATAAAAGCATTCGGCACCGCTGCAGTCGTATCCACATTTTAGCGAGCAGTTACTCAACCAAGGTTGCATGCAACCGAGTCGCGTATCTGTGGACGTGTCTGCAACCAGTTGCGAGCAGTTGCTCTACCCCGGTTGCATGCAACCGAGTCGAGTGTCTGTGGACGTATCAGCAACCAGTTGCGAGCAGTTGCTCACCCTGGTTGCATGCAACCGAGTCGCGTGTCTGTGGACGTATCTGCAACCAGTTGCGAGCAGTTGCTCACCCTGGTTGCATGCAACCGAGTCGCGTGTCTGTGGACGTATCTGCAACCAGTTGCGAGCAGTTGCTCCACCCCGGTTGCATGCAACCGAGTCGCGTGTCAGTGGACGTATCTGCAACCAGTTGCGAGCAGTTGCTCCACCCCGGTTGCATGCAACCGAGTCGCGTGTCAGTGGACGTATCTGCAACCAGTTGCGAGCAGTTGCTCCACCCCGGTTGCATGCAACCGAGTCGCGTGTCTGTGGACGTGTCTGCAACCAGTTGCGAGCAGTTGCTCACCCTGGTCGCTGTTCGGTCGAGACAGATCCGACAGCGTCGATCTGTTCGGCAATTTGTGTGGAGACGTTTTTTTTTTTTTATTAACCCGCGAGATTGGTCGTCACAATGGTGAACACGCGCGTGCATTGCCCCTGGCTGCGCAACGACTCGCTCAGATGTGGACAAAGCAGTCGGCGTCGACACAGTTGAGCCAACCAATATGACGCTTTGGTTTTTCGCTAAACTGATCACTCGCTTGTGGAGCCTCTTTAAGAGCGCGCTGGGAAGAAGGGCCGTTGCTTGAAACGTCGCCTATTATATACGTGTCTTTTGAATGCCACAGTGTTGTTGCTGACGAATGTGTAGAGTCGTTGTTGTTTGTGGTTGTGCACCACTGACAACGCAGTAGCAGCAGCGGCAGCGGCAGCATCGCCAGGTGAATGGCTTTTGTGACCGTACAAGTGGCATTGCGATAGGAAACGTGAATGGCAAAATAGATTTCTACTTATTTAACTGCTATGTGAGGTTACGCTTCGCATGACACGCTTTGTCAATCCACTGCTGGATGATTTAAAAGGGGGCCTCTCCCATGGCGTGCGGGTCGTCGGGGATGTTTAACCATACTTCACCACGCTGGTCAGGGCTTGTTAGTGAACACAACACAAGCAAGATAAAATGGGGCTGAGAACGACTCAATGTATCGATCATGTTATGCTAATGGGGACAAGAAATACACTTGCACGAATTAGGACCGGAATAGATTGGCTATTGTTAATTGCGAAGTAAAGTTGTGTGAAATGTTACATATTCTTGCGTGATAAAAAAATGTATACAATCATCACGAGTTGGATTAATTGCAAAACTGCAGCAACATAAAACGAACAGACGCATGAGTTATGAATTGGAGGGGAATATCTATTCATTTAGATTGCAATTTAAACAGGCGTCATCTGGTCCAACACCAATGGATACTAGGCTCGAAGAAAAGCTATCTCGGGTGTGGACCAATCAACTTCAAGGACAGTGCATATCATTATCATCATCAGAGTTGTTTCTTTTTGTTTGCATTTTGACTGCTTGTGTTGTGGTTATTGCAAACATGATGCCTTGTATAAAGGTGTCAGTTTTTGTACCAGTTGAAAGGGTAAAAACATATTACTATATTTTGCCACTGGTAAATGAGATGTCTCATAGTGTAAATGCTTGCCCCGAGCTCTCAATACTCTGATAGTGCGCTGTTTTTGAGTTGTACGCCTTTTGGCGTCATCTGGTCCAACACCAATGGATACTAGGCTCGAAGAAAAGCTGTCTCGGGTGTGGACAAATCAATTTCAAGGACAGTGCATATCATTATCATCATCAGAGTTGTTTCTTTTTGTTTGCATTTTGACTGCTTGTGTTGTGGTTATTGCAAACATGATGCCTTGTATAAAGGTGTCAGTTTTTGTATCAGTTGAAAGGGTAAAAACCTACTACTAGATGTAGACTTGTTGGGTACGCGTTACGCGTCTTCGGCTTTATCTGGTAAGATGAAAAAAAACATATTTTAGTTTTGTTTGTATAACATTTATTTACCTTTCCTATACTATGCTCTCCTGGTGCGTGTGTTTTTTTGTCTGTTATATATATATTTGTTGTTGTAACGATCTGACCCCGTGTCCCCTACTGGACGTCTGCGAAGAAAAAAGCTTTATAGGTCATCGGATTTCTCCTGCTGCTGTATAAATAATTAAGTTTTATTCATATTCTTGGTTCTTTCGGTAAAGTCACGTAGAATGGACGTAATAAAATAATAAAAAATAAAACATAATAAAATTATCACGACGTTTCGGCCACAGGTGAAGACCAAAGCTGTAGGAAAGACAGCTTCCTAAATTAGTTAAAATTTTCTTATTTTATTGTTTCCCTTCTACGCGACTTTACCGAAAGAACCAAGAATATGAATCCCTGCAGTCACGAAAGCTTTAAATCGAAATTTGTATTCCATTAGCGGTACGGAAGCCGACGAGGACCTGTCAGGAAGAAACGCGTTTGCATGTTTGCAAACACCAAAGTCCTTTTGATTTTCGCTCTAGCTTGGATCTCCCACGGTTTTTTTAATCTATAGGGAAACCAATTCTGTCAATTTATCAACATAACTTGATATAGTTCCAACTTATGGATGATAAATTACGTTGATTATTGTGTCACTGACTGAGACAGACCGCCAACAGAGCCAATGCTAAGATGCATTTCAATCTAAGTCAAAAATCGTTAAAGTGTTGATAGGTAAAAGCTGCTATTCATAATTTTACGTGATTATTCACGCAAAAAAAACCTTTTGTTTTTAAATATATAATTGTCATTCACATAATTGGAACATTAATACTGTTGTTCAATGTCGTTTGACAAAAAACACACACCAGAGACTTCAATAAAATACCGGAATATAAGACCCGCTATTCAAAAGTCTTATAATCCGGTAGGCGCACGTGTGTGTGTGTGGCCATTATCTGTTTACACAGATGTAACGTATTAATTGTAGTATATTGACATCTGGTACAAGCATCTGGGGCGTTGCGTCTTACTTTCCAGAGTCTTTTTCATAAGTCAAAGAATACGTCTAATTGTGAAAGGTATTCCCGATTGATTGAATGACACTTGTGCCAATTTCATTCACTAAACATTGCGCCAATTTAATTCACTAAACACTGTGCCAATGTCATTCACTAAACACTGCCAATGCCATTCACTAAACATCGTGCCAATTTCATTCACTAAACATTGTGCCAATGCCGTGCAAGTGTTGTCATCACATCTAGGCCTCTATATGAGGAGCAAAACAGGTGGACTTCTCCACAAATCTGGCTGTCGCCTGATGAAGCTAGTTGTAATTAGTGGCGAAACGTCGTACTCTGATTGTAAATGTTGTGGCTTGGCTCTCCAACACACCGGTTAGTGCTGTACTAGTGACGAATTGGCCACGTTCTGTTCACGTGACAACCATTACTAGTTGGCTGTGTCGGGTGGTGGCGGGTTTAACGACACATTTATATATTTACGTGATCTAACCCAAAAACGCCTGTATTTACGGGTCATTCACTAAACCAGCCGAGTGGCAGAATGAAACGTCCTGCGGTTCAATCGTACGATATTTGTATATTAACTTTACAACTATGCAACAATATACGACATAGACACAGGATGAATTAGTTATTAATCAGAACAATGCAATTCACCGAGAGAACAATATTTTGTCAGCAATTATTTTTCTCACCCAATTATAACACTAAATGAGTGCATGGCTACAGCAGAAAGTATATAAAAAAGGAAGAAAATCCATGCACACGCATGGATCTCTGCAAGGCTTTTCCAACACGAGGTTTTTCCTCGTATGTAAATCATTTTAACCTTACTGTCTCACGTATTCTTGTACAGGGAAATTGCGTTTTCAGGTCCATACAGTGTACATCCGTTTCAGTACGGCAGCAATTTTGTGTCCATATGTTTGTGTTTCTCCCTTGTGATGGAACTTTGTAGGATGAACGTTGAGATTTATAAGAGCACGGGGTGACCACTAAGATCTTAAATGGTCTATAATAAGGGGTTGACAGGTAAGTTGTATTTCGATTTAAAGCTTTCGTGACTGCAGGGATTCATCTTCTTGGTTCTTTCGGTAAAGTCACGTAGAAGGGAAATAATAAAATAATAAAACATAATAAAATACAATTGTATAATAAAATAAAACATAATAAAATACAATTGTATAATAAAATAAAACATAATAAAATACAATTGTATTTTATTATGTTTTATTTTAGTTATTTTATTATTTCCCTTCTAAGTGACTTTACCGAAAGAACCAAGAAGAGGTATGTTGTAGTGTAGTGTATAGTGTAGTGTATAGTGTAGTGTATAGTAGTGTATAGTGTAGTGTATAGTCGCGTATCTGTCAACTCATGAGGTTTACCCGTATTCTTGTACAGGGAAATGGAGTTGTCAAGTCCATACTGCGTACAGCCGTTTCAATACGGGAAAAAAAGAATGTATGTTTCAATTTAAAGCTTTCATGACTGCAGGGATTCATCTTCTTGGTTCTTTCGGTAAAGTCACGTAGAAGGGAAGTAATAAAATAATAAAAATAAAACAATAAAATATTATTTTATTATGTTTTATTTTTATTATGTTATTACTTCCCTTCTACGTGACTTTACCGAAAGAATCAAGAAAATGTATGTTTGTTTTTCCCTTGTGATGGAACTTTGTACGATGAACGTTGAGATGTATAAGGGCACGCGGGTGACCAATACGGTCTGAGTTGGTCTGTAATACGGTAGGGTACTGATCAGGGGTTGGGCAGCTATAATTAATTAGCACGAAGCGTGTAGGCCGCTACGAGACACTGGTGCTCGGATAGCGTCTCTGCCAGGCAGGGCGAACCTCGGCCGGCAGGGGAGGCACGCGGGAGGCGGTGACTTTGAAAGTTTTCCCAACTTTGTTGTTGTTGTTGGAAACCCTTGGAAAAATTTGGCTCGATATTTTTCCAGATGCAATTCCCTAACAGCGATGGAACTCAATTGGAACCTCATTTGCCAGTAAAAAATATGATAATTGTTTTTCTTTACCCTTTGATCTGGCAACAAAACTGACACCTTTTTTTTACAAGGAGTCATGTTTGCATAGACCAATGGTGTAAATGCTTACCCCGAGCTCTCATACTCTGATGATAGTGCATTGTCTTTGAGTTGTGCCCTTTTGGCGTCATCTGGTCCAACACCATGTGAGACTAGGCTCTAAGGAAAGCTGTCTCGGGTGTGGACCAATCAACTTCAAGGACAGTGCATACATTATCCGAGTTATGTTTTTTTGTTTGCATTATGACTGCAGGTATTGTGGTCTATGCAAACATAACTCCTTGTAAAAAAGGTGTCAGTTCTGTTGCCAAATAAAAGGGTAAAAAAAAACAATTAGCAATGGAACTTTTGGAAATGCTCAAGTTTCGTTCGCGATTTGATCATCCTTATGGGAGCTGTCGTGCTCTAGCCCGACACGTTTCACGTTGACAGATCGGAACAACGCATACTCATTCCACGCTTTCATCCTCGGGATGCAGACCGTGACACCAACAATAACAACAGCAACAACAAAAAACCTCAAAACAAACACCTCTAACCGTTTCCATTCACGCCTGACATTAGGCAGGAGAAGAAGATCCTTTAAAATGTATCTTACAGCAACATCGGGTCTTAACAGACGTTTCGCGTCCATATATAATGATTGCAGTACAAAGCTATTTGTGTGTTTGCAGGTTATCTGCTGCTCGCGGTTACAGGTTTGACTATTAGAACCGTCTTGTCTCGATTATAAGACGCATTTGCCCCCATATAGTACAGCGAACGTGACGTTTGATTCTTATTATCCAATAAATGCATGTGTGTGAGTCCTATTATCAACTAACTGAGTGAGTCTCATTATCCACTAAGTGAGTGAGTCTCATTATCCGCTAAGTGAGTGAGTCTCATTATCCGCTAAGCGAGTGAGTCTCATCCGCTAAGCGAGTGAGTCTCACTATCCGCTAAGTGAGTGAGTCTCATTATCCGCTAAGTGAGTGAGTCTCATTATCCGCTAAGTGAGTGAGTCTCATTATCCGCTAAGTGAGTGAGTCTCATTATCCGCTAAGCGAGTGAGTCTCATTATCCGCTAAGTGAGTGAGTCTCATTATCCGCTAAGTGAGTGAGTCTCATTATCCGCTAAGTGAGTGAGTCTCATTATCCACTAAGTGAGTGAGTCTCATTATCCACTAAGTGAGTGAGTCTCATTATCCGCTAAGTGAGTGAGTCTCATTATCCGCTAAGTGAGTGAGTCTCATTATCCACTAAGTGAGTGAGTCTCATTATCCGCTAAGTGAGTGAGTCTCATTATCCGCTAAGTGAGTGAGTCTCATTATCCGCTAAGTGAGTGAGTCTCATTATCCACTAAGTGAGTGAATCTCATTATCCGCTAAGCGAGTGTGTCTCACTATCCGCTAAGTGAGTGAGTCTCACTATCCGCTAAGCGAGTGAGTCTCATTATCCGCTAAGTGAGTGAGTCTCATTATCCGCTAAGTGAGTGAGTCTCATTATCCGCTAAGTGAGTGAGTCTCATTATCCGCTAAGTGAGTGAGTCTCATTATCCGCTAAGTGAGTGAGTCTCATTATCCGCTAAGTGAGTGAGTCTCATTATTCGCTAAGCGAGTGAGTCTCATTATCCGCTAAGCGAGTGAGTCTCATTATCCGCTAAGCGAGTGAGTCTCATTATCCGCTAAGCGAGTGAGTCTCATTATCCACTAAGTGAGTGAGTCTCATTATCCACTAAGCGAGTGAGTCTCATTATCCACTAAGCGAGTGTGTCTCATTATCCACTAAGTGAGTGAGTCTCATTATCCGCTAAGCGAGTGTGTCTCACTATCCGCTAAGTGAGTGAGTCTCATTATCCGCTAAGCGAGTGAGTCTCATTATCCACTAAGTGAGTGAGTCCTATTATCCGCTAAGTGAGTGAGTCTCATTATCCGCTAAGCGAGTGAGTCTAATTATCCGCTAAGTGAGTGAGTCTCATTATCCGCTAAGTGAGTGAGTCTCATTATCCGCTAAGCGAGTGAGTCTTATTATCCGCTAAGCGAGTGAGTCTCATTATCCGCTAAGTGAGTGAGTCTCATTATCCGCTAAGTGAGTGAGTCTCATTATCCGCTATGTGAGTGAGTCTCATTATCCGCTAACTGAGTGAGTCTCATTATCCGCTAAGTGAGTGAGTCTCATTATCCGCTAAGTGAGTGAGTCTCATTATCCGCTAAGCGAGTGAGTCTCATTATCCGCTAAGTGAGTGAGTCTCATTATCCGCTAAGTGAGTGAGTCTCATTATCCGCTAAGTGAGTGAGTCCTATTATCTGCTAAGTGAGTCTTAGTATCCGCTAAGTGTGCGTGTGTGTGAGTGTTAAGGACCAGGTTTCGTACGACTACCGTATTGACAGCGAGTTTGGGGAAATGCGTCTTAATTTCCGGAGTTACTTATAATCATGTGAATACGGTAACAAAGAAACACGTTTAATACACACTATAATATTGTGTCGAGTTTATGTACACGCCGTGTTAAAAAATGTACATAGGTATCGTATGCTTGATTGCAAATGCTACTATTATTGGCACGTAGATATTTAAAAAGGAATTTTATTTCGTCGAACAATATCATTAAAACTAGTGGAGCATAAGTTAACTGCCGTATCCGTCATAGTTTTAATTTTAAATTAAAATGATTAACTATTTTTTGTTAGCAAACATTAGTAACGTATGTTTGTATATATATATACGTATGAATGTCAATACACCAAGATATGCCTATAAGGCTTGTAATGATACACAAAGACAAAGCTCCCCCGTGTAGCCCACACAGACTGTTTGGGGCAAGTGCTGTTAGCGGGCACCTATTAAAGGCCCTGACGACACACATTGCTAATATTGGTTCAGGGTTGACTCAATTAACGTGTTGTGTATTGACTACCCGACCGCCTTTGTCTCTCTAACGCAGTTCACAACCACATGTAACTAACCACCACAGCGCTAGGTGATGCTCATTTTAGGCTGAGTTGATCGAGGGGTTGGCCAAGATAGGTTCATACACGCTTACACACACACACGTAATATATATACACACATACCCACTTAAATCCTTTACAGATCTTTGCCCCAAAAAACACGGGTACAAACCCACAACACGAGTACACAAGCGTATCAACACTGACAAACATAAATACACATCCATACACAAAGACAAACGCACACCACGATACACACATGCATACATACACACACAAGCAAAGATACACGCACAAAAATACACAAACACAATCCCATACACACAGAACACCGCTGATAGACATGAGACCACACGCGCACACACCCACAACAAAAACAACAGTGACACTTAAACACAACAAAGACAAACACGCAAACGCAAACAGGACTGACACACAAAAACACGTTTACACACATCACATACACACAGACACACACGCACACCACGACACAAAGACACACGTACACACACACACACCCACAGACACACACACACTCGCACGTATAAACACACAGACACACTTACACACTACATAGCATATTATTCTTACTAGGTGCTCGCTAACAACACTTTCAATTGGACAATCTACATTGGCGGACATTGAGGCAACTTTGACCTACACACACACTCATACACATACAAAGATCCCCCGTATATCCTTAACAGACTGTTAGGGCAAGTGCTGTTAGCGAGCACCTATTAAGGCCGGCACGGCACACGAGGAGGTGGTGGTGGTGGCCCCCACAGCGCTCGGCCGCCTTTGTCTCCCCAGTGCATTGTGATTGTACACGTGGCACCAGGTACCAGAGGTCGCAAACAGTTTTGATTCCTTACCCGTACCCGTACCCGGCCGCACCAGGGTCGCAAATGGGTACCCGTACCCATACCCGGCCGGGTACGGGTACCCGTTCCCTACCCGTACCCGTACCCTACCCGAAATGAGTGACAAACGGTGACTCACCAGTGACTCACGGTCTACCCGTACCCGTACCCGGCCGCACCAGGGTCGCAAACGGCTACCCGTGTACGGGTAGCCGGGTATCGGGTAGGGTACGGGTATCGGGTACCCGGTTGCGACCTCTGCCAGGTACTCATTAGCTCGGTCGGCTACGTACGGTGCAAAAGAAGTTCAACCTGCGTGCGTACCCGGGACCGGCTGGGACAATCGCCAGCGATGTTCGCCGATGAACGGAACTCCGCTCGATGGCTTTTCCGCCGCGCATTGCGTTGCGGGCGCGACTTTGAAAGCGATCGCCTTCAGGCACTCTGCCCCAACAATCTGCGTAGGCTATACGGGTGACACGAAGTCGGCTTTCGCGACCAATATCGTCCGTAATATAGGAGTTTCGTGGTTAGATCGCTTGAATACAATATTTTCGTGGATTATGGCCGGTAACGAATTGGCCACGCTCCGCTTACTTGACACACATCACACCAATTGCCTGCGTCGGGTGGTAGCGGGTTTAACGACACAGTTATATGTTTTTTTAACGCGATCTCAAAAAGGCCAAAAAACCCGTGTTGTATATTCGGTTGACCCTCGTCTTTAACACACGCTGTGGCGGGGAGAGGAGGAGGACTACGGTCTCGCGGACCAGGCAAACCCCGTCTCGGTTCCCTGGATCTTACTTCTAATCGCATCAACATCCGTCGTGGAGTGTCGATGCGAATTGACGGCCGCTTGGCTCTTGGCAGAAGTCAACTCTTGATGCTGTTGAGCTCCCATGTGCAGTCCTGACATTTGGCAACTTGCCCTCGACAATAGCCCGTGCTGAACCTGTGCCAACTGTTGCTGCTGCTGCTGCTGCTGCAGCTGTTGTTGCTGCTGCAGCTGCTGCTGCTGTTGCTGCTGCTGCTGCTGCTGAGCGAGAAGGTAGGAGCCCAGTCCGTTCTGTTCGGCTGCTTTCAACAAAAGTTGCTCGGGTGACGCGGCCGCGGCAACTTGCCGCCACGAGCCGACGGGCTCGGAACACGGCGGTGACAACTGCGACAAGGTTGCGTGGAACTTTTGGTGTCTCTGCAGCAGCGTGCCTGCTGTTGCCTGCGAGCCGCTCAGAGGCGACTGCTGCTGCTGTTGCTGCTGTTGCTGCAACTGTTGAAGCGCTGCACACGATGGGTATTTGGAGTCGCAGCTGGAGACCGTGTGGGCCAGAGACCAAATCCGTGGCTTCTCCGACGCAATCGGCAACAGCGACTTGGCACCACCGCTGACCGCCTGATGATGCTGGTGATGGTGCTGATGGTGGTGGTGGTGATGTTGTTGCTGATGCTGCTGCTGATCGGTAGAGTCGTAAAGTTGCAGATTGTCTTGTGGCTCGCCACAACTCAGAGCGAACACGCTTTTGATGCTTTCGGAAGTCTGTTGAACGCCGCTGCCTCCTCCTCCTCCGCTGCCGCTGATGATGATGTTGTTGTTGTTGTTCGTGGTGGATGTGTTGGAGGCAGCGATGGAGGAGGTGTTGATGGATGATGCGTCCACCACCGCTAGCGGTGGGTAGTTCTTGCACTGGGACTTGTGGAAGCGCTTCGCTTGGAGGTGTCCACCTTCCTCCAGCTCGTCGTCACCCAGGTGGTCCGAATCGACGTCGTCGAGGTCTTCCAGGTCGCTCAGAACGTGCCCCTTGCCGTGGTCTTTCTCACCGTTGTGGTCTGTTGAGAGACAAACACCATCACCACCACCACTACCACCACCATCACCATCACTACCACCATCACTACCACCACCACGGCTATCCCCACCATCACCACCACCACTACCACCACCATCACTACCACCACCATCACCACTACCACCACCATCACCACCACCGCTATCCCCACCATCACCACCACCACCCCCCACCCACCACCCCGCCGCCGCACAGGGGCAGCTGCCCCTGTGCGGCGCAGCGCGGGCACGCAAAGTGCACTTGGGTCTGCCGCTAGGGGAGACACGTGGCCACGTGGATTCCCCCCCCCACTCTAATTAAGTAATTAGCGAGTGATTCATCAATGCGGGACAAATTGTAGACTGTGACGCCGGAAAACAATGGCTCACTCGTTTTATTTTGTTTTTCTTTCCCGAATAACGCCGGAGGAAACTTCGAGTCCGCCGTGAAGAATCCAAATGTCGAATTAGACCACTGGACCCAGGGATATTGGCGAGCACCTATTAAAGCGCCAGGGCGCGGCGCAAGATTGCGTGGTGTTTCCAGCAGCACCACCGACCGCCTTTGTCTTCCCAGTGGCGATGCTCATGAAGTGTACAACAAGGTAAACGGGTGACCGAAATGGTAGCGAAGTAGAAACACTCACCCACTCATTCACCCACTCACTCACCCACTCACTAACCCACTCATTCACCCACTCACTCATCTACTCACTCACTAACTCACCCACTCACTCACCCACTCATACACCCACTCGCTCATTCACCCACTCACTAACCCATCCACTCACTCACTCATTCACTCACCCATTCACTCACCCACTCATACACCCACTCACTCATTCACCCACTCACTCACTAACTCACCCACTCACACACTCACTCACTCACCCACTCATTCACCCACTCATTCGCCCACTCACTAACTCACCCACTCACCAACTCACCCACTCACCCACTCACTAACTCACTCACTAACTCACCAACTCACCCACTCACCCACTCGCTCACCACATTGCACGTCACGACATTTCTCGTTCTGCTATTTCCCCCGCACCGATCTACTTTGCAATCCCCTCCTCTCATCATCATCACCATCTCTTTTTGCAAAGTTCTTACAAAGCCAGTGTCGTTGAAATTACGCACTCTCAGAAGGGACGTGCAACAAAACAAAAACCCAATAACTTACGTATTATTATTATTGATTTTTTGTCGCGCGGATGGATCAGATGGAAGGAAAGAGTCGTGAATTGTCCCTTCAGGCGTCACTCATTCACCCTCCCCAAGAAGCGCGTTGATACGTCGCGGTGTAAACGCGCTCAATTCAAGAAGCCATTCACTTCCGATAGAGGCTTTTTGTTGCTGGCCGCTTTGTTTAAGGGCGGAGCGGGGGCTTTGGGCTTTATGAATCGGCAACCGCGAGATATATATATAAACAACACGTTTAGTAATTATTGGTTCTTTCGGTAAAGTCACGTGGATATTAAACAAAAATCGAAATTAAAAGCAAAAAAAAAACCCCACGACGTTTCGATCGCAACACAACACAAGCGCTCTTCTCTCTTTTATTTTCTCTCCACCTGAAGAAGGCCGCTTGTGTTGCGATCGAAACGTCGTGGGGGGTTTTTTGTTGCTTTCAATTTCGATGTTTGCCTTCTATCTACGCGACTTTACCGACACAACCAAGGATATGAATTCCTGCACTCACAGGACGTTTTAAGTCTAAACAAAGACAAAGATCCCCCGTATAGCCTTAACAGACTGTAGGGGCAAGTGCTGTTAGCGAGCACCTATGAAGGCCGGAACGGTACACGAGGGGGTGGGTGGCCAGCACCACGCCCGACCGCCTTTGTCTAAACACAAAGACAAAGATCCCCCGTATAGCCTTAACAGACTGTAGGGGCAAGTGCTGTTAGCGAGCACCTATGAAGGCCGGAACGGTACACGAGGGGGTGGGTGGCCAGCACCACGCCCGACCGCCTTTGTCTAAACACAAAGACAAAGATCCCCCGTATAGCCTTCACAGACTGTAGGGGCAAGTGCTGTTAGCGAGCACCTATGAAGGCCGGAACGGTACACGAGGGGGTGGGTGGCCAGCACCACGCCCGACCCCCTTTGTCTAAACACACACACACACACGCAGGCAGGCAGGTGTGTCCTCGAGAAAGTACCCACTGCGTCGTGGTCGTGGCGATGCTCTGACGCATGCGTCTAATGACTACGGGACCTGGCAGAAGGAAGGAAGCGATGGCGTGGTGTGATGCCGTCTACGACCTCCTGACCTTGACCCCTTAGCGTCACGTGGGCCGGGTGTGTGCGTGTGTGTGTGTAGGGTGTGTGCGTGTGTGTAGGGTGTGTGTGTGTGTAGGGTGTGTGTGTGTAGGGTGTGTGTGTGTGTGTAGGGTGTGTGTGTAGGGTGTAGGGTGTGTGTGTGTGTAGGGTGTGTGTGTGTGTGTAGGGTGTGTGTGTGTGTAGGGTGTGTGTGTGTAGGGTGTGTGTGAAGGCTGTTACGCGCACATTCGCCCTCAAAGCGCAACGTTTAGACATCAACACGGGGAGAGACAAAGGCGGCCGGGCGCCGTTCTGCACACCCCACCGCTTCGTATGCCGAACACTTTGGCTTGAGGAGGGGCTCGATGACGCCACTTTCCCCAATAGTCTGAGGCTATACGGGGGATCTTTGTCTTGTTGGTACATGTAAATGCGCGTGTGTGTGTGTGTGTGTAGGGTGTGTGTGTGTAGGGTGTATGTAGGGTGTGTGTGTAGGGTGTGTGTGTAGGGTGTGAGTGTGTGTAGGGTGTGTGTGTGTAGGGTGCGTGTGTGTGTAGTGTGTGTGTGTTTAGGGTGTGTGTGTGTGTAGGGTGTGTGTGTGGTGTGTGTGTGTGTGTGTAGGGTGTGTGTGTGTAGGGTGTGTGTGTGTGTAGGGTGTGCGTGTGTATGGTGTGTGTGTGTGTATGGTGTGTGTGTAGGGTGTGTGTGTGTGCAGGGTGTGTGTGTAGGGTGTGTGTGTGTGTAGGGTGTGTGTGTGTGTATGGTGTGTGTGTGTAGGGTGTGTGTGTGTAGGGTGTGTTTGTGTAGGGTGTGTGTGTGTAGGGTGTGTGTGTGTAGGGTGTGTGTGTGTGTGTGTAGGGTGTGTGTGTAGGGTGTGTGTGTGTGTAGGATGTGTGTGTGTGTATGGTGTGTGTGTGTAGGGTGTGTGTGTGTGCATTTGTGGGGAGCGGTAGTGTAGCGGTTAGCGCGCTGCCCTACGATCCCGTTCGAATCCCGCTCACGGCCAACACCAGTGACGATTATCTGAACCGGTCCTGGGCCTCCCCTAGGTCGACTCAGCCTCAAATGAGTACCTGGTGCGGTGTGCAAACATCGCCACTAGGGAGACAAAGGCGGCCGGGCTTGGTGCTGGCCACCCACCCACTCCCTCGTGTGCCGTGCCGGCCTTTATAGGTGCTCGCTAACAGCACTTGCCCCAACAGTCTGTTAAGGCTACACGGGAGATCTTTGCGTGTGTATGGTACACACATGTATGTGTATGTTTATGTGTGTGTGTACACACGTGTGTGTGAGTTCTGTTTGATGTCTCCTTATATCTAAAGCGATTAGCGGCGAGTTCGTAATCACTTCCTTGGCCCGGAGAAGGCTGTCATAAGAACGGAGGAATGTCTCTCTGCTGGGCAGGGAATTGATGTTACCGAGGGGGTAGGGCGACGAGGGGGTAGAGGAGGGGGTAGTGGGCAGAGGGGGGTGCGAGGGAGTGGGGGAGGGAGTGGTAGGGGAAACAGAAGGGATGCATAGGTGAAAGTTCAAGGAAATGAAGTGTTTGGAACGCGGTGAATTTTTCTAAATTATTATTTTGGTATGAAACGTCGTGATTTTTTTATTTTCTCATTTTTCAGGGTAGTGGTTTCGAAGCGTGTTTGGTAGGGGCTGTCATTTGTGGCCAGTTCGCTTGCGAAAAAGAAGCTGATAATTCAGTCGGCTTTATCTAGTAAAATAAATAAAAGTGTGTTATTTTTGTGCTTACCTTTCCTAGACTGTGCACTGCTATCGTGTTTTTTTGTATCGTTTGTTGCCGTAATATTCTGACAAAGAGCTTCACAGCTCATCGGATCCCTCCACTCTAAATACATATTCTGATTTATGAATGTCAGAACACAATTCGCATATTAGCGTTATCATCATCGTCATCATCATGGTCAGAGTCCTCGCGGGTCACCCACCACTGCGCTCCTTCTGTCCTGCGTCTACTAAGTTACTCCGCTCTCAAATACAAATCAACTCGTTTGCGGCTGAACGCGCCTGATGATTGTTAAACTCGTCCCACGTGGCGCGCTGTCTGCGTCACGTGGTGGGAACACGTGGAACGCGTGGACACAATCACACACAGTACACGTGTACACACACACACAGTACACGTGGACACGCACAGTACACGTAGACACACACACAGTGAACACGTGTACACAATCACACAGTGACACGTGTACACAATCACACACAGTACACGTGTACACACACAGTACACGTGTACACACACAGTACACGTGTACACACACAGTGACACGTGTACACGTGTACACACACAGAACACGTGTACACACACAGAACACGTGTACACACAGTACACGTGTACACACACACACAGTACACGTGTGCACACACACAGTACACGTGTACACACACTCACAGTACACGTGTACACACACACACGGTACACAAGACATACAGTAAATGCTTACACACACACGTGTACACAATCACACACATTACACGTGTACACACAAACACGGAACACATGTACACACACATACGGTACATGTGTACACATACACACACGGTACACACAGACATACGGTAAATGCACACACACACGTGTACATATACACACACGGTGCACACAGACATAGGTAAACACACACACACACACGTGTACACATACACACATGGTACACACAGACATACGGTAAACGCGTGTACACACACACGTGGACACACACACGTGTACACATACGCACACAGTACACGTGTAGACATACACACACGGTATACACACACAGACACACGCAACACGTGTACACCACGCACACCGAGGTCTCAATCTGAACGAGAATCGGCAACGTTAACGCAGTCAGCGTTAATTGCTGAGCGCGAGCACATTGGATCGTGTTGACCAATCATCGGGCGCGTGAAGCCTGGCACGAGCTGAAATGGGGAGCAAATTGGTGACCGCGTAAAGACGGAGGAAGCATGGTGGGGGTGGTGGGGCCGAGAGGACTGGAGTTTGGGTTCATGAGGTATCAGCTTGACCTAACAGTTTGACGATATACAATCCTAATGATGATCGTCGTTTGCATAGTCATAGTCACCACCGTTGTTATTCAAATCATCGTCATGTCACTATCATCATCGTCATGACCAGCTCCTTATTCTGCCCCATAAATTGCAATTATCGCCATCATTCTCATCCTGGGTCGGGTCTTTGAGTTCGTCGTCTGGTTCGCTAACCACTGCGCCACCGCCCAACACGTACGCACTGCAAATCAGAAACCCACACACACCTGCATACCCACACACACCTGCATACCCACACCCACCTGCACACCCACACACCCATACACCTGCACACACACACCTGTACACCTGCACACCTGCACACCTGCATACCCACACACACCTGCATACCCACACACACCTGCACACCCACACACCCATAGCACCTGCACACCCACACACCTGCATACCCACACACACTTGCATGCCCACACACTTGATGCAGTAATTTTAGCTGTGACGGTCCCACCTGATGACGGAGACTTGTGTTGCCTCCGAAACGTCGTGATTTATTATTTTATTTTATTCCCATCATTACTTTTATTAACTTTTAATTTTATGTTTTACCTACGTGACTTTACCGAAAAAAAACCTAAGAGTATGAATCCTTGCAGTCACGAAAGCTTCAAATCTAGAATTACCCACACAAAGATCCCCCGTGTAGCCTTAACAGACTGTTGGGGCAAGTGCTGTTAGCGAGCACCTATGAAGGCCGGCACGGTACACGAGGAGGTGGGTGGCCAACACCACGCCCGGCCTCCTTTGTCTCCCCAGTGGCGATGATTTTACACACCGCACCAGGTACTCATTTGAGGCTGAGTCGACCTAGGGGAGGCCCAGCATCGGTTCAGATCATCGTCACGGGTGTCGGCCTTGAGCGGGAATCGAACTCGGGTCGCCGGGTTCGTAGCGCAGCGTGCTAACCGCTGCACTGCGGCGACCCACAGACACAGACAAAGATCCCCCCGTATAGCCTTAGGCTGTAGGGCCAAGTGCTGTTAGCGAGCACCTATGAAGGCCGAGGGGGTGAGTGGCCACACACACAGACAAAGATGCCCCGTATAGCCTTAGGCTGCAGCGGCAAGTTCTGTTAGCGAGCACCTATGAAGGCCGGAACGGCACACGAGGGAGTGGGTGGCCACACACACAGACAAAGATGCCCCGTATAGCCTTAGGCTGCAGCGGCAAGTGCTGTTAGCGAGCACCTATGAAGGCCGGAACGGCACACGAGGGAGTGGGTGGCCACACACACAGACAAAGATGCCCCGTATAGCCTTAGGCTGCAGCGGCAAGTTTTGTTAGCGAGCACCTATTAAGGCCGGAACGGCACACGAGGGGTGGGTGGCCACACACACAGACAAAGATGCCCCGTATAGCCTTAGGCTGCAGCGGCAAGTTCTGTTAGCGAGCACCTATGAAGGCCGGAACGGCACACGAGGGAGTGGGTGGCCACACACACAGACAAAGATGCCCCGTATAGCCTTAGGCTGCAGCGGCAAGTGCTGTTAGCGAGCACCTATGAAGGCCGGAACGGCACACGAGGGAGTGGGTGGCCACACACACAGACAAAGATGCCCCGTATAGCCTTAGGCTGCAGCGGCAAGTTCTGTTAGCGAGCACCTATGAAGGCCGGAACGGCACACGAGGGGTGGGTGGCCACACACACAGACAAAGATCCCCCGTATAGCCTTAGGCTGCAGCGGCAAGTTCTGTTAGCGAGCACCTATGAAGGCCGGAACGGCACACGAGGGGTGGGTGGCCACACACACAGACAAAGATCCCCCGTATAGCCTTAGGCTGCAGCGGCAAGTTCTGTTAGCGAGCACCTATGAAGGCCGGAACGGCACACGAGGGGTGGGTGGCCACACACACAGACAAAGATGCCCCGTATAGCCTTAGGCTGCAGCGGCAAGTGCTGTTAGCGAGCACCTATGAAGGCCGGAACGGCACACGAGGGGTGGGTGGCCACACACACAGACAAAGATGCCCCGTATAGCCTTAGGCTGCAGCGGCAAGTGCTGTTAGCGAGCACCTATGAAGGCCGGAACGGCACACGAGGGGTGGGTGGCCACACACAGACACAATCACTCACTCACCTGACACAAAACACTTCACGACTCCTCTCTTGTCCACCACCACCGCCGCAGCAGCAGCAGCAGCCTCCTGTTCCTCATCCTCCTCCTCCTCCTGCTGCTGCTGTTCGCGGTCCACATCCCTCCGGCATTCATCTTTCCCTCCACTCTCATCGCCGGGCCGGCTCCGCGGCGACCACGTCATCTTGTTCTCCTTCTTGAGACGCCGGCGAGCGTTGGCGAACCACGTGGAGACCTGCGTCAGGGTCATCTTGGTGATGATGGCCAGCATGATCTTCTCGCCCTTGGTGGGGTACGGGTTCTTGCGATGTTCGTAGAGCCACGCCTTGAGCGTCGCCGTCGTCTCGCGCGTCGCGTTCTTGCGACGCGTGCCCGCGCTCAGATCCACGCCACCGTACCTGCACGCGCGCACGGCGAAAGGACGCGTCCCCTTGATCGATTGGTTCGATTGTATATGTTGTTGTTGTTGTTAAAACAAGGGACTGTGTTGTTGGTGTTGTTGGTGTTGTCTTGGTGCGGGCTGTTGTTGTTGTTAAATCAAGGGACTGTGTGTGTTGTTGTTGTTGGTGTTGTTGTCTTGGTGCGGGCTGTTGTTGTTGTTGTTAAATCAAGGGACTGTGTGTTGTTGTTGTTGGTGTTGTCTTGGTGCGGTCCGTGGCTGTTGTTGTTGTTGTTGTAGTTAAATCAAGGCGACTGTGTGTGTGTTAAATTGCGATTTAAAGCTTTCGTGACTGCAGGGATTCATCTTCTTGGTTCTTTCGGTAAAGTCACGTAGAAGGGAAGTAATAAAATAATAAAAATAAAATATAATAAAATAATACAATTCTCACGACGTTTCGGCCACAACGCAAGCAGCCGTCCTCAGGTGAAGAACATGTCTGTCGGAAAGACAGCGTCTGAATGAACACCACCAAGCTTGGCAGCCTATATTTAATATTTGTGTGTGTGTTGTTGTTGTTGTCTTAGTGCGGTACGTGGCTGTTGTTGTTGTTTTGCTGCCGTGCCCCAAGCTTGCTTTTAAGTGTTGATTTGAAGCTTTCGTGACTGCAGGAATCCATACTGTCTGGTTCTTTCGGTAAAGTCAAGTGGGTAGAAAAAAACAATAGATCACGACGTTTCGATCGCAACACAAGCAACCATCATCAGGTGTGAAACAGACACAGCGTGATGACTGCTGACGTAGGAGCTTTCTGTTAAGTGTTGAAGAATCGACAGGAAGGTGTGTGTGTGTGTGTTGAACTTCGTTCGCACCGTACGTAGTCAACCCTGGCCATCGGAGGTGCAATGTATGTACTTCTGCAATGTTTATACTTTATTTGTTATTTGTGTTTATTAACTTGCTTACTTTTCCTCCACTCTGCACTCCTAACGGGGGGTTGTTGTTTTGTTTGTTGCTGTAACTCGCTGACCCGTCCCTGCTAGACACCAGTGAAACAGAGCTTCATAGCTCATCGGATTCCTCCTGCAGTCTGAATAAAGATTCTGATGATTCCGATCGCGATGATGATGATGATTGTGACGATGATCGTGATCGTGATGATGATGATGATGATCGTGACGATGGTCGTGATGATGGTTGTGATGATGATGATCGTGACGATGATCGTGATGATGATGGTTGTGATGATGATGGTGTTCATGATGATGCTGATCGTGACGATGGTCGTGATGATGATGGTTTGGATGATGATGATGATGATCGTGATGATGACCGTGATAATGATGATCGTGATGATGCTGATCGTGATGATGATCGTGATGATGATCGTGATGGTGGTGATCATGATGATGATCATGATGATGATCGTGATGATGGTGATCGTGATGATGTTGATGATGATCGTGATGATGATGGTGGAGATGTCGATGATGATCATGATGATGCTGATCGTGATGATGATGATCGTGATGGTGGTGATCAGGATGATGCTGATCGTGATGATGATCGTGATGATGATGATGATGACCGTGATAATGATGATCGTGATGATGATCGTGATGACAATCGTGACGGTGGTGATCATGATGATGCTGATCGTGATGATGATACTACGGCAATTACGTCTCTGCGCCATCTGCTTCAGCCGCACAGCGAACGTGAAAGGTCACGAGACGTCGTTTGCAAGAGGCAGGCAGTCGTGTGCCCACTTCAGTGGCCCAGATTTGAAAAGACGAATGGCTCAATCTGGACTACACACACACACAGCGGCACTCATCACTCCCGACTGGAAGACTGATTCCCAGGGGCAGCTGCCACTGGGGGTGCCCCTAGGCTAGACGACTCACACAGCGGCAATAATAGCCCCATACTGGAAGACGAACTTTCTGATTCGCCCCGACTGAAGATCTGTGAAAAAAAGAGGCTTCACAGATCATCGGATTTCTCCGTGATAAATCAAGATCGTGATTCTGATGCCCAGAGATTCGTTACGGTATTGGGACGCCCATCTGGGTATCGTAGGTTCTCACACGATTTGACAAAACAAACTTGAAACGCGATCTCGCCTGATGAGTGTCGTCAGACCCTCCGCCACCCGACATCACCACCACCGTCTTCACCACCGTGAGCGATGCACGATCCACTGCTGGTTCAAGGAAGGCGTTCCACACAATCCTGAGATTTCACGACGCTGCTATCAAGGGTTGCCACCTGTCCCGGTTTGACCCGGTACGGTTCGGGAATCGCGAACTCTGTGTCGGGTGGCAGCGGGAATTGATTTGTAGCGAGATGTGGCACTGGCGTTGCTGCGTTGAACTTGATTGCGGTTTGCCGCACAGTGGCGCTACAGTGGCTAGGAGATGTTAACTACCTCGCTTGGTACACAGGAGGTCGTCGGTTAGATCCCAACTCTGACGCCTGCTGCTGTATATTTGTAGTTTGCGCGTATCCGTCTTTTCCGTTCCACATTTAATATCACCCGTTTAGAGTGCTTGCCTGATGTAAATTCCCCCATGATGATAAGCCACATCGTTGTCCTACCATTTGTGGCCTGGTCGCTTCAAAGAAATACGCTACGTATGTATATAACTGAGTGCGCCTTAGCTGCTAAAATAAAAATAGTTTATTTTAGTATTGGACCAAAAAACCCCATCGTGCTCACCAAGACCTCTTGTCCGGGTTTGTGTGGACGATCGAGAAGGTGGCAACAGCATGGACACGTGCGCTGCTCACAAAGACAAAGATCCCCCGTGTAGCCTAAACAGACTGTCGGGGCAAAGTGCTGCTAGCAAGCAGCTCCTATGAAGGCCGCACAATAGAGGGCGGGTGACCATCGCCACGTCCGGCCGCCTTTGTCTCCCGAGTGGTGTAAAAGTTCACACATCGCGTCAGGCACCCATTTGAGGCTGAGTCGACCTAGTGGAGGCGCACGACCGGGTTCAGATGATCGTCACTGGTGTTGGTGGCCGTTAGAAGGGAGTCGTGGGCCGCCGGGTTCGTAGCTACCCCTCCTCCACCCACGCACACAGACAGACAGACGCGGCGGGTGATGATGGTGATGATCACGATCGCGTGCTGCTGTTGCTGGGTCAGCGTGCTGTTTGCGCGCTGCCTGTTAGCGCGAGACGCTGCAAATCCACCTGGCACCTCCTGCCACGCGGATTGATTTCAGCGCTCCGTCTCTATCGGTTGGACGTACCCCGGTGATGCCTGGCGGTCCACGCAGCTGCTCGTTCACATTCTCAGTCGATCGCCCGGGCGGTGGATCAAGAATTCACTGGCAGTTGTGGTTTAAAGCGCCGTAGTTTACACTGGTCAACACACTTTTTTCTGGCGTAAGGTATTCCAACGGGTTTAAGGTTATTTTGGGGTGCTGATTACAAATCCGGCATCATTTTTTGTCTATCATATCAGGTTGTTGAGATATCAAATATTGCATTTTCAATAAAAACTGCGGAAGAAAAATATTAAATAAATGTGGATATCTACATAAAATAATATTATAAACACTATCCTAAAAATACAGCACCATTTTTTAACACTAAAGCAGTCACCGACACGCAACAACTTGCAATCATAAGTGACAGAGTTAATTTCGGGTAAAATCAATGAAGATGGGGTATGCCGATAGCATTAAAATGAGATGTGATAGAGCAAATATGAGATCAGATTAGGAATCAGCACCCTGAAATTAGTCTAAAACAGCTGCAAAAGTCCAGGCCAGAATTTTTTGTTGTTGTTGACCAGTGTAATCGGGGAGGTAGGGGGTGGGTGGGGGGGGTTGACCATACTTCACCACGTCGGTCAGTGCGCGTGGGTGCACGTGTTGTTGTTACACGTCTCGCTGGACACGTGGCTGATACGGAGGGCTTCTATCCGGTGACTGGACATGACTGGGAAGAAGATCTTTATAGCTCATCGGATTCCTCCAGCATGAATCAATATTCTGATTCTGTACCGCAGTTACTCCGCCGGGGCTGCGTGCCTCTCACAAGCCTCTTGTCCAGATCGGGTGGGTGGGTGGGTGGCGGGGTGACGCAAAAAGGCCTTCATGAACACACGCACACCAGCGTGGTGAAGTATGGTCGTACAATCCACACAACCGGTAGGGAACTTCATCCAATAATAAAGTACATTGACAAATACCTCAATGTTGAGATAGCAATAATAAGAATGGAATACGTGACAGGGGACCGTGCCTTCATGTGTTAAATGGCCTTTAAAATAATAATAATAATAATCAAAAATAACAATAATATTTCGATTTAAAACTTTCGTGACTGCAGGGATTCATCTTCTTGGTTCTTTCGGTAAAGTCACGTAGAATGGAAATAATAAAATAATAAGAATAAAACATAATAATTATGTTTTATTTTTATTATATTATTTTATTATTTAATCTTCTTGGTTCTTTCGGTAAAGTCAAGTGGAATGGAAATAATAAAATAATAAGAATAAAACATAATAATGTTTTATTTTTATTATTTTATTATTTCCATTCTACGTGACTTTACCGAAAGAACCAAGAAGATGAATCCCTGCAGTCACGAAAGCTTTAAATCGAAATTTAAATCACGACTGTTTCGAACGCAACAGAAGCCCCCGTCTTCAGGTGAAAATCGCTACAGCTGCGACGTCTGCTTCGTGCAGCTCCCTCGTCGCGATTTTTAACTGAAGACGAGCGCTTGTGTTGCGTTCGAAACAGTCGTGATTTTTATTTTTTTTATTTTTCTACCTACGTGACTTTTACCGAAAGAACCAAAGAGTATGGATTCCTGCAGTCACGAAAGCTTCAAATCAACACGATACGACTGCTCACCTAAACACCCACCCATCCACGTACCTACTCGCCTACGCGCACACTCACCTACCTACCCATACACCCACCTACCCACTCCCCTGCCTACCCATCCACTCGGCCACACACCCACCCACCAATACAAACACCCACCTACCCATACACCCACCTACTTTATCCCCTGCCTACCCATCCACTCATTCACACACCTGCCTATCCATATACCCACCCACCTACCTAGACACCCATACAAACACCTCCACATACACCAACTTACCTACTCCCTCGGCTACCCATATCCACTCCACTCATCATCCACACACACACACACACCTGCCTATCCATCCATACACCTACCTACACTAGGTATGCATTGCAATGTGCAGTGCAGTGCGTGTGTGTGTGTGATACGCAATGCTGTGTACAAACACGTGCGTAAGGAGCCACGTGGGGCATATTGAAGCGATCGGCAGTCTGAGCTGTCAGCTCCGATATTCCCCTTTAATTCCCAAGTCACCCCCCTCTCCCCCCCCACCTTTAGCATCGTGAACCCCCAACAACCACTCTACCCATAGCACCACCACCACCCCATAGTACTCACCATTACTACCACATGTATGTAGGTATGATTAACTTTTTTCGCATCGTACGGAGCCAACCGTACTCATCGGAGGTGCGAGGGAAGGACGACAAACTATGGGTCTGTGTGTGAGTCTATGAGTCTCTGTGTGAGTCTATGGGTCTCTATGTGAGTCTATGGATCTCTGTGTGAGCCTATGGGTCTCTGTGTGAGTCTATGTGTCTCTGTGTGAGTCTATGGATCTCTGTGTGAGTCTATGGGTCTCTGTGTGAGTCTATGGGTATCTGTGTGTGTCTATGGATCTCTGTGTGAGTCTATGGGTCTCTGTGTGAGTCTATGTGTCTCTGTGTGAGTCTATGGGTCTCTGTGTGAGTCTATGGGTCTCTGTGTGAGTCTATGGGTCTCTGTGTGAGTCTATGGGTCTCTGTATGAGTTTATGGGTCTCTGTGTGGGTATATGGGTCTACGGGTGAGTCTATGGGTCTATGGGTCTCTGTGTGAGTCTATGGGTCTCTGTGTGAGTCTATGGGTCTCTGTGCGAGTCTATGGGTCGCTGTGTGAGTCTATGGGTCTCTGTGGGTATATGGGTCGCTGTGTGGGTATATGGGTCTATGGGTGAGTCTATGGGTCTCTGTGTGAGTCTATGGGTCTCTGTGGGTATATGGGTCTCTGTGTGGGTATATGGGTCTATGGGTGAGTCTATGGGTCTCTGTGCGAGTCTATGGGTCGCTGTGTGGGTATATGGGTCTACGGGTGAGTCTATGGGTCTATGAGTGAGTCTATGGGTCTCTGTGTGAGTCTATGGGTCTCTGTGTGGTTATATGGATATCTGTGTGAGTCTATGGGTCTCTGTGTGAGTCTATGGGTCTCTGTGTGGGTATATAGGTCTCTGTGTGAGTCTATGGGTTTCTGTGTGAGTCTATTGGTATCTGTGTGAGTCTATGGGTCTCTGTGTGAGTCTATTAGTCTCTGTGTGAGTCTATGGGTCTCTGTGTGAGTCTATGGGTCTCTGTGTGAGTCTATGGGTCGCTGTGTGAGTCTATGGGTCTCTGTGTGAGTCTATGGGTCTCTATGTGAGTCTATGGATCTCTGTGTGGGTATATGGGTCTCTGTGTGGGTATATGGGTCTATGGGTGAGTCTATGGGTCTCTGTGTGAGTCTATGGATATCTGTGTGATTCTATGGGTCTCTGTGTGAGTCTATGGGTCTCTGTGTGAGTCTATGGGTCTCTGCGTGAGTCTATGGGTCTCTGTGTGAGTCTATGGGTCTCTGTGTGAGTCTATGGATCTCTTTGTGAGTTTATGGGTCTATGTGTGAGTCTATGTATGTGTCTAACTTTTGTCGCATCGTGCGTAGCTAATTGTGCTAATCGGAGATGAGTTTTCAATCGAGATGACGATTTAAAAGTTCATAGCTCCCAGTGGCTTCCGAACATCGGAAGGAAGAGCGTTCCAGACGGCCGCAGAAGCGCATCTGAAAGCACCGCGATGCAGTGGCCGTCTTTGTTCGATGTCCCAGCCAGAAGCCGCCGCCGCGAGTACAATCGGAGCCTGTGTGATGTCTGCTCCTTCACGAGATGAGCAAACGATTGCGGTTCAATCGTGGCACACACTTTGTGTGTTATGATCGCGACACATCGCTTCCAACCACTACCAACATCGCATTCGCAACGACCTATAGCATCCGTAGCAACCAGCTCCACCTGGCTACCATTCACAGCAAATTAACATCACTCTCAGTAGCAGCAGCAGCAGCGTCAGAAGCGATATCGTCAGCAGTGAAGCCTGCAAAGCCCTCTCCCAACAGCATCATCAGCACTTAACCACTTTCAGAAAACACCACCGAGCAACCATTCTCACACCCACATCACCCTCACCCACCCACATCACCCTCACAACCCACATCACCCTCACCATCCACATCACTCACCCCACCCACATCACCCTCACCACCCACATCACCCTCACCACCCACATCACTCCCCCCACCCACATCACTCCCCCCACCCACATCACTCCCCCCACCCACATCACTCCCCCCACCCACATCACTCCCCCCACCCACATCACTCTCACCACCCACATCACTCACCCCACCCACATCACTCCCCCACCCACATCACTCCCCCCACCCACATCACTCTCACCACCCACATCACCCTCACCATCCACATCACTCCCCCCACCCGCATCACTCACCCACCCACATCACTCCCCCCACCACATCACCCTCACCACCCACATCACTCCCCCCACCCACATCACCCTCACCACCCACATCACTCCCCCCACCCACATCACTCCCCCCACCCGCATCACTCACCCACCCACATCACTCCCCCCACCCACATCACCCTCACCACCCACATCACTCACCCCACCCACATCACTCACCCCACCCACATCACTCACCCCACCCACATCACTCCCCCCACCCACATCACTCCCCCCACCCACATCACCCTCACCACCCACATCACTCACCCCACCCACATCACTCCCCCCACCCACATCACCCTCACCCACCCACATCACTCCCCCACATCACTCCCCCCACCCACATCACTCCCCCACATCACTCCCCCCACCCACATCACTCCCCCCACCTACATCACTCACCACCCACACCACTCCCCCCACCCACATCACTCACCACCCACATCACTCCCCCCACCCACATCACTCCCCCCACCCACATCACTCACCACCCACATCACCCTCACCACCCACATCACTCACCACCCACATCACCCTCACCACCCACATCACCCTCACCACCCACATCACTCCCCCCACCGACATCACTCCCCCCACCCACATCACTCACCCACCCACATCACCCTCACCACCCACATCACTCACACCACCCACATCACCCTCACCACCCACATCACTCACCCACCCACATCACTCCCCCCACCCACATCACCCTCACCCACCCACATCACTCACCCCACCCACATCACCCTCACCACCCACATCACTCCCCCCACCCACATCACTCACCCACCCACATCACCCTCACCACCCACATCACTCCCTCACCCACATCACTCTCCCACCCACATCACTCCCCCCACCCACATCACTCCCCCCACCCACATCACTCACCCCACCCACATCACCCTCACCACCCACATCACTCCCCCCACCCACATCACCCTCACCACCCACATCACCCTCACCACCCACACCACTCCGCCCACCCACATCACTCCCCCACCCACATCACTCCCCCCACCCACATCACTCACCACCCACATCACCCTCACCACCCACATCACTCCCCCACCCACATCACTCCCCCCACCCACATCACTCACCACCCACATCACCCTCACCACCCACATCACTCCCCCCACCGACATCACTCCCCCCACCCACATCACTCCCCCCACCCACATCACTCCCCCCACCCACATCACTCTCACCACCCACATCACTCACCCCACCCACATCACCCTCACCCACCCACATCACTCCCCCCACCCACATCACTCCCCCACCCACATCACCATCACCATCCACATCACTCCCCCCACCCACATCACCCTCACCCACCCACATCACCCTCACCCACCCACATCACTCACCCCACCCACATCACCCTCACCACCCACATCACTCCCCCCACCCACATCACTCCCCCCACCCGCATCACTCCCCCCACCTACATCACCCTCACCATCCACATCACTCCCCCCACCCACATCACTCACCCACCCACATCACTCCCCCCACCCACATCACCCTCACCACCCACATCACTCCCCCCACCCACATCACTCCCCCCACCCACATCACCCTCACCCACCCACATCACTCCCCCCACCCACATCACTCCCCCCACCCACATCACTCCCCCCACCTACATCACTCACCACCCACATCACTCCCCCACATCACTCCCCCCACCCACATCACTCCCCCCACCTACATCACTCACCACCCACATCACTCACCACCCACATCACTCCCCCCACCCACATCACTCCCCCACATCACTCCCCCCACCCACATCACTCCCCCCACCCACATCACCCTCACCACCCACATCACTCCCCCCACCCACATCACTCCCCCCACCTACATCACTCACCACCCACATCACTCCCCCCACCCACATCACTCCCCCCACCCACATCACCCTCACCACCCACATCACTCCCCCCACCCACATCACTCCCCCCACCCACATCACCCTCACCACCCACATCACTCCCCCCACCCACATCACTCCCCCCACCTACATCACTCACCACCCACATCACTCCCCCCACCCACATCACTCCCCCACATCACTCCCCCCACCCACATCACTCCCCCCACCCACATCACTCCCCCCACCCACATCACCCTCACCACCCACATCACCCTCACCACCCACATCACTCCCCCAACCCACATCACTCCCCCCACCCACATCACTCCCCCCACCCACATCACCCTCACCACCCACATCACTCACCCCACCCACATCACTCCCCCCACCCACATCACCCTCACCCACCCACATCACTCCCCCCACCCACATCACTCCCCCACATCACTCCCCCCACCCACATCACTCCCCCCACCTACATCACTCACCACCCACACCACTCCCCCCACCCACATCACTCACCACCCACACCACTCCCCCACCCACATCACTCCACCCACCCACATCACTCCCCCCACCCACATCACTCACCACCCACATCACCCTCACCACCCACATCACTCTCACCATCCACATCACTCCTCCACCCACATCACTCCCCCCACCCACATCACCCTCACCACCCACATCACTCACCCACCCACATCACTTCCCCCCACCCACATCACCCTCACCCACCCACATCACTCACCCCACCCACATCACCCTCACCCACCCACATCACTCACCCCACCCACATCACCCTCACCACCCACATCACTCCCCCCACCCACATCACTCACCCACCCACATCACCCTCACCACCCACATCACTCACCAACCCACATCACTCACCCCACCCACATCACCCTCACCATCCACATCACTCCTCCACCCACATCACTCCCCCACCCACATCACCCTCACCACCCACATCACTCACACCACCCACATCACCCTCACCACCCACATCACTCACCCACCCACATCACTCCCCCCACCCACATCACCCTCACCCACCCACATCACTCACCCCACCCACATCACCCTCACCCACCCACATCACTCACCCCACCCACATCACCCTCACCACCCACATCACTCCCCCCACCCACATCACTCACCCACCCACATCACCCTCACCACCCACATCACTCCCCCACCCACATCACTTCCCCCACCCACATCACCCTCACCCACCCACATCACTCACCCACCCACCACATCACTCACCCCACCCACATCACCCTCACCCACCCACATCACTCACCCCACCCACATCACCCTCACCACCCACATCACTCCCCCCACCCACATCACTCACCCACCCACATCACCCTCACCACCCACATCACTCCCCCACCCACATCACTCTCCCATCCACATCACTCCCCCCACCCACATCACTCCCCCCACCCACATCACTCACCCCACCCACATCACCCTCACCACCCACATCACTCCCCCCACCCACATCACCCTCACCCACCCACATCACTCCCCCCACCCACATCACCCTCACCACCCACATCACCCTCACCACCCACACCACTCCGCCCACCCACATCACTCCCCCACCCACATCACTCCCCCCACCCACATCACCCTCACCACCCACATCACTCCCCCACCCATATCACTCCCCCCACCCACATCACTCACCACCCACATCACTCTCACCACCCACATCACTCCCTCTACCGCTAACATCATCCATTGCTCCTCACATCGCCACCAGCATCACCTCTCAATCACAACCATCGCCACCACCACCACCACACTCCCAATCACCACCACCACACTCCCAAAGAATCCCAATGCAACCGCCATTCGCCACCAAGTGACGGTGATGCCACCAGGGCGCCCGTGCCAGGCTAGGTGCACTTTGAGGCCACGCGAAACATCGAAGCCTCGCTGACACGAGGAGGAGGTCACGGGACAGACCCAGCAGGTGCCGTGGGTTGACTGCTGTGCCAGGCTAGGTGCAGTAGGAGGTCACGGGACAGACCCAGCAGGTGCCATGGGTTGACTGCTGTGCCAGGCTAGGTGCAGTAGGAGGTCACGGGACAGACCCAGCAGGTGCCGTGGGTTTACTGCTGTGCCAGGCTAGGTGCAGTAGGAGGTCACGGGACAGATCCAGCGGGTGCCATGGGTTGACTGCTGTGCCAGGCTAGGTGCAGGAGGCGGTCACGGGACAGACCTAGCAGGTGCCATGGGTTGACTGCTGTGCCAGGCTAGGTGCAGTAAGTCACGGGACAGACCCAGCAGGTGCCATGGGTTGACTGCTGTGCCAGGCTAGGTGCAGTAAGTCACGGGACAGACCCAGCAGGTGCCATGGGTTGACTGCTGTGCCAGGCTAGGTGCAGTAGGAGGTCACGGGACAGACCCAGCAGGTGCCATGGGTTGACTGCTGTGCCAGGCTAGGTGCAGTAGGAGGTCACGGGACAGACCCAGCAGGTGCCATGGGTTGACTGCTGTGCCAGGCTAGGTGCAGTAGGAGGTCACGGGACAGACCCAGCAGGTGCCATGGGCTTGGCTGACTGAGACCACTGACAGATGCACCACCACCCTACACTCCCTACAACCACCACCAACCACACACAACAACACCACCACCACCCTCCTCCACCTCCCCAGAAACCGCGAAATCCATTCCCACCGTTGTGATCTGTCAAGGAGCGGAAGCGAACGGGCGGGAGGGGAGAATTCGCGAGACTCTGCGCCCGCTGCCGCTGCTGTTGCTGCTGGTGGTGGTGCTGGTGGTGGTGGTTGTCGGGTAATGAGTTGCAGGTGCGAAGCCCCTCGGCACGGCGCGGGCGCCCAGGGCGGGGGTCACGGTGGGGGTCACGGGCGCGGTGACCCAAAGCCGCGCGTGTGTTGTGCGTACTTTGCGTGTGTGTGTGTTGTATGTGTCTTGTGTGTATGTTGTGTGTGTATGTTGTGTGTGTATGTATGTTGTGTGTATGTTGCGTGTGTGTGTGTGTTGCGTGTGTGTGTGTATGATGTGTGTATGTTGCGTGTGTGTGTTGTGTGTGTGTTGTGTGTATGTTGTGTGTACGTTGCGTGTGTGTGCGTTGTGTGTACGTTGCGTGTGTGTGTGTATGTTGTGTGTATGTTGTGTGTATGTTGCGTGTGTGCGTATGTTGTGTGTACGTTGTGTGTGTGTATGTTGTGTGTACGTTGCGTGTTTGTGTGTATGTTGTGTGTACATTGTGTATGTATGTTGTGTGTACGTTGTGTGTGTGTATGTTGTGTGTACGTTGGGTGAGTGTGTGTGTATGTTGTGTGTACGTTGCGTGAGTGTGTGTGTGTACGTTGCGTGTGTGTGTGTATGTTGTGTGTACGTTGCGTGTGTGTGTGGGGGGGGCGGGGGGGTGTACAACAAACGAGACGCACAGGCGAGCTCGTTCTGAAGAACTTTGAATAGAGGAGGAGGAGGCATTTTTTTGCGAATTTGGTCAAACAAAAACTAAAAAAACCTTAACATTTAAAGAGGCGCGATGCACCGTGCGGTGAACACGAGACGGTGGCGGTCCTCGATAAAGAACGGAGCGGCGGTCCTTAACGAGATGCGCGCTATCGACCGCTGATCTACATGTAAAAGTGCACAGCGTTCCAGACGGCCACAGAAGCGCATCTGGCATTTCCCCCTTTCCAACCATTATATAAACGGAGTGGTAGCTCCTGCAATCTCTCATTTACTTGATACAGCTGTCGTGGCTGTGACGGTTCCACCTGAAGACGGAAGCTTGTGTTGCCTCCGAAACGTCGTGATTTTTATTTTATTTTACTTTTATTAATTTGAATGTTTTACCTACGTGACTTTACCGAAAAAACCTAAGAATACGCATCTGAAAGCTCCGCGCACTGATGCGGTGACCGCCGACTTTGTTTCCGATGGCCCAGCAGCCAAAAGCTGCTGTAGCTGCAGCTGCTGCTGCGTCGTTGATCGGAGTCCGCGTGATGATGGTCGACGCTCTTTGACGAGACCAGCGAGGTATCGTGGTTCACTTGTGGCGAACACTTTGCGTGCGTGCGCATGTGTGTGTGTATAACGAGTACGACCCTCATCACGAATCCGTTCGGCAAACGGAAGCAAATGCAGCGGGCACGGGTCGGATCTTGCGGTACGCGACACGACGCATTGGCCAGAGAATAACGATAATTTGAATTAAAATTATACAACTTATTTGGCGATGCTGTTGCTGCTGCTGCTGTTGCTGCGTTGGCCGTGGTGGGCAATGGACAACAGCGCAACACATTAGTCGATACCAACAGCGTGGCCTTCACGGGATGATACATTTCGGTTTAAAGCTTCCGTGACTGCAGGGATTCATCTTCTTGGTTCTTTCGGTAAAGTCACTTAGAAGGGAAATAATAAAATAAGAAAAATAAAACTTAATAAAATCATTCTCACGACGTTTCGGCCAAAGACGCTGTCTTCTCGACAGACCTGTTCTTCACCTGAGGACGGCTGCTTGCGTTGTGGCCGAAACGTCGTGAGAATTATTTGATAATGTTTTATTTTTATTATTTTATTATTTCCCTTCTACGTGACTTTACCGAAAGAACCAAGAAGAGGGATGAATATATAACAGGCGACGTTCCGGGCAACGTCCCTTCTTCATGGCACGCGTGCTGTTGTCCATAGATACGTACAGAGCAATGGCTCTGCTTAATACGCATCGCCATTCTTCGTGTGCTATGAAGATGGGCCATTGCCCGAAACGTCGCCTATTTTACACGGCGTTTTGCGTGTTCATTCAAAACCTTAGTTATTTTTTATTGGCGAATGTCTTGGGGTTTGCTGGGTTAATAAAAAATAATTGAAATGACTGATTCACCCAGGAATCTGATGACCACAGTTTCACGTGCAGATGTTTGGCCAATACCATTGACAGCCCGCAGGCTGTGAGTACAGGTGCCGTGAGCGACTGAGCGAGTGCCAAATGTCCATACTTCACCACTCTGGTACAGTGTGGGCGATGTGAAACAAACCACGCCCCCCCCCCCCGGTGCTGATACACCGGAATTAGAGTTCTCCGTTCAGACTGAGTCGACCTAGGGGAGGCCCAGGATCGGTTCAGATATCCGTGGCTGATGCATTAACCCATTCGTGTGGGTTTGAGTGCGTGTGTGTAGGGAGCGGTGGTGCAGCGGTTAGCGCGCTGAGCTTCGAGCTCGGCGACTCGAGTTTGATTCCCGCTCACGGCCAAGACCAATGACGATTATCTGAATCGGACCTCGGCCTCCCCTAGGTCGACTCAGCCTCAATTGAGACACTGAAACGACGTGTGGACGTCGCCACTGGGGAGACAAAGGCGGTCGGGCGTGGTGCTGGCCACCCACCTCCTCGTGTGCCGTGCCCGCCTTCATATGCGCGCTAACAGCACTTGCCCCAGGAGTCTGTTAAGGCTACACGGGGCATCTTTGTCTTTGCGCCTGTGTGTGTCTTTGTTTAGTGTCTGTGTAAGTTTATAGTGATTTATATTTAGCTAGAGGGAGGGTAGCTGCATTTCCCGAGTAGTGATCACCACGCTTGTTAGTGAATCATATTTTTTTATATTCTACAATTGATTTCAGCCTACATGAGTTGTATGATGATGATGATGTACGTTTACATGTGTACGTATGTGTGTGTGTGTGCATAGCAATGGCTCTTCCACCTTAATAGGGTTTTCGATAACAGCACTTGCCCCAGTATTAAGGCTATACGGGGGATCTTTGTCTGTGTGTGTGTGTGTACCTATTCACGAGTATGCGTGCGTATCTGGAGGTATGTGTGGTGGTGGTAGTTAGCGCAGTGCGTTACAAACCGTGCGACATTTTCTGAATCGGTCCCGGGTTTCTCTTGCGTCGACTCAGCCTTAAACGAGTATTTGGTAGGCAGTGTTAAAATATCGGCACCGGGGAGACAAAGGCGGCCGTGCCTGATGTTGGCCACCCACCCCCGAGTGTGCACTTTCCCAAACAACGTGTGCAGGTTATACGGCGCATCTTTGTCTTTATCTGTGCGCGCGCGTGTAACCAGTACGGCCTGTATATCGGTGCTGTGTCAATATGCACGCGTTACATTTGCGTGTGTTATAAAATAATAATGCGTGTTAATTATAATTCGTATCCTAACGATGATTATTGACGATTACAAATTGTTACTTGAAAAGTGGGTGTGTCGAAATTTGTATATGACTACGCATCGAATTCAAATTTGAACAGGCCCTGAGCCTCCCCTAGGTCGACTCAGCCTCAACTTGAGTACCTGGTTGCGATGTGTAAACTTCTACACGAGGAGAGACAAAGGCGGTCGGGCGTGGCGCTGGTAACCACATCGCCTCGTGTGTCGTGTCGGCGTTTATAGATGCTACCCGCTAACAACACTTGCCCCAACGCCGTTAAAGGCTATATGGGGGATCTTTGTCTGTGTGTGGGGTGTGTGAATGTCCTGCGTGTATGCGGTGTGTGTGTGTGGCGTATGTATGTTGCGTATCTATGTGGAGTGTATATGCGGTGTGTGTTAATGCGATGTGAGTGTGTATGTGACGTGTGTATGTGGTGTGTGTGTATGTGGTGTGTGTGTTTGCGGTGTGTGCGTATGTGGTGTGTGTACGTGATGTGTGTGTGTACGTGGTGTGTATGCGGTGTGTGTATGCGGTGGTGTGTTTGTGGTGTGTTTGTGGTGGGTATGTAGAGTGTGTGCGTACGTGGTGTGTACGTGGTGTGTATGTGGTGTGTGTACGTGGGGTGTGTGCATGTGCGCAGTGTATGTGGAGTGTGTACGTGGTGTGTGTGTGTATATATGTGGAGTGTGTGTGTACGTGGTGTGTGTATGTGCGCTGTGTATGTGGAGTGTGTACGTGGTGTGTGTGGTGTGTGTGTGTGTATGTGCGCTGTGTATGTGGGGTGTGTACGTGGTGTGTGTGTGGTGTGTGTGTGTGTGCGCTGTGCATGTGGGGTATGTGTGTACGTGGTGTGTGTGTACGTGGTGTGTGTGTACGTGGTGTGTGTGTATGTGGTGTGTGTACGTGGTGTGTGTGTATATAGTGTGTGTGTGTGTGTGCGCTGTGTGTGTGGAGTGTGTACCTGCTATACTGGTACTGGTTTAGCGCCCCGTCGTAGTGATAGTAGCTCGTGGCCTGGGGAAGTCCTGTGTGCAGAGATCCGTTCGAGTCTTTGATCTCATACGGAGAGGTCTGGGCGAAGTGACACAACAACAACAACACAACAGCACAACAACACAATGAGTGCAATGCCCCCCACCACCACCACCATCATCATCATCATCGCTCACCCCTCCCACCCCACTCCCCATATCGTCTGCTAAAGACTACCTGGGGGATATTTGTCTTTGTGTGTATGTCTTTGTTTGTAGAGATGTCACAGTGCAACTCAACACGTTCGTCAATAACGCGATGGCTTTGCTAAGAGAATTACAATAACATCTATAATAAACGACGTTTCGGGCGACGACCCTTATTCAGAACACAGACAGAGGCCAGTAGAGTTGGACACGGCACTTTATATATCACATGGAGTCTGACAATAATTAATTAATCGATTAATATATGATTCAATCGATTGATTAGATGATTCATTAACGAACCCATTGTCTCATTCTGAGCTTGCACGGGTTGGATTCATTCGTAAATTCTGACGACGACGCAGTGTCGCCGATGAAAATTATTTCAAGAAGAACTCATGAATGTTTTCGTTTTGTTTGTTTTACAATTGCCGAGCACAGTGCCCCCCCCCCCCACCCCAGAGGCTTAAAACGCCAGGCGGCCAGCAACACGCTGCACTCATGGAATTGCAATTGTGTAAACGCGCGTCGTGAATTGCGGGAGGCTATTGAACGTAAGGGTTTGGGTGCGGAGCGAGGCGATGGTGATGATGCAGAGGGAATTCCAAAGCGGAGCGGTGCCAAGGGAAGAATCAGACTAAAGAGGTGAGGTGACCACACCTGCAATGTGGTGAGTGGGTGGGTGGGTGAGTGGGTGGGTGAGTGGGTGGGTGAGTGGGTGGGTGAGTGGGTGGGTGGGTGAGTGGGTGGGTGGGTGGGTGGGTGAGTGGGTGGGTGGGTGGGTGAGTGGGTGGGTGGGTGGGTGAGTGAGTGGGAGGGTAAGTGGGTGAGTGAGTGGGTGAGTGAGTTAATTATTGAGTAAGTGGGTATGTGAGTGAGTAGGTGAGCGATTTGGTGAGTGGGTGAGTAAGTGAGTGTGTGGGTGAGTGATTGGATGAGTAAGTGGGTGCGTAAGTGAGTGAGTGAGTGGGTGATTAAGTGGGTGAGTGAGTGAGTGTGTGGGTGAGTGATTGGATGAATAAGTGGGTGAGTAAGTGAGTGAGTAAGTGGGTGAGTGGGTGGGTGAGTGATTGGGTGAGTAGGTGGGTGAGTAAGTGAGTGAGTGGGTGAGTGAGTGAGTGATTGGGTGAGTGAATGAGTGGGTGAATGATTGGATGAGTGAGTGGGTGAGCATGCGTTGTGGCCCACAGTGTGTGGTGGCTGAAACACAACGTGTCGATGAGACGAAACAGTCACGTGCGCATAAACTAACGTGACGTACGCCTCTCCACGTAGTAACGTGAATGCATTTTCCCTTCAGCCCTCGCTGACTGCCCACAAAGACGTTATCAAGCCGCGTTGTGCTCAAGCAAGCGAGCTGTGGATCAGTTTCCACCTCCTGGCTCTCATCAGCTTGTCGCAGGATGAGCCGAAGTTACTGGCAAGCGCGCTCCACGCAACGGCAGACGCAACCCTCGCCTCTTCTTGTTTTAAATGCCCAGCGGACGCGTTCTTTTCACCAGCTGAGTTGAATGTTCGTGCATAGAAGCGAAGGAGGTCTACGCCGCGCATGTTTACGGAGTGGGGGAGTGCGCTGAGCCTGTTCGCCGTGGCGATGTTGAGATCGGTGGGATATGCGTAAAGGCTTGGAAATGAAAAGTATTTTTTTTATCTTCTTGGTTCTTTCGGTAAAGTCACGTAGAAGGGAAAGAATAAAATAATAAAAATAAAATATAAAACATATTTTAGTGAGTGAGTGAAAAAATAAACATAAAACATATGTTTTATGTTTTAGTATTTTATTATTTCCCTTCTACGTGACTTTACCGCAAGAACCAAGAAGATGAATCCCTGCAGTCACGAAAGCTTTAAATCGAAGTATTTGTTTAGCTCCGGCGTCAGTAGTTCTCCTGCTGTGTTCGTCTCACCTGATGACGGCTGCTTGTGTTGCGATCGAAACGTCGTGATCTATTGTTTTTCTACCTACGTGACTTTACCGAAAGAACCAAAGAGCATGGATTCCTGCAGTCACGAAAGCTTCTCATCAACACGATACGACTGCTCCCCTAAACAGCCACCCATCCACGTATCTACGTACTTACCTACACGCCTAACCGCACACTCACCTACCTACCCATACACCGACCTACTTTATCCCCTGCCTACCCATATCCACTCATCCACACACCTGCCTATCCATATACCCACCCACCTACCCACCCACCCATACGAACACCTACCTATACATACACCCACTTACCTGCTCCCTCGGCTACCCATATCCACCCCACTCAACATCCACACATTGTAAATGTTGTGGCTTGGCTCTCCAACACACCGGTTAGTGCTGTACTAGTGACGAATTGGACACGTTCTGTTTACGTGACAAACCTTACTAGTTGGCTGTGTCGGGTGGTGGCGGGTTTAACGACACATTTATATATTTACGCGATCTAACTAAAGAAAAAACCCTCTATTGTGTAGAATTAAGTTGTATTTCGATTTAAAGCTTTCGTGACTGCAGGGATTCATCTCATTGATTATTTCGGTAAAGTCACGTAGAATGGAAATAATAAAATAATAAAAAATAAAAATATAATAAAATAATTCTCACGACGTTTCGGCCACGGCTGCTTGCGTTGTGGCCGAAACGTCGTGAGAATTATTTTATTATGTTTTTATTTTTATTTTTTATTATTTTATTATTTCCATTCTACGGACGCCGAAACTGCACTGCGGGTTCGAAGTGATGTCCGACGCGGCACTCGAAACAAGGAACCTCTTCCCCGTCCGCTCTGTCCACGCAGCAACGCAATTTAGTTCACCACAGTCGAAGCGCAGGGTCAGTGTGCTGGGGTAAAGTGTTGGTACTCTGTATATACCGTGCCTCGTATAGTTTCTTACCGCTACGATTACAGGACCTTGGTTCATGGAGCTGTGAGCTTCACTCGATGATTGCCATCCATCACACTGTGTACAACCACCGCTCACCCACACATTCAAACACTCACCCGCTCGCTCGCTCACTTAATCACCCACTCCCCACCCATTCAAACACGAGCCCACTCGCTCATCCACTCACGCGCCCACTCAAGCGCTCACTCACCCACTCACTGACTCACCCACTCACCTACTCACTCGCCCACTCAATCACTCATCCGCTCACCGATTCGCCCACTCACCTACTCACTCACCCACTGATCCACTCAATCACTCACCCACTCACTGACTCGTCCACTCACCTACTCACTCACCCACTCACTCACCCACTCAATCATCCATTGAACCACTCAATCACTCACTGACTCACCCACTCACTCACTCACCCACTCACTGACTCACCCACCTACTCACCCACTCACTCACCCACTGACCCACCCACCCGCTCACCACTCCGGTTCACCTCACTTCTCGTTCTGATTCTTCTCGCTCTGCTTTGGAATTCCCCTCCCATCCTCTCTTTCTCAACTTCGTACAACCTTGCGATATTAAACACAACCATGAATTCACAGATTTCATCGTGCTGTCCGTTGCTGGCCGCCTGACGTTTTGGGCGCCGTTGGGCCGATGTGTGTCTCCCGAATAAAACTTAGTTAAGAAAATATAACACTTTAAAGTTACTTTTAGGCGCACCAGTATAGTATCCAACTGGTTGCCTTAACATCAGCACCCCATTTCGATCGTGAAAAGTGCTTTTCTGTCGTAATAAATATCTATAAATGTACAACATTTTACGATACAGCACCGTTCTATGCGATTGTATTGATTTCTGAGTATATCGGTCTTTGTGTGAAACCATTGGTTTCGGTGCAAGTCTGTGGGCTTCTGTGCGAGTGCACGGGTCTCTGGTACGAGTAAATGGGTCTCCGTGTGAGTCTATGGGTCTATATGTGAATCTACAAGTCTGTGTGCGAGTTTATGGGTCTCTGTGCGAGTCTATGGGTCTCTGTGCGAGTCTATGGGTCTCTGTGCGAGTCTATGGGTCTACGTGCGAGTTTATGGTTCTCTGTGTAAGTCTATAGGGCTCTTATGAGAGTCTATGGGTCTCTATGCGAGTCTATGGGTCTCTGTGCGAGTCTATGGTTCTCTGTGTGAGTCTATGGGTCTCTGTGCGAGTCTATGGGTCTCTGTGCGAGTCTATGGGTCTCTGTGCGAGTCTATGGGTCTCTGTGTGAGTCTATGGGTCTCTGTGCGAGTCTATGGGTCTCTGTGCGAGTCTATGGGTCTCTGTGTGAGTCTATGGGTCTCTCTGCGAGTCTATGGGTCTCTGTGCGAGTCTATGGGTCTCTGTGTGAGTCTATTGGTCTCTGTGCGAGTCTATGGGTATCTTTGCGAGTCCATGGGTCTCTGTGCGAGTCTATGGTCTCTGTGCGAGTCTATGGGTCTCTGTGAGAGTCTATGGGTCTTTGTGCGAGTCTATGGGTCTCTGTGCGAGTCTATGGGTCTCTGTGCGAGTCTATGGGTCTCTGTGCGAGTCTATGGGTCTCTGTGCGAGTCTATGGGTCTCTGTGCGAGTCTATGGGTCTCTGTGCGAGTCTATGGGTCTCTGTGTGAGTCTATGGGTCTCTGTGCGAGTCTATGGGTATCTTTGCGAGTCCATGGGTCTCTGTGCGAGTCTATGGGTCTCTGTGCGAGTCTATGGGTCTCTGTGAGAGTTTATGGGTCTTTGTGCGAGTCTATGGGTCTCTGTGCGAGTCTATGGGTCTCTGTGCGAGTCTATGGGTCTCTGTGCGAGTCTATGCACAACTGTAGAGACACGGCGTATGCACGCAGCCAGATCCCAAGGCGCTGTGCAGACACATTGGGCATGATTTTATCACGGTTGGCAAATGACATGCGTACATGACAGAAGTTAAACAGGTAGGGAGGCAGTCATAGAATAAGAAAAGGGGGCTAGTAATCGACGGCACAAACGGCCGGGGAAAGGGAACTTAAATGGCCCTGGTTACATGTTTACGTATGCATGTTGATGTATGTCTTCATGTGTAGGTGGATTGTGGGGAGCGGTGGTGTAGTGGTTAGCGCGCTGCACGACAAACCCAGCGCTCCGAGTTCAATTCCCGCTCACGGCCAACACCAAGGACGGTTATCTGAACCGGTCCTGGGCCTCCCCCGAGGTCGACTCAGCCTCAAATGAGTATCTGGTGCGGTGTGTAAACATCGCTACTGGGGAGACAAAGGCGGTCAGGCGTGGTTCTGGCCACCCACCCCCTCGTGTGTCAGAGTGTCGGCCTTCATAGGTGCTACTCGCTGACAGCACTTGCCCCAACAGTCTGTTCAGGCTACACGGGGGATCTTTGTTTTTCGATAAATGTGTGTGTGTGTGTGTATATTTAAAATAAGTTATTAAACAATTAAATGCATTTGTAGAACTTTAGTTGACATTTCACGTTGCGTTTTTTTTTCTCTCTGGCTTACAAAAAGTTTTCGTTCTTTTGTAATAGAAATGCCAATTTCAAACTCAAGACACAGAACCAATACATATGCCCTGGCACGCGGGCGATGCATGACCCGGTGTGATGGTAGCAATCCAGTTAAAATACACAACATGTACATGTGCGTGTGTGTGTGTATATATATTGGCAGAAATTATATAAAGTAATAAATTACATTCAGCGAACGACAAAAAGCCAAGGGCTCTTAATGAACGCAGCTGCTTGAAACTCGTTTCGAGGGACACGCCTGCCGCTGGTTTCAGAAGCTTGCGGTTCAAACTCCGGGCCGCCCTGATTAATACTGCCCCGTGTATTCTGACAGAATCTTGAATTTGTCTTTGTTCACTGGAGGAATCCGACGAGCTATGACGCTCTTTCACTCGACACCCCAATGAGCAACATCGCCCACGCACCCTGCCAGGAGACTAATGCGCTCTCTCACCCGGCGCTGTGTTCACCTTGTGCCGCACAGGGACGGCTGCCATCAGGGGTCCCCTAGGCATTATTTATGTCTTTCTTTTTCTTTTTAAATATATATTTTTTCTGGAAACCTTTCTAAGAATTCGAGTCAACAGGGGGAATGTAAAGGCGCATGCCCTGCAATTTCCAGCGCACGCCACTCGACAGCACGCTGGCAAGAGGAGAGAGTACCCACATTGTACCCCACCACACGCAACGGGGGCGTCGAACTATCGAACCGGGCACTCATTTGAGTACTCGAGTACCCTTTTGAGTACCCGTGAGCGGGACATCGAACTCGGGTCGCCGGGTGCGGAGCGCAGCGCGCTAACCGTGTGTGTGTACTTAACACACACACACGTATACTTAACACATACACATACACACGTATACTTAACACACACACACACACACCTGTGCTTAACACACACACATACACATGTATACTTAACACACACACACGTGTACTTAACACACACACACACATACACATGTATACTTAACACACACACACACGTGTACTTAACACTTACACATACACACGTATACTTAACACACACACACACACCTGTGCTTAACACACACACATACACATGTATACTTAACACACACACACGTGTACTTAACACACACACACACATACACATGTATACTTAACACACACACACGTGTACTTAACACTTACACATACACACGTATACTTAACACACACACACACCTGTGCTTAACACACACACATACACATGTATACTTAACACACACACACACGTGTACTTAACACACACACACACATACACATGTATACTTAACCCACACACACACACACACACGTGTACTTAACACTTACACACACATACACATGTATACTTAACACACACACAACTGTACTTAATACACACACACACGTATTCTTAACACACACACGCACACGTGTACTTAACACACACACACGTATACTTAACACACACACGTATACTTAACACGCACACACACGCGTGTACTTAACACACACATACACACGTGTACTTAACACACACACACATCCACACGTATACTTACACACATACACCCACGTATACTTAACACACACTCACGCGTGTACTTAACACACACACTCACGCGTATACTTAACACATACACACTCGTATACTTAACACACACACATACACACGTGTACTTAACACACACACACGTATACTTAACACACACACACACGTGTACTTAACACACACATACACACTTATACTTAACACACACACACACACGTATACTTAACACACACACACACACGTGTACTTAACACACATACATGCATTCACAATTACAACCACTCAAATACGAGTATATATACAAACAAGCACGCACGCGTACTTTAAAAGGCAACTCATGACGTTCTTTATTTTACTCTGAAGAAAGAGAAAAAACGTCCCAAGCGGAATGCTTCACTGGCCCCCTTGGCGTCGTTTCTCGCCGGTGATTGAATTCAATTCGCGAGCGAAGGGACGGTGGAGTGGTGGCGCAGTGGTTAGCGCACTGCCACCACCACTAACAGGGCGGTGGGCGATCTGAGCCGTGATTCTCGGCCACCGGCAACACGAGTGACGACTGATGTGTCCGAACCGGTTTTTGGGTCTTCCCCTAGGTCGGCTCGGCCTTAAAACGAGTGAGTGGACAGTGTCTATTCGAGTTTAACAGAACAACTGCCGTCAGTCAGGCGTCCGTTAAGAGGTGCCCAGCGGATAATCATCACCAACAACAACAACAACCAATAATCACCAACAACAATAATAACAACCAATCGATTAATCAACAATAACAGCCAATTGAAAAACCACCACCAAAAACAACCAATTGATTAATCACCACCACCAACAACAACATTCCAATAATCAACAACCAATCCAATAATCACCACCACCACCACCAACAATCAATTCATTAATCACCACCACCACCACCAACAACAACCAATTGATTAATCACCACCACCACCAACAACATTCCAATAATCAATAACCAATCCAATAATCACCACCACCACCAACAACATTCCAATAATCAACAACCAATCGCTCAATCGAACGTCAAACTCCCGAGTGTCGCCGCGCAGTCCCCACTCGACGTTTCGTCGCCTCGCCCACAGCAGGGCGTCACGTGGTGCTCCCCGCCTCGCATCACGTGGTGCTGCAATATCTCGTCGCGTTACCGACTCGCAGATGGCAGTGAGGCGGTGACCGCCGAACTGTTCAACATTGTTCACGTCTCTCATCGTCAAACGTGTTGCTTCATATTAGCAACGACACGAGTTGACAATGCGCTTCCCTGCGAAGTATTGTATTTGTTTACACATTGCATCAGCCGCACGACTCTCTGTAAGTTCTTCTTGTTCCTTAAGCCGCATTGGTTTTGTAAAACTGCGAAACCTTTGACCGGTTTCGACATTCAGTAACTCATCAGCAGAGTCAGGCCTTGCTAACACCCACGCGGGTGAACCGTCACGTGTTCATACGCAATGGCCCACCTTCTATTGTAATCAATAACGCCGAATAATCGACAGAATCGTGATCGCTAGTGTTTTTCTTCATCAAAGTCACGTTTTGTCAATGCCATTACATTCGGATGGCTCTGCAATTCAGTTCAACTAGAGCCAAAACAACCGAACACATTCCAGGGCGGCCCCTCGGTTCGAACCGTGCACTGCCGCTGGGCCATGCCACCGTCTATAGCCCGGCTTACAATGTCTCACTCGGATTAGGGGCGTAAGATACCACTACTGACATTAGAGTACAATGTCTACACCTATCCATAACACTGGTCAACACACTTTTTTCTGGCATAAGGTATTTAAATGGTTTTAATGTAATTTTGGGGTGCTGATTCCAAATCAGTTTTTGTCTATCACATCAGGTTTCTGAGATATCAAATGTTGCATTTTCAATAAAAACTGCAGAAGAAAAATATTAAATAAATGTGGATATCTACATAAAATGATATTATAAACACACTATCCTAAAAAATACGGCACCATATTTTAACACTAAAGCAGTCACTGACTCGCAACAACTTGCAATCATAAGTGACAGAGTTAATTTCGGGTAAAATCAATGAAAATGTGGTATGCCGATAACTTAAAAATGAGATGTGATAGAGCAAATTTGAGATCAAATTTGGAATCAGCATCCTGAAATTAGTCTAAAACAGCTGCAAAAGTCCAGGCCAGAAAAAAATGTGTTTTGTTGTTGTTGACCAGTGTAATCCTACATCATTGCACCTTACATTGTACGCCGATAATTCTATCAACGCATTCACAGTTCGTTTCTTTTCTGGTGAGATCGTGTGGTCGTAAAATGCCAAAATTGCATTGTAACCCTCCACCACCCGACATGACCAATCACGTTTTTGCTTTCACATGATACACGAGACGATCTCACCCCGAGATGAGCTAATCGCGGATCATCGCGTTGGACGTGAATGACTCGAGATGGCTGAGTCGTAGCAACAATAACAACGCTCCTTGAATGATCCAGCCGGTAATCAAGCAACTGTGGTTATACAGGTACTGTGTTTCGATTTAAAGCTTTCGTGACTGCAGGGATTCATCTTCTTGGTTCTTTCAGTAAAGTCACGTAGAAGGGAAGTAATAAAATAATAAAAATAAAACATAATAAAATAAAAGATTTCGTGACTGCAGGGATTCATTTTCTTGGTTCTTTCGGTAAAGTCACATAGAATGGAAATAATAAAATAATAACAATGAAACATAATAAAATACAATTCTCACGACGTTTCGGCCACAACGCAAGCAGCCGTCCTCAGGTAAAGACCAGGTCTGTTGGGGAGACAGCGTCTGAATGAAACGTCGTGAGAATTATTTTATTATGTTTTATTTTTATTTTTTTATTATTTCCATTCTACGTGCCTTTACCGAAAGAACCAAGAAGAAGGTGCTGTGTTGTTATTATTAACCAGGTAGAGGCGCAGCCCTGCAATTGCTATCCCACGCCAACTGCTGTTGAGCATTGCGACGGTACAACAACTTCCGCCGTTGTTTCAACGGCCCCCTTCATACAAACTTCCAAATTGACAAGACACAACCCAAACCACTTGCATAGCGCTATTCACGAAGACAAAGCTCTCCCGTATATCCATCAACAGACTGCTGGGAGGGCAAGTTCTGTTAGCAAGCACCTATGAAAGGCAGCAATGTCACACCATTTGGTTTCGTGGCCAGAATCACGCCCGGCCGCCTTTGTCTCCCGAGTGGCGATGTTTACACACCACACCAGGTACACATTTGAGGCTGAATTCGACCCAGGGGAGGCCCAGAACACACTTATACACACTCACTCATGCGCATACATTACACGGCTGCACTTTACCCAAACTCACCCGCTCACTCACACCTCCCAACACAAACAAAGACCCCTAGTGTAGACATTACCAGACTGTTGGGGCAAGTGCTGTTAGCGAGTAACAGCACATGTCAAGGGAGCGCGCACACACACACACAACGTGTACACTCACTCACCCACTGAATCACCCATCCATGCATGCGCTCATCCACGTAATCACTCACCCACTCATTCGCTCACGCAGCCACTCACTCAACAACTTACTCACTCACCCACCAACCCACTAACTTATTCGCTCACTCATTCACTCACCCAGACATTCACTCATCCAGCCATCCACTCATCCACTCAACCAGTCATTCACTCATCCACTCACCGAGCCATCCACTCACCCAGCCATTCACTCATTCACTCACTTATCCACTCACCTAGCCATCCACTCACTCACCCTTTCACTCATCCATTCACTCATCCACTCACCCAGCCATTCACTCATCCACTCACCCAGCCATTTACTGACCCAGTCATTCACTCATCCACTCACTCACCCTTTCACTCATCCACTCACACAGCCACTCACCCATCCACTCACTCACGCTCTCACGCACGCCCGGCCCTTGCACCACTCACCAGCGGCGAATAGAAGGCAGACGGCTCCGCTCCGTAGGGGACGTAATTCCCGTATCCCTGTGCCGCGGCTGCCGCTGCGTACGAACCCCCATAGACCCCGAGGGCCGTGAGGTCCCCTCGGGCAGCCGCCGAGGCCAACAGTCGGCTGTTGTACGGGGAGCAGCAGACCGTGGGGGCAGCCACGGCCGACGGGTGAAGCGGAGGAGGGGTGGCCGGTCCCGTGGCCACTCGCGAACCCGGAGTCGAACCTGTGGTGCCGTCCGCCGGGGCGGAATTTGAACCTCTGTTGTTGATGTTGCTGCTGTTGTTGCTGTCGTAGCAGGGAGGGCTAATGATGCCACCGCCGCCGCTGCTGCTGCTGTTGCTGCTGCTGTTGTTGTTGCTGTTGTTGTTGCTGTTGTTGCTGCTGCTGAGAATGCTGCTGTTGTTGTTGCTGATGCCGCTGATGATGCCCGGGATGACGGAGGAGGAGGAGGGAGGCGAGGAAACGAGGAGCTGAGTGTGTGGAGGAGGAGGAGGAGGAGGAGAGAGATTTCATGATGAGGTGTGGGTGCTGATGGTGCTCGTCATGGTGGAGATGCTCGTTCTTAAATCGCGGTCGGGCGGCACGGAACGCCAAGCGGACAGCAACAAAGAGCACTATGCAAGTTATCATACCAACGGTGATGGTGGTGCTGATTGATTATCGGAGTGGTGAGGATGGTGGTGGTTGAGGTGGAGGTCAAGATGGTGGTGATAGTGGTGAGGTGGTGGTGATGGTGGTGGTTGAGGTGTTGGTGAGAATAATGGTGAAAGTGGTGAGGATGGTGGTGATGGTGGTGGAGGTGGTGGTGAGGATGGTGGTGATGGTGGTGAGGATGGTGGTGATGGTGGTGGAGGTAGAGGTGAGGATGGTGGTGATGGTGGTGAGGATGGTGGTGATGGTGGTGGAGGTAGAGGTGAGGATGGTGGTGATGGTGGTGATGGTGGTGAGGATAGTGGTGATGGTGGTGGTTGAGGTGGTGGTGAGGATGATGGTGAAAGTGGTGAGGATGGTGGTGATGGTGGTGGAGGTGGTGGTGAGGATGGTAGTGATGGTGGTGAGGATGGTGGTGGTGGTTGTGGAGGTGGTGGTGAGGATTGTGGTGATAGTGGTTGTTGAGGTGGTGGTGAGGATGGTGGTGATGGAGCTAGTGGTGACGATGGTGGTAATTGGGTTGAGGATGGTGGTGATGGTGGTGGTTGAGGTGGTGGTGAGATTGATGGTGAAAGTGGTGAGGATGGTGGTGATGGTGGTTGAGGTGGTGGTGAGGATGGTGGTGATGGTGGTGGTTGTGGTAGTACTCCTGTTGATGATATTTGAAGTATTGTTGATCATTATTGATAATGATGATGTCGCTGTACTAATGATGATTCACTTGATTTCAGAATGATGATGATGATGATGATTTATGTGATGAGTAGGATTGTTATTTAACGAGGTGATAGTAATGATGATCGTGATGATTGTATAACACATGGTGGGCTTGCTTTTGAAATGATGTTGAATGCAATGATTACGAAAGGGATACTTTGCAATGTAAAATTGTGATGATGATGATTATGATAACGAGCGATGATAATGGATGATGGTATTGATTTTAGATGTATGATAGCATCAATGAGTGATTTTATGAGCAAGTACTAATAATGGTGATGATGATTAAATCGTTTTTTAGGCAACATGTTTACGTTCTTAGACGGAGGAATAATCCACACACACGTGTACTCGGGTACACAGACTCCCTGTGTAGTACCTGTAAAATGTACTTACACGGATACAACATACAAAGTTCCCCCGTATATACATTTAACATACTTGTGGCAAGTGCTGTTAGCGAACACCGATCAAGCCCGGCACGGCACACGTTTGGTTGGATGGCCAACCCCGAAACCCGACCGCCTTTGTCTTCCCAGCGCTGATGTTATCACGCAGCACCAGACACTCATTTAAGGCTAAGTTGACTTAGGTCGGGCCCAGGAACTGGCTTCAAATTATCCACCACTTTAATCCTTCGTGATCGGTAGCTGAACCCGGGTCGCCCGGTTCGGACAGCGCAGTGTGCTAACTACTGCGCCACCGCTCTCCGCATGCAATGCAAGCAGACACACACGCGCGTGCATGTACATATAGACGGTCACGGACGCGTTCCAAACGTAGGGGGTACATTAGTAGATACAAGAACATACGCAACATACAAAGACAAATATCCCCAGGATAGCCTGAACAGACTGTTGGGGCAAGTGCTGTTAGTGAGCACCAAATTGAGGCTGAGTCGACCTAGGGGAGGCCCAGGACCGGTTCAGATAAACGTCACATGGTGTCGGCCTTGAGCGGGAATCAAACTCGGGTCGCCGGGTTCAGTAGTTGAGTGCGCAAACCGCGACTTTACCGCTTATCACCAAAGACAAATATTCCCGTACAGCCTTAACAGACTGTTGGGGCAAGTGCTGTTAGCGAGCACCTATGAAGGCCGGCACAGCACGCGAGGGGGTGGGTGGCCAGCACCCCGCCCGGCCGCCTTTGTCTCCCCAGCGGCGATGTTTACACACCGCACCAGGGAGCGATTTGTGGCTGAGTCGACCTAGGGGAGCCCCAGGACCCATTCGGATAATCGTCACTGGGTGTTGGCCGTGAGCGGGAATCAAACTCGAGTGGCCGGGTTCGTAGCGCAGCGCGCTAACCGCTACACCACCGCTCCCCGTTGTGTGCATGTACACAGACAAGTCTATGCATGATAATAGACGCACGGTTATGGGTGAGAACATAGAGACACACACACGCGTGTACACACGGTGCGCGTACACAATGCACATACAAATACAAAGAACACCCATATAGCCCACATTAGACTGTTGGGGCAAGTGCTGTAAACGAGCAATTATGAAGGCCGGCAGAGTGCCCGGTACGAGGGGGTGGTGTGGCCAGCCCCAGTCCCGGCCGCCTTTGTCTCCCCAGTACTGATGAGTGTACACACCGCACCAAGTGATCCGAGTGGAGGTCCATGACCGGTTCACGTAACCACTCACCACCGACGTTAACCGTGGCCGGGATTCGAACTCAGGTGGCCAGGTGGTTTATTGCACAGCGCGCTAACCGATCACTGCGCACACAAAGACAAATACCTCCCGTAAAGTCTCAACAGACTGTTGGGGCAAGTGCTGTCAGCGAGCGGCTATGAAGTTCGACGCAGCACACGAGGGGGTGGATGGCCAGCACCACGCACAACACGCACACTAACTAGCTTAAACTATTTTCTATTTTACCAGCTAAAGCCCAATGAGCGATGTAGTTTTTTTTTCAGAAGCGACCTGGCCACAGATGATAGCACAACGAAGTGGCTTATCACGTGGACATTGATAGCAGCCAGGTTCTCTAAACGCGGAATTATTATAAATGTGGAGGCAAAAACCGGAGGAGGCGGACAACATTCCACGCGACCACGGGGAGAGAGACACCGCAAACTCCAAATATACAGCGGCAGCAGGCGTTGTCAGGGTCGGGATCGAACCCACAATCTTCTGTAGAAGAGGAGAGGGAGTTAACATCTCCTAGCCACCGTGACGCCCCGAACCGCACACTTTAGACAAACACACACAAGCGCATACAGAAACTTAGACACACACACACGTTAGACACATCACACACGCACATGGAGACATAAACTTAGACACAGACACACGATAGACACACACACACAGGCATACAGAAATTAGACACACACACACACGATACACACATCACACACACGCGCATGCAGAAACTTAGACACACACGATATACACACACACACGCATACATAAACTTAGACACACACACACGTTAAACACATCACACACGATAGACACACGTAAACAAGAGAAAACACACACGATACACACATCACACACACACGCATACATAAACTTAGACACACACACACGACACACGCGCACACGTACAATACGCTACACAACGAAGAGAAATGCATACTCACATTCCCCTTCCTGTAAGCAATCATCCCAACGTTACGATCGTGCCGTGTGTGTGTGTGTCTGTATGTGTCTGCCTGTAACTGTGTGTGTCTGTCTCGATATGTGTGCGTGTGCGTATTCGTCTGTGTGTCTGTGGTGTAGCGGTTAGCGCACTGCGCTACGAACCTGGCCACCAGAGTTCAGTTCCCGCTCACGGCCAACAACGGTGACGATTATCTGAACCGGTCCTGGGCCTCTCCTAGGTCGACTCAGCCTCAAATGTGTACCTGGTGCGGTGTGTAAACATCGCCACTGGGGAGACAATGGCGGCCGGGCGTGGTTCCGGCCTTCGTAAAGTGTTCTCTCCAAATTTATATTCTTGGTTCTTTCGGTAAAGTCACGTAGAAGGGAAATAATAAAATAAAAAAAATTATTTCCCTTCTACGTGACTAATGATATGAATCCCTGCAGTCACGAAAGCTTTACATCGAAATTTGTTCATTACAAGTTAGTTGGCCAGAAGTCTGTTCAGGCTGTAGGGGGGACCTTTGTGTGTGTGTGTGAGAGAGAGCGAGCGAGGGAGAAAGTCATAGCGAGACGTTTGGCAATAGGGTCACATATATATATAGAGAGAGAGCCGTTAATTTTCATGATCATCAAATGATAACATAATTTCATCGTGATCATCATCACGAGCATAATCAATCAAAAGTAAATGTTCATCAGCATTATCAGTTCATTGTGTCAATTATGATAATACTTTAATTGCCATCATGATATCATTATCTTTATAACATAATACATTACCATACATTATCATAAACTCTTCATCAACGTCATCAGATTGTCACAATCATCATCGTCATCACCATCATCATTAAATCCATTAAATCTTTATCATGAGATGATCATGATCAGATCATCAAAATATATTTATCACCAAATCACTATTAAACTTTAATAATCATTATCATATAATCATGATATAAGACGATACGATTGTCATCATCATCATCATGAACTCACCATTACCTCTACAAATTATCATCATCATCATCATCATAAGTATCATGAGATGATAATCATCATAGTAAGATTGTAATCATTATCATGAACGTACAATTATAATCATCATAAGTATAACGGTCATATACTCATCATCATGATCGTACTGTATAATCATCATATAATCATCATCCATCATCATAATCACATCAGATGATAATCATCGTAAGATTGTCATCATCATCATGAACTCACCATTACCTTTATCATGATCATATAATTATCATCACGATAATACAGTATAATCATCATCATCATATATTCATCATCAATCATCATATAAGACGCTAATAATCATCGTAAGACTGTCATCAGCATGAACGCACAATTACCTTTACAATTATATCATCATCATCGTAAGTATAATGAACATATCATCATCATTATCTCCACTCACACTCAAGGGCGCACACACACACAGACACACACACAGACACACACTCCGTCGACACGAAGTCAATGTCAAACAGGACGCAAGGCTTCTCACTCGCACGCGGCTTTTACAGAGCACGCCGGCTCAACTCGCATCCCCACATCAAGCCTGGCTGTGGCTCCCGTTAATACGCCACTAAAATCTTAGACGTAAGCATGTGCACACACACACGCGTACGTCACACACTTACGTACACACGTGAGCACACACGCGTGTGCAACACAAAGACGCATGCACCCACACACACATACACAAAGACGCATGCACCCACAAACATACACACAGACGCATACACACACGCGTATATACAGACGCATACACACACGCGTACACACACGCGTACATACACACAGAGACGCGTCCACAGGTAAAGATCCCCCGTATAGCCTAAACAGACTGTAGGGTCAAGTGCAGTTAGCGAGCACCTATGAAGGCCAGAACGGTGCACGAAGGGGTGGGTGGCCAGCACCACGCCCGACCGCCTTTATCTCCCCAGTGGCGATGTTTATACACCACCCCAGGTACTCATTTGAGGCTGAGTCGACCTAGGAGAGGCCCGGGACCGGTTCAGATAATCGTCACCGGTGTTGGCCGTGAGTGGGAATCGAACCCGGGTCGCCAGGTTCGGAGCGCAGCGTAGCGCTAACCTCTACACCACCGCTCCACAGGCACGCATGTACACACACACGCATGTACACACACACGCATGTACACACACAGACGCATGTGCAAACACGCATGCACACACACACACACGCATGTACACACACACGCATGTACACACAGGCGCATGCACGCACACACACATGCACACACACACGCATGTACACACACATGTACACACAGACGCATGTGTACACACACACATGTACACACAGACGCATGTACACACACATGTACACACAAACGCATGTGTACACACACACATGTACACACAGACGCATGTATACACACACGCATGCACACACACACGCATGTACACACACATGTACACACACGCATGTACACACACGCATGTGTACACACGCATGTACACACACACGCATGTACACACACACATATACACACACGCATGCACACACAGACGCATGCACACACGGACGCATGTACACACACATGTACACACATACGCATGTGTACACACGCATGTACACACAGATACATGTACACACACACGCATGTACACACACACATGTACACACACGCATGTGTACACACACGCATGCACACACACGCATGTACACACAGACACATGTACACACACACAAATGCATATATACACACACACAGAAGTATATACACACGCACGCATATACACACGTACATGCACACAGACGCACACCAATAATCATCAGCGGCATTACTCACACAACACGAAACAATCCCCGTATAGTCTGCAGAGATTTTTGGGGCAAATGCTGTTAGCAAGCACCTATTATGTTGTAGAAACACGCCCGGCCGCCTTTGTCTCCCCCATGCTGATGCTTATTACAGACGGGTACTCATTGAATGCTGATTCGACCTGCATGGAGACCAGGACCTACCTGCTTGAATACCATGGGCTACTGATGTTAGCCGTGACCGGGAGCCGAACTTACGTATGGGGCGGGTTCGTAGCTATTGCGCCGAACCTCTGTTCCACCGCGCTCGACACACGCACACGCGCACTTACGCACCAATAAAGACAAAGATCCCCCGTGTAGCTTTAGCAGACTCTGGGGGCAAGTGCTGGTTAGCGAGCACCTATGAAGGCCGGCACGACGCACGAGGGACTGGGTTTTGCCAGCATCACGCCCGAGTGGCGATGTTTACACACCGCAACTGGAACTTATTTGAGGCTGAGTCGACCTAGGAGACGCCCAGGACCGGGTTCCGATAATCGTCACTGGTGGTGGCCGTGAGTAGGAATCGAAGCGGGGTCATCGGTGTCGTAGCGCAGGGCGCTAACCGCTGCGCCACCGCTCCCCACGACGGAAACATACGCACAGACAGACACACACACAGACGCATGTACACACACGCATACAGGAACTTAGACAGACACACACACTCACAGACTTACATGTACAAATACACCTACAGACATACATACACAGACAGACACACGCATACAGAAACTTAGACAGACATACACAGACAGACACACACACAGACATCCACACACGCATGCGGAAACTTAGACAGACACACACACTCACAGACTTACATGCACAAATACACCTACAGACATACATACACAGACACACACACGCATACAGAAACTTAGACAGACATACACAGACAGACACACACACATACATCCACACACGCATGTACACACAGACGCATGCACACACAGACGCACACGCATACAGAAACTTAGACAGACACACACACGCACAAATTTACATGTACAAATACACCTACAGACATACATACACACACAGACAGACACACACACATACATCCACACACGCATACATAAACTTAGACAGACATACACAGACAGACACACACACGCACAGACTTACATGTACAAATACACCTACAGACATACACAGACACACACACACTCACAGACTTACATGGACAAATACACCTACAGACATACATACACGGACAGACACACACATCCACACACGCATACATAAACTTAGACAGACATACACAGACAGACGCACACACTCACAGACTTACATACACAAAAACACCTACAGACATACATACACACACAGACGTACACACACAGAAGAACACAAACAAAGACACCTACAGACATACACATACAGACATACATACACAGACAGACACACACACAGACGTACACACACAAAGACACCTACAGACATACACACGCAGACATACATACACAGACAGACGTACACACACACTCACAGACTTACATACACAACAACACCTACATACATACATACACACACAGACACAGACACACTCACAGACTTACATACACAAAACACCTACAGACATACATACACACACAGACACACACACACACAGACTTACATACACAAAAACACCTACAGACATACATACACACACACAGACGTACACACACACACGCGCGCGCGCGCACAGATAATGTCAAGACGTCATTGCAAAGTACTTCACAAAGCGGTCGAGGCGCGTGTCGCGTTATTCATCCCAAACAGTCTCGTGATCTCTCCACGTCCATCAACGTGAACGCGACACGGAACCGCCAAATTAAATCCGTAGCTGTGCCGCACGCAGTTCCAACGTCACCGACTCGCGCTGACAATTCTCGGTGAAGTATGGTCGAATGACCCCCCGGCACTGCGCGGAGAGAGGCCCTCATCCAGCGGTGGGTAGAACAAAGGGTTGTAACGTTGCGTGCACATACGCCGAGCTAATCATTACCTTCTTGGCTCTTTCGGTAAAGTCACGTAGAAGGGACAGACCTGGTTTTCACCTGAGGCTGCTTGCGTTGTGGCCGAAACGTCGTGAGAATTGTATTTTATTATGTTTCATTTTTTCTTATTTTATTATTTCCCTTCTACGTGACTTTACCGAAAGAACCAAGAAGATGAATCCCTGCAGTCACGAAAGCTTAAAATCGACATCTAATCATTACCATTTCTGGTTCTCGTCGAAACGATTAATTGCTCGGGGTGCGATGTTAATTGGCTTAATTAATGTGGAGCGGTGGTGGTGCCGTGTTATGAGCGCGCTGCTTGCACAAACCCGTTGGGGCCCGAGTTCGATTCCCGGCTAACATCAGTGGCGAGTGGTTCTCTGAGCAGCTCCCGCCTGGGTCTGCTCCATCAATCCCCTGAACATTCTAACAGCAACAACTCCTAATACCAGCAACATCAACTCTCATTATGACTATCATCATCATCATACTATTCGCTCATCACATTACGTGCACAATTACGACTGTTAAGAAAAGTAAGCGGTCTTGCAAAGGATGATGATGACGACGACGACGACGATCCAAGGGGCCCCGAGGATGATGACGGAGTGCAATCCAAGGTATCTAACGCGTGAGAGAGAGAGAGAGCGGCAGAGAGAACGGGTACCACCCGCGTGGAGACGGAGCGATGGAATCGGCGCGCGCATGCGTGTGCGTGTGTGCGTGTGTGTGTGTGTGTGCGTGTGTTTGTGTGCGTGTGTGTTTGTGTGCGTGTGTTTGTGTGTGTGTGTGTGTGTGCATGTGCGTGTGTGTGCGCGCACGGTAGGATCGTTACATGGCAGGATCGCGAAAGACGGAATGACGAGCGGCCTTCATCCAGCAGCGGAGTGAACACGGATGCCGTGATGCCGATAATGATTTTGCTAGAGACGATTACGACCCCGTTGTAAACATTCAGACGTAGCGGCGCGTGAAGTCATACGAAAACTCGACAACACTTACCTGTGTAGTAGTGGTGTAGGGGTATCCGAACTGTGTATATGACATCGTCTTTTCAGATTGCTTAGCTCATTATACAACGCGTCGTCGTTGTTGTTGTTGTTGGAGTTTAAAGACTCGCAAAATAAAAACGAGAGAGACAAAGGCGGCGAGAGAGAGAGAGAGAGGAGAGTAGAGGGAGGCACAGCGGGGGCTGCGCTGACTTGCTACTAAATAATGTCTCACGATTCCACTCTGCCAGTTGGGATATTTAGAAGCACCAAAAAAATTATAATTTATATTCACGGAAAGAGAGAAAAAAAATTGTTGGAACGCTGTTCAATTCGGCTTGCCAGCCAAAGCCGCGCGCGCGTGTGTGTGTATATAAGTAAGCACGGATTCTCGTTATGAAGGATAATATGCTAAAAAATAATTAAACGGACACACAAAAATATATTTACCAACCCTACAACGCAGCTGTAAGTCATACACAAACACACAGAACGCGCGAAATTAATCTGTGAACTAAAAAAAAAATGTATTATCAAAAAACCTTCCACCCCCCCCCCCTCTTGAAAAAATATATCTTCTCTATTGGTAGCGAATCGAGTAAAACAAAATCTCCCCCCCCCACTGGCTAGAAAAAAACTGAAACCTGTAAAATATTTCCCAAAAAGCCAGATGGATTGCAATAGCCGGTAGCGGCTTTTTGTGCCCTCTTTTTTCCGAAGCGACCCCTGTGAGTTAGAGGAGGATGAGGAGGAGGTTTAAGGAAGAGTTTGAGATCACAACACCACCAGCACCACACAGGTGGAACGGTGGAGTTTTCCGAACGCGCGGCCGATCACGGTAGGAGAGAGAGCGAGCCATGACGTCACGGTTCTAAAAAAAAAATTGTGTGGTGCGTGTGGTGTGTGATGTGTGTGTGTGTGGTGTGTGTGTGTGTGCGTGGTGTGTGTGTGTGTGTGGTGTGTTAACTCGATCCGTCTTCCCTCCACCTCACCGGGACGTCACCCCCGCCAATGGTTGCCGAGTTTGACTTTCTCCAAACCCATTCTCCCGCATCCCGGAACATCTCCCTCCCTCTGTCTCCCTTCTTCCTCCACCTCTGTTCCCCTCTCTCCTCCTCCTCACTCCTCCTCTGTCTCCCTTCCTCCACCTCTGTTCCCCTCTCTCCTCCTCCTCCTCCTCACTCCTCCTCTGTCTCCCTTCCTCCACCTCTGTCCCCGCACTCTCCTCCTCACTCCTACCCTGTCTCCCTTCCTCCACCTCTGTCCCCGCTCTCTCCTCCTCTGCTGCTGCCCTCTCTTCTCAGCTCCGTCCCGTCCTCCCCCTTCTCAGCCCTCCCGCTCTCTCTACCTCCTCCTCCTGCTCCTTCTCCTCCTCCTCTGTTCCTTCCGTCCCGTCTTCATTCTCACCTCTTTCTCTCCATCCTCCACCGCCCTCTTCCAGCTTGGAGTTTCAACACACGCACGCGCGCGCGCGCACACACACACGCACATGTTTGCATGCACAGATGTGGCGTGTATACACAGTACTGACCTTCTGACGTTCGCACGGACAAGTTACTCCGAGGAGCGCCGAGTCATCCCAGCGGTGTTACAGAACCGGTTCAGAGAATCATCTTCCGATGATCATTCGGTGGTTCTCGACGCAGCGCGCCAACCGATGTGACACCGCTCCAGACGCGCGCGCGAATACCAAAGCGGCAAAAAATGCACTTCCACACACTGTATCGATACGGACACGTGGATGTACATACGTGAACACGCTCATTAATACACGGACATGTACACGTTCATACACGGACTCAGACACGTGAATACGCGGACGTGTACACAGCAATGAATACAGTAACGCACGCGCACGCATGCGAGATGCGGGCCCCCTACGCGCGATCTCTCCACGTCTCCCCGGCGGCTCTCCATCATACACAAAGACAAAGATCCCCCGTGTAGCCTACATGGGCTGTCGGAGCAAGTGCTGTTAGCGAGCATCTATTAAGGCCGCACCTACGGCGTAACGAGAGGCCATTGGTGTGGCGAGCACCACACCCGAATCACACTCGCGCACACACACACACTCCATCACACACACACACACACCCGTGCGTACGTACACTCGGGACACAATGCATCCACAGCTCTCACCCATTCCTCCCTCCCTCCATCTCCCCCCCCACCTCAATCTCCCTCCCTCTCCCTCCCTCCCGTCGCCCCTTATATTCGCTCTATAAGCTATTCGTGGTATAGCCGTTGCATTGGGGTTTTTTTGTAGCTGTACAAATGCATTATACATGCATACGCACAGACACGTGCATACGTACCTATACAAAAAAACAAAGACCCCCCCCCACCTCCAATAGCCTTAACAGACTTTAGGGAAAAGCGCTGTCAGCGAGCGCCTATTAAGTCCGCTTATGGCACACGAGGGAGCTGGTGTTGCTTGCCAACTTTAAGCACGGCCGCCTTTGTCTCCCCAGTGTTTACACACGCCGCACCAGGAGCTCATTTGAGGCTGAGCCGACCTAGGAGAGACCCAGCACCCGGTGGAGATGATTGGTGAGTTGATGTGCAGTCCGGCCTGCGAATCGAACTCAGAGGCACCGGGTTCTTAGCTCACAATACGGAATGCCCTACCGCTCCCCTCCAAAGACAAAGGTCCCCCGTGTAGCCTTAACAGACTGTTGGGACAACAGCCATGAGTGAGTAGCACCTATGAAGGCCGGCACGGCACACGAGGGGGTGGGTGGCCAGCACCACGCCCGGCCGCCTTTGTCTCGCGAGCGGCAATGTTTACACATCTCACCAGGTACTCGTTTGAGGCTGAGTCGATCTAGGGCAGGCCCGGGACCGGCTCCGATAATCGTCACTGGCGTTCGCCGTGAGCGGGAATCGAACTCGGGTCGCCGGGTTCGTATTGCAGCGCGCTAACCGCTGCACCACCGCTCCCCACGTGCGCGCACACACACACACACGTGCGCGCACATTTTCAGATGGATTTCATATCCACACATTTAGTGATATCGTCTTTAGTTGCCTGGAACTCTGTATTTAGAGCGGCACGGAGATGGGAGCTAAAGGGAGCGGAGTATTATTTATTTATCGCATATGCAAGTGGCAGCCGAAGCGAGCCCAAAATGTGCGGCTGCATATATATGTGTGTGTGTATGTCTTGTGGTGCGTTGTGTCAACATCGCCACTGGGGAGACAAAGGCGGTCGGGCGTGGCGTTTGCTCCCCCCCCCCCCAACCTCCTTGTGTGTCGTGCCGGCCTGCTTAGATGCTGCTCGCTAACAGCACTTGTCCCTCAAGTCTGCTTAGGCTGCACGGGGGATCTTTGTCTTTGCCTTGTGGGGATGCAACAGCAATTGTTCCTATATTATTGGTCTCGCAGATACCCGACTGTCCGGATTATAAGACGCACCTGAAAATAAGACGCACACAGCAAACGCGACACCCGGTGTGAATGAAGTGGTGGTCATAGCGATTGTAGTCACAGACTCGTACACACAAAGCCAAAGATCCCCCGTGTAGCCTTAACAGACTGCGGGGGCAAGTGTTGTTAGCGAGTACTTACGAAGGCTGAAACGGTACACGAGGGGGTGGGTGGGTGGCCAGCACCACGTGGCGATGTTTACACACCGTACCGGGTACTCATTTGAGGCTGAGTCGACCTAAGGGAGACCCAGGACCGGATCAGATAATCGTCACTGGTGTTGGCCGTGAGCGGGAATCGAACTCGGGATGCCAGGTTCGTGGTGCAGCGTAGCGCTAACAGCTACACTACCGCTCCCCGTAACGCACTAACACACACCACTAACACACACACTAACACACACTAACACACACTAACACAGGCTACTAACACACACTAACACACACACTAACACACACTAACACAGGCTACTAACACACACTAACACACTAGAAACACGCACACTAACACACACTAACACACACTAACACAAACACTAACACACACACTAACACACACTAACACAGGCTACTAACACACTACAAACACACCCACTAACACACACTAACACACACTAACAAACACACTAACAACCCTAACACACACACTAACACACACTAACACAGGCTACTAACACACACTAACACACTAGAAACACGCACACTAACACACACTAACACACACTAACACAAACACTAACACACACACTAACACACACTACTAACACACTACTAACACACACACTAACACGCACTAACACACACTAATACACTAGAAACACGCACACTAACACACACTAACACACACTAACACACACACTAGCACACACTAACACGGACATTAACACGGACACTAACACACACAATAACACATTACAAACACACACTAAACAGACACTAACACACACTAACACACACTAACACACACACTAACACACACACTAACACGGACAATAACACACACACTAACACACTACAAACACACACTAACACACACACTAACACACACTAACACACACACTAACACTCACACTAACACACACACTAACACACACACACTAACACACACTAACACACTACAAACACGCACATTAACACACACACTAACACGCACACTAACACACACTAACACACACCAACACACACTAACACACTAACACACACTAACACACACTAACACGGACACTAACACGGACACTAACACACACACTAACACACTACAAACACACACTAACACACACACTAACACACACTAACACACACACTAACACACACTAACACACACACTAACACGGACACTAACACACACACTAACACACTACAAACACACACTAACACACACACTAACACACACTAACACACACTAACACACACACTAACACACACACTAACAAACACACTAACACACACTAACACACACACTAACACACACTAACAAACACACTAACACACACTAACACACACTAACACACACACTAACACACACTAACAACAACAACCGCCATTCGCCACTAAGTGGCCACGTGAAGTGTCGAACGCCCGCTGGCAGGAGGTCACGGGGCAGACCCAGGTGCCACGGGTCGACTGACCGAGATGACCGAGATGACTAGCTGATGCACCACCTGTGCCCCCTACTGTACCAACTTGCTGTGCTTTAGCCACCCGGCGCTCCGCTCGTTGTTGTGAGCGTCGCTCCTCCGTTCTCTGTTGTTGTTGGAGGGCGACTGCCTCCAACTGGCCAGTAGCGTCCTTCACGAGCCTCCTCCACAGAGGCCGATCTTGACACCGCTGGTACCAGTCATCGGCAAGTCCACTCAGCTCCACGTCCTCCTGTACCACATCACTCCATCTCTTCTCTAGCCCGTGCCGCGCCCGTTTAGCCCCCTCGATCCGGCCGAACAAAAGCTGTTTAGGCATGCGGTGGCTGGGCATGCGGGCTACATGACCCAGCCAACGCAGCCTTGCCTGCTGGAGGAGCTCACCGATGGGACTTTGCCCAGATCTTTCCAGGATTTGTGACCTCCTCACACAATCCAGCCTGGTTAAACCCTGGATGGATCGTAGGCAGGCCAGCCTAAATGTTTCCAACCGGCGAAGATGCTCCATTAGGGGGGTCCACGTTTTGTAAGCGTAGATAAGGGAGGGAATGACTGTGGCCGAGAAGACCTGAAGCTTCGTGCGGAGCGACAGACCAGGTAGCTTCCACACAGCGTTACGCAACCGATGAAAAGATATTGCCGCTCGACTGATTCGGAGTGAGACCTCTGCTGTTAAACTGGAGCCGGTCATAAGCACATTGCCCAGGTATGGGAAACTCTCCACTCTCTCCACTACTGCCCCATCACCGATTGGGAGTTGTGGGGGTGGAGTGTCCGATGGTACACAATACCCAGGCAGGTGCTTAGTTTTGGTGGGGCTGATGGTAAGGCCCCACCTCTTAGTGGCACGCTCCAGTCTCAGCAGCAGCGTCTCCAACTCCTCCTCTGAATGAGCAGCTACTACCAAATCATCGGCATTCATAACGTGGTTGACCAATAGGGAGCCATCCCTTGATCGCACCCGGGCGTCGATCAGCCTCCCATTATATCTGTACCAAATGGAAATTCCCCAGGTACAGCTATTGAAGGCTTCACAACTATGTGGTCAAAATAGATGTTAAATAATGTGGGAGCCAGAGGACATCCCTGTCGCGCCCCAAGGTGTACAGGGAAAGGCTCTGACTCCCATCCACGTAGTTTAATTCGGGCCCGCTCACCATCATGAAGGTCCTTAATGATCGTGAGCAGAGGGTCAGGGACTCCGAAAGCACGAAGAACAACCCAGAGCCCAGGCCTACTGATGGTATCATAGGCCTTGACCAGGTCAATAAAGCAGAGATGTAGGTCTTGTTGGAATTCCCTACACCTCTGCTGTAGCAGACGGACAGAATATATGGCATCTGTGCAGGACCGCCCTTTCCTGAAACCGCATTGGGACTCTGCACACACTAACACACACTAATACACACACTAACACACGCTAACACGTACTACTAACACGTACGACTAACACACACTATAACACGCACACTAACACGCACACTAACACACTAACTAACAAAGATAAAACAAAGATCCCCCGTATAACCTTAACAGACTGTAGGGGCAAGTGCTGTTAGCGAGCACCTATGAAGGCCGGAACGGTACACGAGGGGGTGGGTGGCCAGCACCACGCCAGGCCGCCTTTGTCTCCCCAGTGGCGAGGTTTGCACACCGCACCAGGTACTCATCTAAGGCTGAGCCGACCTAGGGGAGGCCCAGGACCCGGTTCAGATAATCGTCACTGGTGTTAGCCGTGTGCGGGAATCGAACCCGGGTCGCCAGGTTCATAGCGCAGCGCGCAAACCGTTGCACCACCGCTCCCCACACATACACACACACATCAAATCACACATGACCGTACGAACTCACACACGCGCGCCGACCTGCACATTCGTGATAACTAGACAGGCGTTCATCCAGCAGTGGAGACATCGTGGCTGATGCTAAATAAATTAATTTATCATCGGGCAAGTCACCGTAGCGGGATCGTTTGCGCATCTCTGTGGACTCTTTAACGTTTTAAATTGCAACATTTATCATGAAAATGCCGCGAGACGCACCTTAAACCATGTTGCTTCGTGATAAATATTCACCGCTGCTTAGCACGATCTTGGAAGCAGGATGTGGGGACACGGAGAGTGCAGTACAACACTTGCTTCGTGGACCACCACGACTAATACCAGGTGTTATAGGCTCTCGCTTGTTGATGCCAGGGGGCGGTAACAATCAATTACGTTCCCGTATATTGTTGTACGGTACTTCGTCTGCGCCCCCCCCTCCACCACCCCGTAGAGTCTACGGCTCCCCGCATGGTACCAACACCGGCTTACGCACCAGGGTGGTGAAGTATGGTCAGTGGACCCCATCCCGTCTGCCCGCCCGCCCCCCTTTCGCGTTCAGCAAGGGCGAGCAGCCGTGCAGAGGGGACATTTAAATCCGCACGTGTGCTGAACTTCTTTCACACCGTACGTAGCCGACCGTGCCAATCGGTGGTCCGGGCGATGGGGTGTGGTAGGGTTGGTGGACAACAACACACAATTCTAGATTTGAAGCTTTCGTGACTGCAAGGATTCATACTCTTAGTTCTTTCGGTAAAGTCACGTAGGTAAAAAAATGAAATTAAAATTAATAAAAAATAAAAACAATATTGTTTTTATTTTTTTAAAATTTTAATTTCATTTTTTACCTACGTAACTTTACCGAAACAACACAAAACGCAAAACAAGTTTGTTGTTGTTGTTGCTGCTGCTGTTGTTGTTGTTGTTCGAGATTGAACTTGAGTTTCGTTGCGAATCGAGCTTGCCTCGCGAACGGGATCGTCGCTGCGAGCCTCGTAGCGGCTTTAGCGTCACACTCCACGGAAAGGCGAATTACTCGGTTCACCGATGCTGCGTGGAGAGTAGGAGGTGGGGGGGGAGAGGATGTTGATGGGGTAGAAAGGGGGGGGGGGGCTGGCTTCGTGTCTTGGCGCTACCGGAGAATGTGGAGGAGGCTCGTGAAGGACGCTGCCGGGCAGCTGGAGGCAGTCGCCCTCCAGCAACAACGGAGGGCAGAGGAGTGAGGCTCACAACAACGAGCGGAGCGCCGGGCGGGTAAAATGCAGCGAGTTGGCACAGTATGGGGTTGGGGGGGTACAGCTGGCGGTCATCTCAGTGAGCCAACCCATGGCACCTGCTGGGTCTGTCCCAAGACCTCCTCCTCATCTGTCAGCGAGCCTTCGACGCTTCACGTGGCCTCAAGTGCACCTAGCCTGGCACGGGCGCCGTGGCGAATGGCGGCGGGGTGATTGGTGTTGGTGTCTTTGGGTTCGAGTCGATCGCCTGGGTCTGGCACGTGAAGTCAAATGAATCTCACTCAGACCCCCCCTCTCGTTTTCGGACACATTCGGAATTATTTTTAATTGTTTAGTGATGTTGTTGTTGTTTTTGTTGTGGTATTGTTCAGGATATGTCTCCGTGGTTTGGTCACAGACTTGCTCCGTGTACCTGTGCGGATGGATTCCAGCTCATCGTCGCCAGAGAACATCAATTGTCACTAAAGTCACTCAGTCGTCTGCGCCGTTCTAATGTTTTGTTATTTTGTCTTCGTCATCGTTGTTGTTGTTGTCACGCAACGCAAGTTCAGAGACGGAAAGCGCTTTGTTGTCAATCCACTGCTGGATGATGCTCACCTCCCCACGCCGTGCGGGCAATGGGGGGGGGAGGGGGGACGTTGTTTGACCATACTTCACCACTCCGGTCAGTGCTTTCCACATACACATACACACACAAGACAAAGATCCACCGTGTAGCCTTAAACAGACTGTTGGGGCAAGTGCTGTGAGCGACTCATGTGGGAATAGAAACACGGCGCACGAGAAATGCGGCCAATCTCACGCCTTTGTCTCCCCATTGCAGATTCTTTTTTTTTTTTTTACGCACAGAACCAGCTACAGAATTGGACTAGGGGGAGATCCAGGATCGGTTCGAATATATACGCCACTGTTATTGCCGTGAGCGGGAATCGAACTCGGGTGGCCGTGGTTCGTAGCGCAGTGCGCTAACCACTGCCCCACCGCTCCCCGATTTTGCAGACAAAAGCGTACGTACAACAAAGACAAATGCCCCCCGTATAGCCTTCACAGACTGTTGGGGCAAGTGCTGTTAACGAGCACCTATGAAGGCCGGAACTGCACACGAGGAGGTGGGTGACCAGCACCACGCACGACCGCCTTTGTCTCCCCGGTGGCGATGTTCACACACCACACCAGGTACTCATTTGAGGCTGAATCGACCTAGGGGAGGGCCCAGCACCGGTTCAGATTATAATCGTCACTGCGTGTTGGCCGTGAGCTGGAATCGAACTCGGGTGACCGTGGTTCGTAGCGCAGCGCGCTAACCACTGCGACACCGCTCCCCACTAAGGCAGACAGGAACGTACACACACACGTACACACACACACACGTATACACACACACTCAAATCAATAGCCACCTATACAGGACAAAGACAAAGATCCCCCGTATAACAGTGAACAGACTGTTGGGGAAAGTGCTGTTATCAAGCGCGGCACGCCAAGCCCGGCCTCCCCAGTGCCGCCTTTGTCTCCCCAGTGTTTAGCCACCGCACAAGGTATCCTACTGATTCATGGCTGAGTCGACCTAGGGGAGGTCCCAGACCCGTTCAGATATTCGCGGTTAGTTTTGATGATGAGCGGGAATTGAACTCGGGTGGCCGTAGCGTAGCGTAGTGAGCTCACCAAAACGCCACCGGTTCCGAAAGACAAAGCTCCCCCGTATAGCCTCAGCAGACTGTTGGGTCAAGTGGTTAGCGAGCACCTGTCACAACACACGAGGCGGAGGGTGGCCAGCAACACGCCCGGCCGCTTTTGTGTCACCAGAAGCGATGTTTACACACCGCACCAGGATCTTATTCGAGGCTGCGTCGACCTAGGGGAGGCCCAGAACCGATTCATTAAATCGTCACTGACGTTTGCCGTGAACGGGAGTGGAACTCAGGTGGCCGGGTTCGTAGCGCTTCGCGATAACCACTACGCTACCGGTCCCCACCCACTCACTCACGCACACACGCAAACGTCAATATAGATGAGTTAATATTTAATTTGTAGACGGTCGCTGTAGTGGAGTGAGTGTGCGTGTGTGTGTGCGTGCGCGTGTGTGTGTGTGGAGTGGGTGGTGTGCGTGTGTGTGTGTGCGCGTGTGTGTGTGGAGTGGGTGGTGTGTGTGTGGAGTGAGTGAGTGTGCGTGTGTGTGTGTGCGTGCGCGTGTGTGTGTGGAGTGGGTGGTGTGCGTGTGTGTGTGGGGAGGATGTGTGTCGGGGAGTGGTGGGGGTAGTAGTTAGCGTGCTTCGCTAAGAACCCGGCGATCCGAGTTTGATTCCCGCTCACGGCCAACACCAGTGACAATTCTTTGAACTGGTCCTGGGCCTCCCCAAGGTCGACTCAGCCTCAAATGAGTACCTGGTGCGGTGTGTAAACATTGCTACTCGGGAGATAAAGGCGGCCGGGCGTGGTGCTGGTCACCCACCCCCTCGTGTGCCGTGCCGGCTTTCATAAGTGCTCGCTAACAGCACTTGCCCCAACAGTCTGTTAAGGCTACACGGGGGATCTTTGTCTTTGTGTGTGTCATGTGGTGTGTGTGTGTATGAGTGATGTGTGTGTGATTGGGGTTTGGTGAGCTCCTCCGGCAGGCAAGGCTGCGTTGGCTGGGTCATGTAGCCCGCATGCCCAGCCACCGCATGCCTAAACAGCTTTTGCTCGGCCGGATCGAGGGGGCTAAACGGGCGCGGCACGGGCTAGAGAAGAGATGGAGTGATGTGGTACAGGAGGACGTGGAGCTGAGTGGACTTGCCGATGACTGGTACCAGCGGTGTCAAGATCGGCCTCTGTGGAGGAGGCTCGTGAAGGACGCTACTGGGCAGTTGGAGGCAGTCGCCCTCCAACAACAACGGAGGGCGGAGGAGCGACGCTCACAACAACGAGCGGATCGCGGGTTGGCTAAAGCACAGCAAGTTGGTACGGTAGGGGGCACAGGTGGTGCATCAGCCAGTCATCTCGGTCATCTCGGTCAGTCGACCCGTGGCACCTGGGTCAGCCCCGTGACCTCCTGCCAGCGGGCGTTCGACACTTCACGTGGCCTCAAGGTGCACATGGTCTGGCACAAGCGTCGTGGTGACGTCACCGCCACTTAGTGGCGAATGGCGGTTGTTGTTGTTGTTGTGTGTGATTGTGGGGTACGCATGTGATCTAGGTGTGTGTGTGTGCAAATCGTGTGTGTGTGTGTTGTGGTATGTATGTGATTGTGTGTGTGTGTCATGTGTTGTGTGTGTGGATGAGTGATGTGTGTGTGTGATTGTGGGGTACGCATGTGATCTAGGTGTGTGTGTGTGCAAATCGTGTGTGTGTGTGTGTGTTGTGGTATCTATGTGATTGTGTGTACGTGTGCGTCATGCGGTGTGTGTGTGTATGAGTGATGTGTGTGTGTGATTGTGGGGTACGCATGTGATCTAGGTGTGTGTGTGCAAATCGTGTGTGTGTGTGTGTTGTGGTATATATGTGATTGTGTGATTGTGTGTGTCATGTGGTGTGTGTGTGTGTATGAGTGATGTGTGTGTGATTGTGGGGTACGTATGTGATCTAGGTGTGTGTGTGTGTGTGTGCAAATCGTGTGTGTGTGTGTGTTGTGGTATATATGTGATTGTGTGATTGTGTGTGTCATGTGGTGTGTGTGTGTGTATGAGTGATGTGTGTGTGATTGTGGGGTACGTATGTGATCTAGGTGTGTGTGTGTGTGCAAATCGTGTGTGTGTGTGTTGTGGTATGTATGTGATTGTGTGTGCGTGTGGGGTGTGAATGTGGCGCGTGTGTGCGCGCGTGTCGGGCTGTATGAGTGATGCGTTTGCGTGTTGTGTGCACGCGGTGTGTAAGTGCTATCGTGCACGCGTACGTATGTAAATGAGCCTCTGTGCTCTGCATGTATGTGTCCTTGTGTACGCATGTGCGCGTGTGTATTGTCAAACATATAAACATAAACATATAATGTAAAGGCAAAGATTCCACCGGATAGCCTTAAGCAGACACGGGGCAAGTGTTGTTGGCGAACACCTTTGAAGACCGGCACGGCCCACGAGTGGGTCTGTGACCGCCTTTGTCTTCCCAGCGCTGAAGCTTGCCGCAGTCGACCCAAGGGAGGTCCCGAACCGGTTCAGAAACTCGAACCGGTTCGGATATTTTCCTTCCACCGAGGCAGCTGAGCGCGCTCGCCGCACTCCACAAACGCGTACGCAACAAAGACAAAGATCCCCCACGTAGCCTCATACAATGTTGGGGCAAGCGCTGTTAGCGAGCACCCTTTAGAGGCGGCTGGGTTTGTGTATCGGAGTGCGTCGGGGAGCGGTGCCGCGTTACGAGCCTGGCGAGTCATGGGCCTCCCCTAGGTTGACTCGGCCTCAACACAAATGAGTGTAGCCGGTGAAGGCATCGTCATTTGGGGGAGACAAAGGCGGCGGGGCGTGGTATTGGCCGGCCTTCATAGGTGCCCGTTGACAGCAGCACTTGCCCCAACAGACTGGTACGAGGCTATACGGGGGATATGCTTTGCCTTTGCCTTTATACGCGTGTGCACGTGTGTGAATGGGGAGTCCGCGTGCTCGTAAGCGTCTTAATAATTCATCACATTGCAGGTCGCCGGTTTTGAAAGTGGCGGATTGCTCGGTTACGGGACGACGGCGGTGGTGGTGGTGGCGGTGGTGGTGGTGGTGTGAGTGTAGCGTTAAGGTTGCCGATAATTCTCGGAAATAAAGACCTCTCAAAACGTAATTTTGAATGTTGTTTTTGTTTGTTTTTAATGTGAAACAATGAAACTGCTACGATTCTGGGCGGCAGCGGTATCGTAGTTGGGTTAGCGCCGGGGCGACTGGCAACCACAACATTTATTTTTTTGAAATACGAAACATTTTTTTGCGAATTCGGTCCAAATAAACCCCAAAAACAACAACAACCACATGTTTCAAGAGCCGCGATGCACCGCGTGGTGACTACGAGACGATATCACGGAGCAGAAGTCCTTCAAGAGCCGCACGCGGCTACAGAACTGCATTGCTGCCGACAGCTGAGGCGAGCCGCACTGCGCTCCGATACGAACGTCACCGGCTTGCTTGAGTTTGCTATCCCATGCAGGGCTATGAACTTTCGCAAACTTTTCCACCACCAGCTCGCGCTGACCCGAGTGGTGAAGTATGGTCAAACAACGATCCGCATGACCATACCTACATCCAGCAGTGGAATGATAATGGGCTAAAAATTACTTAATATTAATGCTATCGTCTGGTCGTATTTATGTCGCGTTTAATTGACGTCTCCAACATTGCCTTTGTAACTTCATCGATTTCGCAAAAATGCCGTTATGTTCTTACCCTGGCAGGTTCAAGGACAATTCATTGTCGAGTCGGCGTTGGCAAGGTACGTGCCAGTATCAGCACGTGCGTGTGTGTGTGCGTGTGCGTGCGCGTGTGTGTGAGCGTGTGTGTGTGCGTGTGTGTGCTCACAAATCCTTGAAAGATCTGGGCAAAGTCCCATCGGTGAGCTCCTCCGGCAGGCAAGGCTGCGTTGGCTGGGTCATGTAGCCCGCATGCCCAGCTACCGCATGCCTAAACAGCTTTTGTTCGGCCGGATCGAGGGGGCTAAACGGGCGCGGCACGGGCTAGAGAGGAGATGGAGTGATGTGGTACAGGAGGACGTGGAGCTGAGTGGACTTGCCGATGACTGGTACCAGCGGTGTCAAGATCGGCCTCAGTGGAGGAGGCTCGTGAAGGACGCTACTGGGCAGTTGGAGGCATTCGCCCTCCAACAACAACGGAGGGCGGAGGAGCGACGCTCACAACAATGAGCGGAGCGCCGGGTGGCTAAAGCACAGCAAGTTGGTACAGTAGGGGGCACAGGTGGTGCATCAGCCAGTCATCTCGGTCATCTCGGTCAGTCGACCCGTGGCTCCTGCTGGGTCTGCCCCGTAACTTCCTGCCAGCGGGCGTTCGACACTTCACGTGGCCTCAAGGTGCACTTGGCCTGGCACAAGCGTCGTGGTGACGTCACCGCCACTTAGTGGCGAATGGCGATTGTTGTTGTTGTTGTGTGTGCGCGTGTGTGTGCACGTGTGCGTGCGCGTGTGTGTGTGCGCGTGTGTGTGCGCGTGTGTGTGCGCGTGTGTGTGTGCGCGTGTGTGTGCGCGCGTGTGTGTGTGCGCGTGTGTGTGCGCGTGTGTGTGCGCGCGTGTGTGCGCGTGTGTGCGCGCGTGTGTGTGTGTGCGCGTGTGTGTGCGCGTGTGTGTGTGCGTGTGTGTGCGCGTGCGTGTGCGCGTTTGTGTGTGTGCGTGTGTGTGCGCGCGTGTGTGCGCGTGTGTGCGCGCGTGTGTGTGTGTGCGTGTGTGTGCGCGTGTGTGTGCGCGCGTGTGTGTGCGTGTGTGTGCGTGCGTGTGTGTGCGCGTGTCAGTGGGAGTCGTGGGGAGCGGCAGGGCAGTGGGACTGCGCCACGAACCCGACCACCCGAGTTCCATTACCGCCCAACACCAATAACAGGATCTTGATTTGAAGCTTTCGTGAACTGCAGGAATCCATACCCTTTGGTCCTTTCGTTAAAGCCACGTAGGTCAATCGTCGTCATCATCATCGTGATGATGACGATCGCTTGTGCTGCGATCGAAACGTCGTGATCTATTATTTTTCTACCTACGTGACTTTACCGAAATAAATTAAAAAATCCTGGGTCTCCCCTAGGTTGACTCAGCCTTAAAGATGAGACAAAGGCGGCCAGACGTGGTGACGAACACCATCCTCCTCCTGTGCAGTTCCGACCTTATCCGGCGCTCGCTATCAGCACTTGCCCCAACAGTCGGGCAAAGGCTACACGGATGATCTTTGTCTTTGTGAGGGGGTCTGTTGGCGCTGCGTGTCAGCGGGGAGCGGTGGCGCAGTGGTTACCGCACTGCGCTACAAATCAAGCGACCCGCGCCTTGAATCCCGGCACGGCCAACATCAGTGGCGAGTAACGTGAGTACGGGGGAGGGGGGGGGGCGGGGAAGACAAAGACGGCTGGGCGTGGAGCTGGTCACAAACCAGACCACACGTGCACCGTGCAGATCCTGTAGGTGCTCGCTTCCAGCACTTGCCACAACATTCCGTGCGCCTGTACGGGGGATCTTTGTCTTTGTCTGTTACCCGGTGTGTCTGTGGGGAGCGGTGGCGCAGCGGTTAACGCACCTGTGGGATACGGTCTGGGTTTCATTCCGAGCCACGGCTATCATCAGTGGCGAGCGGCTTCAGAAACGTTCTCCTAGGTCGACTCAGCCTAGAACGAGTAAACCTACCTTTTGCTGTGAGTGAACATCATCACGGAGGGGATACGAAGGCGGCTAGGCGCGGTGTGTGTGTGTGTGTGTACGGACGTGTCTGTGTGTGTATACACGTCTGTGTGCGCCTGAGCATTTGTGTGCGTGTGGAGCGACGGTGCCTCGTTTAGCGCACTGCGCTACAAGCCTGGCAGCCCCCTATTCCCTTCCCACTCAACGCCAGCATCAGTGCCCGCAAAATCTGAGCCGGTCTCAGGCTTCCCATGGATCGACTCATCACCCCATCGTGTGCCGTGCTTGCCTTCCAAGTGCTCGCGAAAGAGCACTTGGCACCAACAGTCTGTTACGGCATCGAGGGGATCTTTTGTCTTTGTGTCCGTGCATGTGGGAGAGGTGGCGCATTGGTTAGCGCGGCTGTGCTGAGAACCCGGCCACTCGAATTCTATACCCGCTCACGGGCAAACACCAGTGGCGATTTTCTGAACCGGTCCCGGGACTTCCCGAGGTCGACTCAGACTGAAATTATAGCTAGGTACGCATATGTAAACATCTGCACTGGGGAGACAAAGGTAGCCGGGCGTGGTGCTAGCCACCCACCGTTTCGCGTGCCGTGTCGGCCTTCATAGGTGCTCGCTAACAGCACTTGCCCCTACAGTCTAAGGCTATACGGGTGAGCTTTGTATTTGACTTGGTGTCTGCATATGTCTAGATAAGTCGTCGTAATACTAATAACGTACATCCACAGCCGTCCCGAAGGTACGGTGAATCGGGGTGTCCGCCCTGGGCCCCGCGCTTTGGGGGGCCCCGTCCCACACACCTCCCTCCCTATGGACGGCCCTGTGTACATCGTTGTGTCGTGTCGGTCGTATGGGGACTGTTTGGCCATAATTCACCAGCGCTGATGGGTCATCGCCCGAAACGTTGATGGGGTAGCTACGGAACCGGTTCAGATACGTATCACTCGCCGCGCAAGTTGATGTTAACCACGGCTGGGAATCTTAATTCAGGTCGCCGGATTCGTGCGTCCAGAGATGCTAACCACTACAATAATATAATTAGTTTTTTAAGTAACATAGCATTCGCATTTATAAAAACAACAACAACTATGCAGTAGTTGATTTAAATAGTCAAACACATTTTCTATTGAACAGCTTCCCCTCTTAAAGACGAGCAGTTAAAAGTTGTAGCAATGATTAAGTAAAGTAAAGAGTGACACTCAAGTGTACAGACACACGTGGGGAGGAGCGGTGGCGCAGTGGTTAGCAGCACACTTGCACTTTTAACGGAACGTGTTGATAAACTCAACACGTGACGTTAGAAACACCGTGGCCTTGAAAGTAGAAATATATCATAGGCGACGTTTCGGGCATTGGTCCTTCCATGCAGCGCATAGAGAGGCTAGAGAGTTCGATGTATGAGCTGTATAGATGGGCCATCGCCCGAAACGTCACCTCGTATTTATGTTCACGCTCACGCAGTTGTTGTTTATGAACACAGGTGTTGAGTTTTTAATATTGTCCACTGTACCTGTGCACCAATAAACACCGCACTACTTTGGTGGAGCAGAAGGTGATAACGATGGTGTTACATCATTGATGGAGAGTATGATTTTATAACTGTTATAAAATATTATTTTGATGATGATGATGATAATGAAAATTCAACATCGCTTATGTCATCACCCGTAATTGCTGCGTCATTACAATCATCACCACGGTGGCTCAGCGGTAGAGCGAGCGGGCGGGCAATCGGAAACTGGCAAGTTGGAATCCCGATTGTGTCGTTGACTGGACACAGCATCCGTCTCGGTCGATAAAATGAGTATTGAAGACCAGTGGCGATTGAACAATGGGCCTCGAAGCAGCTTCATACACACAGAGGGTGGGGGCACGGTGAACACACTGACGTTGCTAGGCATGGTGAACAAACTGACGTTGCTAGGCACGGTGAACAAACTGGCGTTGCTAGGCACTGTGAACAAACTGACGTTGCTAGGCATGGTGAACAAACTGACGTTGCTAGGCATGGTGAACAAACTGACGTTGCTAGGCACTGTGAACAAACTGATGTTGCTAGGCATGGTGAACAAACTGACGTTGCTAGGCACGGTGAACAAACTGATGTTGCTAGGCATGGTGAACAAACTGATGTTGCTAGGCATGGTGAACAAACTGATGTTGCTAGGCACTGTGAACAAACTGACGTTGCTAAGCATGGTGAACAAACTGATGTTGCTAGGCACTGTGAACAAACTGACGTTGCTAAGCATGGTGAACAAACTGATATTGCTAGGCACTGTGAACAAACTGACGTTGCTAGGCACGGTGAACAAACTGATGTTGCTAGGCACGGTGAACAAACTGATGTTGCTAGGCACGGTGAACAAACTGATGTTGCTAGGCACTGTTAACAAACTGACGTTGCTAGGCATGGTGAACAAACTGACGTTGCTAGGCATGGTGAACAAACTGACGTTGCTAGGCATGGGTGAACAAACTGACGTTGCTAAGCATGGTGAACAAACTGACGTTGCTAGGCATGGTGAACAAACTGGCGTTGCTAGGCATGGTGAACAAACTGACGTTGCTAGGCATGGTGAACAAACTGACGTTGCTAGGCACGGTGAACAAACTGATGTTGCTAGGCATGGTGAACAAACTGACGTTGCTAGGCACGGTGAACAAACTGACGTTGCTAGGCACGGTGAACAAACTGACGTTGCTAGGCACTGTGAACAAATTGACGTTGCTAGGCACGGTGAACAAACTGCCGTTGCTAGGCACTGTTAACAAACTGACGTTGCTAGGCATGGTGAACAAACTGACGTTGCTAGGCATGGTGAACAAACTGACGTTGCTAGGCACTGTGAACAAACTGACGTTGCTAGGCATGGTGAACAAACTGACGTTGCTAGGCATGGTGAACAAACTGACGTTGCTAGGCATGGTGAACAAACTGACGTTGCTAGGCATGGTGAACAAACTGACGTTGCTAGGCACTGGTAACAAACTGACGTTGCTAGGCATGGTGAACAAACTGACGTTGCTAGGCACTGTGAACAAACTGACGTTGCTAGGCACGGTGAACAAACTGACGTTGCTAGGCATGGTGAACAAACTGCCGTTGCTAGGCACTGTTAACAAACTGACGTTGCTAGGCATGGTGAACAAACTGACGTTGCTAGGCATGGTGAACAAACTGACGTTGCTAGGCATGGTGAACAAACTGACGTTGCTAGGCATGGGTGAACAAACTGACGTTGCTAAGCACGGGTGAACTAACAAAGTCTTAGAATGCCAAGGTACTCAAGGGTTTCCCCCGGATGTAAAATATTAGCTCGAATGTTAATTCTAAACAATGATCCAAAATCCAGATAATGAACCTGACGAGACAATTCAATTCACCATCTCTCGTGCATAGATCAAGGTCCGTCTCCCTACTGGATATCTATTCACGTGGAACTTTATCTTATCTCACCGTAGCGGCATCCCTTGTCCACGTGTCTTCCATGCTTCCGTAATCTCACTCGGAGTTTTGTACATTGAAAGGGGTGGAGGGGTGTAGGAGGTCAACATTTAATCCACCGTTCAGCTTTCAGCACGTGCAGCGAAACGTCGGACATCATTTAAAGTTTAACATCGCCTCCTGTCGAGCCACCCCCCACAAACTCGCCCCCCTCCCCTATGCCCCCCCCCCACCCCCGGTCATGCTACAGGGCCCCGTATAGCAATTAAACAAAATCAATATATTGCATCTGTAAATATATCAATACAACACGAATATTAGTTAGGGGGAGAGAGGCGAGTGGGTCTCAAGGGTTGTTGGCAAAGGGGGTGGGGGGGTTGGAAGGAGGCGGGGGGGGGGGGTGATTGCCCTCACCGGATGACCGCCTCCCCTGCCCCCGAATATCAATGCAGCGCTGCATGCCCCCCCTACCCCCCCCTCCCCCGAGACCGCCGCTTTATAAACGTGAGAAGGAGGAAGGAACCGAAAAAACAGAAACCTTCCCCCGTAATGAAATTAGACGTCATCGCCCTACTGATGGCGCTACAGAGCTAAGTCGGCACGGTGCCGGCAGGAGCCACGAAGGACGTTTGCTCTCACTGCGTGCGCGTGATCTGTCCACGTCGTCGCCATTGTCATTGTCATCGTCGTCATTGTCATCGTCGTCATTGTCATCGTCGTCATTGTCATCGTCGCCATTGTCATCGTCGTCATTGTCATCATCGTCATTGTCATCGTCGCCATTGTCATCGTCGCCATTGTCATTGTCATCGTCGCCATTGTCATCGTCGTCATTGTCATCGTCGCCATTGGCATCGTCGCCATTGTCATCCTCGCCATTGTCATCGTCGCCATTGTCATCATCTTCGCCATTGTCATCTGCATCGTCGTCATTGTCATCGTCTTTGTCGACGCCATTGCAATCTGCGTCGTCATTGTCATCGTCTTCGTGGACGTCATTGTCATCGTCGTCGGCCATGGTCAATACACTGCTGGATTAAGTCTTCTTCCCCGCCCAAAAACAACAACAACCGTCGCCGTCTCTTCACGAGCCTCCGATGAGCACGGTTGGCAAACGTACGGCGCGAAAGAAGTTCAACAAAGATCCCCCGAGGAAATCTTAACAGACTGTTGGGGCGAGTGCTGTTAGCGAGCACCTGTAAAGGCCGGCACGGCACACGAGGGGTGGGGTGGCCAGCACCACGCCCGACCGGCTTTGTCTCCCAAGTGGCAATGTTTACACACCGCACCAGGTACTCATTTGAGGCTGAGTCGATCTAGGGGAGGCCCGGGACCGGTTCAGATAATCGTCACTGGTGTTGGCCGTGAGCGGGAATCGAACTCGTAGCGAGAATCGAACTCGCTACGGGTTCGAAGTGTAGCGCGGTAACGGCTTACACCACCGCTCCCACAAGTTCAACACACACACAGACACACACACAGACACAGACACACAAACAGACACACACAGACACACACACACGCAGACACACACACAGACACACACACAGACACAAACACACAGACACACAGACACACACACATACACACACAGACACACACAAACACACACACACGCAGACACACACACAGACACAAACACACACACAAACACACACACAGACACACACAAAGACAGAGACACACACAAACACACACACAGACACACACACACAGACACACACAGACACACACACAAACACACACACAGACACACACACAAACACACACACAGACACACACAAACACACAAACACAGAGGCACACACAGACACACACACAGACACACACACAGACACACACAGACACACACACACTCACAAACACACACACACAAACACAGACACACACACAAACACACATACAGACACACACACAGACACACACACAGACACACACAAACACACACACACAGACACACACAAACACATATACAGACACACACAAACACGCAAACACAGAGACACACACACACACACACACGAACACACACACACAAACAGACACACACACAAACACAGACACACACACAGACACACACACAGACACACACACAAACACAGACACACACACACAACACAGACACACACACAAACACACATACAGACACACACACAGACACACACACAGACACACACAGACACACACACAGACACACACACAAACACACACACACAGACACACACATTGAGAGCGTGCGAGGGTTGCGATCGTGTGGACTCCGTTTGTCCGGCCACACGGGGAGCGGTGGCGCAGTGGTTAGCGGCAGCCTGCTCCGACCCTCGTGACCCAGGTTCGATGCCGTCTCACGGCCACCAACAAACCGTGGCGATTATCTGAATGGGTCATGGGGCTCCCCTTGGTCGACTCAGCCTCAAATGAGTACCTGGTGCGGTGTGTAAACATCGCCACTGGGAAGATACAGGCGGTCGGGCGTGGTGCTGGCCACCCACTCCCTCGTGTGCCGTTCCGACCTTCATAGGTGCTCGCTAACAGCACTTGCCCCTACAGTCTGTCAAGGCTTTCCAGGGCGGGGGGAGTCTTTGTCTTTGTCCGTGGTACCTCCTCGCGCATTAGCGAGCACCAACACTGTTCGTTACAAGTCGTGAAATGTGATGATTGTTATTACTTTATCATTCTACAGATGATCGGAATAACAATCCAAGTGACTCGTGCACACGAGCCGATCTCATCACGGTTCCATCCCCCCCGTTTAAGCGAGAGACTAGGGCCTAGAACCAAGCTCTATCCAATTTTATGAACGCAAAAGAATCATCAGTATCACCATCAGCAGCAGCAGCAGGATCAGGGGAACATTATCAACCACACACTCTCGATAAGACCGTAGTGCGCTTGATGGGATGTGTAAAGTAAAACAAAAGCAGTCTTCTTGGTTCTTTCGGTAAAGTCACGTAGAAGGGAAATAATAAAATAATAAAAAATACAACTTAAATAAAATCCACAGATGATGATTGCTTGTGTTGCAATCGAAACGTCGTGAGAATTGTATAGTTTTATATTTATTATATTTTCGGCCACAACGCTGTCCTCCCGACAGACCTGTTCTTCACCTGAGGACGGCTGCTTGCGTTGTGGCCGAAACGTCGTGAGAATGATTTTATTATGTTTTATTTTTATTATTTTATTATTTCCCTTCTACGTGACTTTACCGAAAGAACCAAGAAGATGAATCCCTGCAGTCACGAAAGCTTTAAATCGAAAATAAAAGCACGTGGTTTATTTCACATTAAGAGGCAAGAAATTCAAGGGCCGCATGGCAAAATGCCCGCTTGTTTGTGCTGTTACTTTTCTGAAGAGTGGATCTTATTTGCGTATGTTCTCTGATGCGTGAGTGCCTCTCTCTCTCTGTCTGTCTGCGTCTCTCTGTCTCTCTGTCTCTCTCTCCCCGGGTGTCATTTTAGAGCGCGCATCTCTCTCCATGCTTCTTTGCGCACTTTTGTTTTGGGTGGCTCCACTTGCATTTCATTGTCGATGTTGATGTTTGTCAGCGTTTCGAGGTTTCTTCTTCTTCTGTGGTTGTTTTTTTTAGGTTTTTGTTTGATCCGCGTGTCACGGCGGATATTATTCCCCGAGTCCCATGAATAAATACCCGAAGCATCATTCGTGCGACTTGAATGCAACCTCGCCAGGTCGATCCAAAAAAAGTTTTTTTCCCGTGGGCAATCGCTGTGATGATTTATAATTTCGCTTATTTTGCCCGGGAATGCCTCACTCTGTTTCGAGACTCTTTGATTTTTTTCTCAAGAGGGTTCCTTGCCAGTTAAGTACTCGCAGTATGTTGAACTTTTTTCGCACCGTACGTAGCCAACAACGTTGGTGCTATTTCGATTTAAAGCTTTCGTGACTGCAGGGATTCATCTCATTGGTTCTTTCGGTAAAGTCACGTAGAAGGGAAATAATAAAATAATAAAAATAAAACATAATAAAATACAATTCTCACGAAGTTTCGGCCACAATACAAGCAGCCGTCCTCAGGTGAAGAACAGGTCTGTCGGAAAGAAGCTGCAAATGTGTGGGCTCAGGTTGAAGGCGAGCAAACCAAAGGTCGCGTTAGAGCGAGAACGTTGACTCGGGACAGAAGCGTCAGATAGAGTGTCTGTGTGAGTGTCTGTGTGAGTGTGTGAGCGTCTGTGTGTGTGTCTGTGTAAGTGTCTATGTGAGTGAGTGAGTGTTTGTGTGAGTGTCTGTGTGAGTGTCTGTGTGAGTGAGTGTCTGTGTGTGTGTGTGTCTGTGTGTGCTTATGACCGGCTCCAGTTTAACAGCAGAGGTCTCACTCCGAATCAGTCGAGCGGCAATATCTTTTCATCGGTTGCGTAACGCTGTGTGGAAGCTACATGGTCTGTCGCTCCGCACGAAGCTTCAGGTCTTCTCGGCCACAGTCATTTCCTCCCTTCTCTACGCTTGCGAAACGTGGACCCGCCTAGTGGAGCATCTTCGCCGGTTGGAAACATTTAGGCTGGCCTGCCTACGATCCATCCTGGGTTTAACCAGGCTGGATTGTGTGAGGAGCTCACAAGTCCTTGAAAGATCTGGGCAAAGTCCCATCAGTGAGCTCCTCCGGCAGGCAAGGCTGCGTTGGCTGGGTCATGTAGCCCGCATGCCCAGCCACCGCATGCCTAAACAGCTTTTGTTCGGCCGGATCGAGGGGGCTAAACGGGCGCCGCACGGGCTAGAGAAGAGATGGAGTGATGTGGTACAGGAGGACGTGGAGCTGAGTGGACTTACCGATGACTGGTACCAGCGATGTCAAGATCGGCCTCAGTGGAAGAGGCTCGTGAAGGACGCTACTGGGCAGTTGGAGGCAGTCGCCCTCCAACAACAACGGAGGGCGGAGGAGCGACGCTCACAACAACGAGCGGAGCGCCGGGTGGCTAAAGCACAGCAAGTTGGTACAGTAGGGGGCACAGGTGGCGCATCAGCCAGTCATCTCGGTCATCTCGGTCAGTCGACCCGTGGCACCTGGGTCTGCCCCGTGACCTCCTGCCAGCGGGCTTTCGACACTTCACGTGGCCTCAAAGTGCACATGGCCTGGCACAAGCGTCGTGGTGACGTCACCGCCACTTAGTGGCGAATGGCGGTTGTTGTGTGTGTCTGTGTGTGTGTCTGTGTGAGTGTCTGTAAGTGTGTGTGTGTCTGTGTGTGTGTCTGTGTGAGTGTCTGTAAGTGTGTGTGTCTGTCTGTGTGTGTGTCTGTGTGTGTGTCTGTGTGAGTGTCTGTGTGTGTGTCTGTATGAGTGTCTGTAAGTGTGTGTCTGTGTGTCTGTGTGAGTGAATGAGTGAGTGTCTGTATGCGTGTCTGTGTGAGTGTCTGTGTGTCTGTGTGTGTGAGTGTGTGTCTGTGTGAGTGTGTGACTGTGTGAGTGTGTGTCTGTGTGTGTGGAGTAAGCAGTGCTGTCGCGGTTAGCGCGCTGCGCTACAAACCTGGCAACCCCGATTCCCACTCACGGCCAACACCCAGTGGCGATTATCTGAACCCGGTCCTGGGCCTGAATGAGTGAGTGTCTGTATGCGTGTCTGTGTGAGTGTCTGTGTGTCTGTGTGTGTGAGTGTGTGTCTGTGTGAGTGTGTGACTGTGTGAGTGTGTGTCTGTGTGTGTGGAGTAAGCAGTGCTGTCGCGGTTAGCGCGCTGCGCTACAAACCTGGCAACCCCGATTCCCACTCACGGCCAACACCCAGTGGCGATTATCTGAACCCGGTCCTGGGCCTCCCCTACGTCGACTCAGCCTCAAATGAGTTCCTGGTGCGATGTGTAAACATCGCCACTGGGGAGACAAAGGCGGCCGGGTGTGGTGTTTTCCACCTACCCCCTCGTGTACCGTGCCGCCCTTTATAGGTGCTCACAAACAGCACTTGCCCCAACAGTCTATTTAGGCTATACGGGGGAGTCTTTGTTTTTGTACCGATGGTATTCTTACCCAGCTGCTGATGGGACTTTGAATGTCGAAACGGGTCCGGAGTGTGGGGTAGCTTTGGACCGAATCCTGCCGAAAATTCATTCACTTCCAGCCGTCCGTGAGACTGATGGGGATGAGTACAACACAGATTCCTGTGTTGTTGTTGTTGTTGTCATTTAAACACGGAGATAAGAGATTAGGCGAATGAGTCGGGTTCGTGTCTGCTCGTGTAAGTTGTGATTCTGCTGCTCGTTACGTACGGTGCGAAAGAAGTTCAACGTAGGGACATATGCAATCGATTAACAGTCCTTGGTTAATCCACTGCTGGATGAAGGCCCCCTCACCTCTGTATCAGCCAAGGGAGTCGTTTGACCATACTTCCCGCAAGCTGGTCAGTTACGGGTCGGTGAAGAATAAAAATCATAATATTTTAGCGTTGTATTTGCAATAAATAATAGATATCTACATTTTCTGCACGATCTTAATTTAAATCAAATCTGGCAATGTTGGATGATAATGTGCGCAAGTTATAACGTGCACGCGCGTACAACACTTCAGGAGCTGCAAGTATTCACTTAAAATAGATGCATCCACGGCGTCACTGCTCCACGCACACACACACAGACACACTGTGACACACACACACAGACACACACACAGACACACAGACACACACACAGACACACGCAGACACAACCACAACGATCCCCCGTGTAGGCTGTCAGACTGTGGGGGCAAGTGCTGTTAGCGAGCACCTATGAAGGCCGGCACAGCACACGAGGGGGTGGGTGGCCAACACCACGCCCGGCCGCCTTTGTCTCCCTAATGGCGATGTTTACACATCGCACCGGGTACTAATTTGAGGCTGAGTCGACCTAGGGGAGGCCCAGGACCGGTTCAGGTAATCGTCACTGGTGTTGACCGTGAGCGGAATCGAACTCGGGTCGCCGGGTTCGTAGCGCAACGGAGCGCTCACAGCTACACTACCGCACACAGACACACACACAGACACACACACACACACAGACACACACACAGACACACACAGACACACAGACACACACACAGACACACACAGACAGACACACACACAGACACACACACACAGACACACACAGACACACATAGACACACGCACACAGACAGACATAGACACACACAGACACAGACACACACACAGACACACACACGCAGACACAAAGATAAAGATTCCCCCGTATAGTTTCAGCAGACTGTCAGACTGTTGGGGCAAGTGCTGTTAGCGAGTAGAACCTTACGAAGGCCGGGACGAAACAGAGGGGTGGGTGGCCAGCACCACGCCCGGCCGCCTTTGTCTCCCCAGTGGCGATGTTTACACACCGCACCAGGTACTCATTTGAGGCTGAGTCGACCTCGGGGAGGTCCAGGACCGGTTAAGAGATCGTCGTCACTGGTGTTGGCCGTGAGCGCGAATCGAACTCGGGTCGCCGGGTCGCTTCAGAGCAGGTGGGTTGCTAACCGTTCCGCCACTGCTCCCCACGCAAATGTCGAAACGCGCGAGCGAAATCAACTGAGTCAAAGTAAAATCCACCACCGCCGCCGCCACCACCACCACCACTTGAGCGGCTGGTGTCATATAAATAATCCATCGGGGTGTAAAACACATAAGCTCTTTTAAAGGAAATTGGATGCGAAAATCAATGCGGCCAGATTTGCATGCGGAATTCCTTTGATTGTATTGATCTTGTTGCATTTAGCGAGAGGGGGGAAATCAGCTTAATGGTTTTAATGAAATTACTGAATTTATGATAACTCCGATCCGCAGGGTGTAATTTTATGCATGTCTGCCTGCGAGCCAGTCACCGATTGGGACGGCAGGCAAGATGAATTTGATCCGTGGGTAAGCAAGGTAGCGTGCGTGTGTGTGTGTGTATCGTGGGGAGCGGTGGTGTTTGGGTTCCCCCTAGATAGACTCAGCCTTAACAATGAGTACCTGAATATCGACTTAAAGCTTTCGTGACTGCAATGATTCATATTCTTGGTTCTTTCGGTAAAGTCACTTAGAAGGGAAATAATAAAGTAATAAAAATATAAAACAATTAAATTCTCACGACGTTTCGACTGCAACACAAGCAATCATCATCAGGTGTGAGTGCCTGCTGCTGCTACTGTGAGTAAACATCGCCACTTAGAAGACAAAGACGGCCGGAGCTTGAAGCTGGCCACCCACTCCCTCGTGTGCAGTGCCGGCCTTTCTGAGTGCTCGCTCAACAGCACTTGCCCCAACAGTCTGTGAAGGCTACACGGAGGATCTTTGTATCTGTATGTGTGAGATAGCTGGGGCATTGGCTAGCGCGTTGCGCTACGAACCCGGCGACCCGAGTTCGATTCCCGCTCACGGCCAACACCAGTGACGATTCTCTGAACCGGTCCTGGACCTCCCCGAGGTCGACTCAGCCTCAAATGAGTACCTGGTGCGGTGTGTAAACATCGCCACTGGGGAGACAAAGGCGGCCGGGCGTGATGCTGGCCACCCAACCCCTCTGTTTCGTCCCGGCCTTCACAGGTTCTACTCGCTAACAGCACTTGCCCCAACAGTCTGCTCATACTATACGGGGGAATCTTTATCTTTGTGTCTGTGTGTGTGTCTGTGTGTGTGTGTGCGTGTGTGTGTGTCTGTGTGTGTGTGTCTGTGTGTGTGTCTGTGTGTGTGTGCTTGTCTGTGTGTGTGTGTGTGTCTGTGTGTGTCTGTGTGTGTCTGCGTGTGTGTCTGTGTGTGTGTCTCTGTGTGTGTCTGTGTGTGTGTCTGTGTGTGTCTGCGTGTGTGTGTGTCTGTGTGTGTGTGTCTGTGTGTATGTGTGTTATGTGTCTGTGTGTGTCTGCGTGTGTGTCTGTGCGTACGTGTGTCTGTGTGTGTCTGTGTGTGTGTCTGTGTGTGTGTCTGTCTGTGTGTGTGGGTGTCTGTGAGTGTGTCTGTACGTGTCTGCGTGTGTGTCTGTGTGTGTGTCTGTGCGCGGTAGTGTAGCTGTTAGCGCTACGTTCGTTGCGCTACGAACCTGGCGACCCGAGTTCGATTCCGCTCACGGCCAATACCAGTTTCGATTTTCTGAACCGGTCCTGGGCCTCCCCTAGGTCGACTCAGCCTCAAATTAATACCCGGTGCGATGTGTAAACATCGCTGTTAGGGAGACAAAGGCGGCCGGGCGTGGTGCTGGCCACCCACCCCCTCGTGTGCCGTGCCGGCCTGCATCGGTGCTACTCGCCAACAACACTTGCCCCAACAGTCTCTTAAGCCTACACGGGGGATCTTTGTCTTTGGAGCGGAGCGTTAGGACCTTCCTTATTTTGAGCTAAGAACCCGGTGCCTCTGAGTTCGATTCCCAACCCGGACTGCACATCAACTCTCGAATGATCTCCACCGGTGCTGGGTCGCCCCTAGGTCGACTTAGCCTCGATTGAGCTCGCCAACAGCACTTTCCCCAACAGTCTGTCGACAGTATCCGGTGGAAACCTTCGTCTTGTCCGAGTGTGTGATCGTCTGTCTGCCTGTGCGTGTGTCTGTGTGAGTGCCAGTCCTCGAGCTCTCGACTTTCACAAATTCAAAGACCGCGTGCGCGAATCGCGCTCGTGTGGAAACACGGCGTTTGTGATATATGAATGCAGTGCGTGTGTGTGTGTGTTTTGTGTGTGTGTTGTGTGTGTGTGTATATGCACGTAGTAGAAAGCGTACGTCGATGGATTAACCGGTTAACATGCTAACCTATTAACCGGTTAATCTATCCATTAACCGGTTAGCACAGACTCCTCTACGCATGAAGGACTCGGGTCCGTGCCCGTTCTCGCGGCAGCGGCGACGGATCCGCGGCCACGCAGTGGATGGACGATGGTTCGGCAGCGCGCTGGACTTGCAAATTAGATGAGAGTCGCCGGCTCCATTCTATCTCCCGGAGCGGCAGCTGTCAACAACATGGTAGGGGGTGGGGGTGGGTACATTTCTTGCACACGCAAAGGCAAAGCTGCCCCTCACCCCCGTATAGCCTTTACAAACTGTTGGGGCAAGTGCTGTTAGCGAGTAGCAGCAGCACCTATGAAGGCGGGCACGGCACACGAGGGGGTGGGTGGGAAGCAGCTGCCACGACCGGGCCGCCTTTGTCTCCCGAGTGGCGATGTTTACACACCGCACCCAGGTACTTGCTTTTTCGGCTGAGTCGACCTAGGGGAGGCCCATGACCGGTTGAGATAATCGTCATTGTTGTTGGCCGTGAGCGGGAATCGAACTCGGGTCACTGGGTTCGTAGCGCGCACACACACGTAGACACACACACGTAGACAAGTATGCACACACACACGTAGACACACACACACATGTAGACACACACACGTAGACACGCATGCACACGTAGACACACACACACATAGACACACACACGTAGACACACACACGTACACAAAGACAAAGACAAAGATCCCCCGTATAGCCTTAACAGACTGTAGGGGCAAGTGCTGTTAGCGAGCACACGTACACACACACGTACACACACACGTAGACACGCATGCACACACACACACGTAGACACACACGTAGACACACATACACGTAAACACACATGCACACACACACGTAGACACACACACGTAGACAGACACACACGTAGACACGCATGCACATGTAGACACGCACACGTAGACACGCATGCACACACACACGTATACACACACACGTAGACACACACACGCACACGTAAACACACACACACACGTAGACACACACACGTAAACACACACACACGTAGACACACACACGTAGACACACACACACGTAGACACACACGTAGACACACACACACGCATGCACACACACACTTAGACACGCATGCACACACACACACGTAAACACACACACACGTTGACACACACACACGTTGACACACACACGTAGACACACACACGTAGACACACACATAGACACACACACGTAGACACACACACACGTAGACACACACACACGTAGACACACACACGTAGACACACGTGCACACGGTATGCGACTCTTGTTGGAGCACTGCGCTATGGATCCGGCGACCTGAGTTCGATTCCCACTCACGGAACGACGACAAAGCAACAGCCGAGAGGGCTCAAGCTGCCCCCGTACCACAAAGGGACAGTTGCTACTAGGGAGACGTTTATTGCTATGTTATCGGCACAATAAAAATAACAATAATATAAAAACCACTATCAAATACGTATTATTATAATTATCAAATACGTATTATTATAATTATCAAATACGTATCTTTATAATGATCAAATACTTATTATAATTATAAAATACGTATCTTTATAATTGTCTAGCTCCTGCGAACAGACGGATGTTAACGCCTCCCCACAAAGCCACGACAACATAAGGGAGCGGTGGTGCAGTGATTAGCGCACGGCGCTAAGAAACTTGGCGACCTGAGTTCGATTCCCAGACACGGCTGTCATCAGTGGCGAGCGATATCTGAACGGGTGCTGTTCCTGCCACTAGCGCCAACCCGTGATAACATCATCGACTTCCTACGTTCAACTCGGAATCGGTTAACCGGCTGGTGAATGTCCGAACCGGTAACCGATTTCCGTAAACGGTTACCGGTTATCGTTAAACGGCAACGATTGTGTATGCCGTGCGATGTTTATTCCTGATGACAATTTACGCAGCCCAGACACCGCTTTGTTCTTGACAATTAAAAGTTAAAGACACGCACACGGCGCTTGTGCCAGGCCATGTGCACTTCGAGGCCACGTGAAGTGTTGAAGGAAGCTTAAAATCTAGAATGTTGAAGGAAGGCTCGCTGACAGGAGGTCTACGTACAGACCCCGGTGCCGTGAGTCGACTGACTGAGATGACCGGTAGATGCACCAACAGCTGTACTCCCTATTGTGCCAATTTGATGAATTTTGATCTCCCAGCGCTCCGCTCGTTGTTGTGAGCGTCGCTCCTCTGCCCTCAGTTGTTGTTGGAAGGCGACTGCCTCCAACTGGCCAGTAGCAGCGTCCTTCACGAGCCTCCTCCACAGAGGCCGATCTTGACACCGCTGGTACCAGTCGTTGGCAAGTCCACTCAGCTCCACATCCTCTTGTGCCACATCACTCCATCTCTTCTCTAGCCCGTGCCGCGCCCGTTTAGCCTCTTATATACGGCCAAACAGAAGCTGCTTTGGCATGCGGTGGCTGGGCATGCGGGCTACATGAACCAGCCAATGCAGCCTTGCTTGCCAGAGTAGCTCACCGATGGGAATGTGCCCAGATCTTTAAAGGATGCGTGAACCCCTGACACAATCCAGCCTGATTAAACCCAGGATGGATTGTAGGCAGGCCAGCCTGAATGTTTCTGACCGGCGCAGGTGTTCCATTAGAGGGGTCCACGTTTCACAAGCGTAGAGAAGTGAGGGCATGACTGTGGCCGAGAAGACCCGAAGCTTCGTGCGGAACGACAGGCCAGGTAGCTTCCACACAGCGTTACGCAGCCGATGTAAACATAATGCCGCACGACTGATTCGGAGTGAGACCTCTGATGTCAAACCAGAGCTGGTCATGAGCACACTGCCAAGGTACGGGGAACTCTCCACTCTCTCTACAACTGCTCCATCACCGATTGGGAGCTGAGGGGGTGGAGTGTTTGGTGGCACAACATACTCGACCAGATACTTAGTTTTGTGGGGCTGATGGTAAGGCCCCACCTCTCAGTGGCACACTCCAGGTTCAGCAGCAGCGCCTCCAACTCCTCCTCTGAGTGAGCAGCAATCACCAGATCATCGGCATACATAACATAAATATGCTAAATTCCTCTTGATATGCAAATTCCTTTGTCAAGGCGCCCCCCCCCTCCAACCCAGCTTAAATATACGCTGCCAAGCATGGTGGTTCCCATTCAGACGCTGTCTTTCCGATAGACCTGTTCTTCGCCTGAGGACGGCTGCTTGCGTTGTGGCCGAAACGTCGTGAGAATTATTTTATTATGTTTTCTTTTTATTATTTTATTATTTCCCTTCTACGTGACTTTACCAAAAGAACCAAGAAGATACATAACATGGTTGACCAATAGGGAGCCATCCCTCGACCGCACCCGGGCATCGATCAGCCCCCCCCCCCCCCGCCATTGTATCTGTACCAGATGGAATTTCCTCTGGTACAGCAATGGGAAGCTTCTCGAACAATTTGTGCAAAGATAATGCGAACTATTTTGGGAGCCAGGTGACATCCCTGTCGCACCCCAAGGTGAACAGGGAATGACTCCGACTCCCGGCCACGTAGCTGTACCCGGGCCTGCCCATCCTCACGAAGGCCCTTAATGATTGCGAGCACAGAGCCAGGGACTCCGAAAGCACGAAGAACTGCCCACAGACCTGGCCAGTTGATGGCATCATAGGCCTTGACCAGGTGAATAAAGCAGAGATGTGCGTCCTGTGGGAATTCCTTACACCTCTCCTGTGGTTACAAATGAAACAAAGACGAAGATCCCCCGTATAGCCTTAACAGACTGTTGGGGCAAGTGCTGTTAGCGAGCACCTATGAAGGCCAGCACGGCACGCTAAGGGGGTGGGTAGCCAACACCACGCTCGGCCGCCTTTGTCTCCCGAGTGGCGATGTTTATACATCGCACAAAGTACTCATTTGAGGCTGAGTCGACCTAGGGGAGGCTCAGAACAGGTTTAGATAATCGTCACCGGTGATGGCCGTGAGCGGGAATCGAACTCGGGTCGCCAGATTCGTAGCGTAGCGCGCTAACCGCTACACCACAAATAAAACACATTATAAAAACACACACGCAATACAATATATACTCAAAGACAACACACACCACACACACAATACAACACGCAATAAAATACAACACACACACAATAAACACAACACACAATAAAGCACAAACACACACAATAAAACACAGCATACACAATTAACACAACACATTCACACAATAAAATACAACACACACACATAATAAAACACAACACACAATAAAACACAACACACACAATTAACACAACACATTCACACAATAAAACACAACGCACACACACAATAAAACACTACACACACAATAAATCACAACACACACAATAAAACACAGCACACACAATAAAACACAGCACACACACAATAAAACACAGCACACACAACAAACACAACACACACACAAAACACAACACGCACACAATACAAAAATAAACAATTTACAAACCAGATCTATCCACAACATCGCCGGCCAACATCACGACAATTCAACACAACTTTGCACAAGCACACTCTACTGACACACACACACACATACACACACGCGTACACGCCGCACATACACACGCCACACACACACGCACGTATATTTCTAAATTAAAAAAAAATTCAGAAATTACTCGGGTGGCTGCCTAAACACAGAGAAGTGAGCGTGTGAATTATCGCGTAGAAAATGAACTGTCGCTGGATCTCTGTCTCGACACAACGTAAGCGTCGTGTTGATTTCGTGTTCCTAATTCGCTCTGCCCCCACCCCCTTACCCCCCCCCCACCCCCCCCGTTTCCACCACCACCCCCACCACCACCACCACCACCCCCACCACCACCCCCACCACCACCCCCACCACCACCCCCAACACCATCCCCAACACCACCCCCACCACCACCACCCCAACTGCATTTTTATTAATGCACCCTTACCCTGCCCTGCAAAGACACACACACAGACACACACACACAGACACACACACACAGACACAGGCACACACATCATATACACACAGACACACAGACACACACATATACACACAGACACACACATATACACACACACACAGACACACACATAGAAAAAGATCCCCCGCAAAGCCTTATCAGGCTGCAGGGGCAAGTGCTGTTAGCGAGCACCTATGAAGGCCGGCACGGCACACGAGGGGGTGGGTGGCCAACACCACGCCCGACCGCCTTTGTCTTCCTAGTGGCGATGTTTACACATCACACCAGGTACTCATTTGAGGCTGAGTCGACCTACATACACACAAACCTACATACACACACAGACACACACAGACACACACAGAGACAAAGATTCCCCGCATAGCCTTAGCAGACTGCAGGGGCAAGTGCTGTTAGCGAGCACCTATGAAGGCCGGAACGGCACACGAGGTTGGAGGGTGGCCAGCACCACGCCCGACCGCCTTTGTCTCCCCAGTGGCGATGTTTAAACACCGCACCAGGTACTCATTTAAGGCCCAGCATCGGTTCAGATCGTTCATCACCGGTGCTGTCCGTGAGCATGAATCGAATTCGGGTCGCCGGGTTCATAGTGCAGTGCGCTCACCACTGCGCCACCGCTCCCCGGAGGCGCACACACACACACATGCGCACACGCACACACACATGCGCACACACACACATGCGCACACACACACATACATGCACACAAACACACACATGCACACACACACACATGCACACACACACATGCGCGCACACACACATGCGCACACAGACACATACATGCACACACACACACACATGCGCACACACACACATGCGCACACACACACATACATGCACACAAACACACACATGCACACACACACACATGCACACACACACACACACATGCGCGCACACACACATGCGCACACAGACACATACATGCACACACACACATGCATGCGCACACACACACATGCGCACACACACACACATACATGCGCACACACAACAACAACCGCCATTCGCCACTAAGTGGCGGTGACGTCACCACGACGCTTGTGCCAGGCCATGTGCACCTTGAGGCCACGTGAAGTGTCGAACGCCCGCTGGCAGGAGGTGACGGGGCAGACCCAGGTGCCACGGGTCGACTGACCGAGATGACCGAGATGACTGGCTGATGCACCACCTGTGCCCCCTACTGTACCAACTTGCTGTGCTTTAGCCACCCGGCGCTCCGCTCGTTGTTGTGAGCGTCGCTCCTCCGCCCTCCGTTGTTGTTGGAGGGCGACTGCCTCCAACTGCCCAGTAGCGCCCTTCACGAGCCTCCTCCACTGAGGCCGATCTTGACACCGCTGGTACCAGTCATCGGCAAGTCCACTCAGCTCCACGTCCTCCTGTACCACATCACTCCATCTCTTCTCTAGCCCGTGCCGCGCCCGTTTAGCCCCCTCGATCCGGCCGAACAAAAGCTGTTTAGGCATGCGGTGGCTGGGCATGCGGGCTACATGACCCAGCCAACGCAGCCTTGCCTGCCGGAGGAGCTCACTGATGGGACTTTGCCCAGATCTTTCAAGGACTTGTGAGCTCCTCACACAATCCAGCCTGGTTAAACCCAGGATGGATCGTAGGCAGGCCAGCCTAAATGTTTCCAACCGGCGAAGATGCTCCATTAGGGGGGTCCACACACACATACACGCACACACACACACATGCACACACGCACACATGTGCACACACTTGCACACGGTATGCAGCAGTCGTTAGAGCACATTGCGATGGATCCGGCAACCTGAGTTCAATTCCCAGTCACGGCTAACATCAGTGGTGAGTGATGTCTGAACCGGTGTTCTTCCTCCCACTTCACCAACCCACACTAGTGAGAGTGACACGGCATGGGAAGACCTCCATCCAGCAGTGGATAGACAAAGGGGCTGAACGATAGCAATACATATACAGATGTAGGTCCATCCATTCATTTCTAAACTCTCTCCGTTGAGAGTCGGTGATAGCTGTGAGTATCAAGAACGGCGGCATTCATTGCAAGGCCCCTGGTGGCCTTTAGTGCGGCCCCCGAAAATAAACAACGAGTGACCCCCCCCCCCCATCATCATCATCATCGTCGTCGTCGTGCTGTCAAACCCAACAATGGTTTGTCAAATGCGTGGCGGACTCCACACTTCGTGAAGTCTTTTCGGCGAAAGCGGCCCAACCCCCACCTCCACCCGCCCTCTCCAACAATGAGTGAAGACCACAGATTAACAACAACAACAATACCAACAACAACAACGATTAACTCGCAAGGCGCCGAGTGGCATTCGCTCGCTCTCGTAGAGAGAAGGAACCACAGACGAGGCAGCAGCAACAGCAGTAGCAGCCCTCACGATGCGAGCCCGGCGCTTTCAACAAATCGCCCCGAGCCTAGCGCCTCTAGACACGTGGTGATGTGTCCGGTCAGTCAACTGAAGAGTGCTTACGGGGGTGGGTGGGTGGGGGGGGGCAAACCAGTGGGCCCGGAGAAAACGCACGCGTGCGAGGGAGCAACTCGCTATCCCACGACCCCGTTAAAAACCAAACAAGCCAAGTCCATATTTTGCTGCACTGCCACCTCCTGGCGGTATACGGGAGTACCGGCAAAACTTCCTTGAGACCCACTGGCACAAGGGGGGGGGGGGGGGGGGTCTCACGCAACTCCATCCGTGCGGTGATCCACCTAACCCCTCGCTGCTACCTTGGTGGTTGCTGCATTCTAGGCGCACAGAGCCAGGCATTGCAGAGCGACTCGTGTGGGTGGAACGCGATGTTGACGTTTGCTACGACGCTGCAGCTCATTGCGTCAACTTGAGGATGTCACAGTAAACAGGAAACATTGATTCGTTCTAGATTTGAAGCTTTCGTGACTGCAAGGATTCATACTCTTCGTTCTTTCGGTAAAGTCACGTAGGTAAAAAAATTAAATTAAAATTAATAAAAAATAAAAACAATAAAATCACGACGTTTCGGAGGCAACACAAGCTTCCGTCTTCAGGTGAAACTGTCACAGCAAAAAATCTGTATCAAGTTTCACCTGAAGACGGAAGCTTGTGTTGCCTCCGAAACGTCGTGATTTTATTGTTTTTATTTTTTATTAATTTTTATTTCATTTTTTACCTACGTGACTTTACCGAAAGAACTAAGAGTATAGTATATATTGATTCGTTCGTTTTGTTTAGCAGGGTAAGGCCCACTGAGCAATGCAGCTCTTCTTCAGAAGCGAACTGGATATCGTAATGATAGGCTAGACGAAGTGGCTTATCAACATCATCATCACGTGGACATTGATATCAGCTAAATTCTCTGAACGCGTGATGTTCATTGTAAATGTGGAGGGGAAAACACGGAGGACCCGGAGGAAAAAAAACAATCGACACGATTTTTTTTTCTTGGTTCTTTCGTTAAAGTCACGTAGAAGGGAAATAATAAAATAATGAAAATAATAAATAAAACATTATAAAATAATTCTCACGACGTTTCGGCCACAACGCAAAGCAGCCGTCCTCAGGTGAAGAACAGGTCTGTCGGAAAGACACGTTCACTGGGAGAACACGCAAACTACAAATTTCGAGACATCGTCAGGGCCGAGATCGAACCCACGACCTCCTGCAAACCAGGCGAGGCAGTTAACATCTGTCCATAACCGACCGCTCACTGCGTAAATTCTGACCACGTTTGCAAAATTTCCACGCCAAATTAGTGAACTGGGATAATGGGGCGGCAATCGTCCACCCAAACCCCTCCTGCGAGAGAGATGCAACTGGGCAGGGATCCGAGTGAAGAAATGTCATGTGACTTGGCGAGGCTTTCTCTGGTAATAAACACATTCCTGCGGAGGGAGCTGGTAGGAACGTTGGGTTGCTCGGTCAATGGCCAGGGTCAACGGCGGCATGGTGTATTCCGCAAATATTCCCGACTGTGAGGGCGGGCACAAGCCTGCGTGAGTAGGTCAAACGTTGAGTTTTATAAGGGCACCACGGGGTGACCAGCCCCTCCCCACCCAGCCCCACCACTCTCACCCCCACCCAGCCCACCCAGCCCCTCCCCATCTTTCCCACCCAGCCCCTCCCCACCCAGCCCCACCCTCCCCATCCAGCCCCTCCCCACCCTCCCCTCCCCACTCAGCCCCTCCCTCCCCACCCAGCCCCTCCCCACCCCACCCTCCCCACCCAGCCCCTCCCCACCCTCCCCACCCAGCCCCTCCCCACCCCACCCTCCCCACCCAGCCCCTGCCTCCCCACCCAGCCCCTCCCTGCACGACGGACGGACGGAAACAATAATCCCCTGTGGGCTGGTGGAACCAGCAGGTTCCTACCAGTATAATGATAGTGATGTATTTATAGTTGATCGGTAGGGTGGTGGGCGTAGTGATACCACTTGTGTCTCACACCAAGAAGCGCCTGGGTTCGATTCCACCCATTCACGCACTTACACACACACTCATACACTTACACACACACTCACCCACTTACACACACACTCACCCACTTACACACAGACTCACACACTTACACTCACACACGTACACACACACTCACACACTTACACACACACTCACACACTTACACACACACTCACCCACTTACACACACACTCACACACTTACACACACTCACACACTTACACACACACTCACACACTTACACACACTCACACACTTACACACAGACTCACACACTTACACACACACTTATACACCCACTTACACACGCACTTACACACACACTCACACACTTACACACTCACACACTTACATACACACTCACACACTAACATACACACACACACACTCACCCACTCACACACACACTCACTCACCCACACACTCACCCACTGACACGAGACCAACACAGAGTACTCACATCCCCTACTCACATCCACTCATTCACACAAAGACAAAACCACCCCGTGTAGCCTTTAACAAAGTGCTGGGGCAAGTGCTGTTAGCGAGCACCTATGAAGGCTGGCATGGCACACGAGAGGGTGGGCGGACAACACAACACAACACCCGGCCGCCTTTGTCTCCCGAGTCGCATGAGCTACTCATTTTAAGGCTGAGTCCACCTAAGGGGTGAAACCAGGACCGGTTCAGATATTCGCCTCTGTCATCAGTCGTGAGCGGGAATCAAAGTCAGGCCACCCATACACGAGTGACACACACTGTGCACACACACACACACACGCGTGTGTATGTCTCCTCTTACACAAATATACAGGTTGCTTAAAAAAATATTAACACTTATATGGGACTATCGTTTTACATGGAAAACGAACGGATAAATACGCTGTAACTTGAGAAGAAATGTATGCTAATACTTGACTTAAAGCTTTCTGGACTGCAGGAATTCATATTCTTGTGGTCGTTCGGTAAAGTCACTGAGATGGGTTCAAAGAAAATAGCGAAAAAAATTACAATAAAAACTACGACGACGTTTCGATCTTTGAACCGAACCACGTGGCTTCACCGAAATAATCCAGTTTCACTGCTGGATTAGTTTTGTCCGCCTGAGGACGACCGCTTATGTTGCGATCGAAACGTATTATTGGTTCTTTCGGTAAAGTCACGTAGAAGGGAAGTAATAAAATAATAAAAATAAAACATAATAAAATAATTCTCACGACGTTTCGGCCACAACGCAAGCAGCCGTCCTCAGGTGAAGAATGAAACACCACCAAGCTTGGAGCGTATATTTAAGCTGGGTTGGAGGGAGGGAGGTGGGAAGAAATATACGCTCCAAGCTTGGTGGTGTTTCATTTTTCACCTGAGGACGGCTGCTTGCGTTGTGGCCGAAACGTCGTGAGAATTGTATTTTATTATGTTTTATTTTTATTATTTTATTACTTCCCTTCTACGTGACTTTACCGAAAGAACCAAGAAGATGAATCCCTGTAGTCACGAAAGCTTTAAATCGAAAAAGATCGAAACGTCGTGATGCATTCATATATTCTACCTACGTGGCTTTAAGAATATGTATATTAATAGCTTCAAAAAGTCAAACAGTCTCCGCTTGTTCGACATCGTTGTCAACGCGTTCCTGGAATCTTCTCCACGTGATCTCCAGAGCACGGAGGAACATTCCACGTGGTCTTGTTGCGAATTTCTCAGAAGCTTTAAAAACAAAATGTTGAAGCACCCTGCATACGTAAATACACACTCACCCACTTACACAAATCAAAGATCAAAGATCCCCCGTATATCTTCTTGGTTCTTTCGGTAAAGTCACGTAGAAGGGAAATAATAAAATGATAAAAATAAAACATAATAAATGAATGTTCAGACGCTGTCTTTCCGACAGACCTGTTCTGAGGACGGCTGCTTGCGTTGTGGCCGAAACGTCGTGAGAATTATTTTGTAATGTGTTATTTTTAATTATTTTATTATTTCTCTTCTACGTGACATTACCGAAAGAACCAAGAAGATGAATCCCTGTAGTCACGAAAGCTTTAAATCGAAAAATCCCCCATATAGCCTGAACAGACTGTAGGGGCAAGCACCTATGAAGGCCGGCACGGGACACGAGGGGGTGGGTGGCCAGCACCACGCCCGACCGCCTTTGTCTCCCTAGTTGCAATGTTTACACACCTCACCAGGTACTTATTTGAGGCTGAGTCGACCTAGGGGAGGGCCAGTACCGGTTCAGATAATTGTCACCGGTGTTGGCCGTGAGCGGGAGTCGAACTCGCGTCCCCAGGTTCATAGCACAGCGCGCTAACCGCTACACTACCGCTCCACACCCTTACACAAACACACACACACACCTACACCACCACCACCATCACCACCACGAACATCACCCACCCTCAACTCCCCATTCTTCTCCACCCCTCTCCCACCCCCCATACCACCCCCCCTCCCCACCAGAACCATCTTCCAATTTGGTATTTTGTTCTCTGTGAGAATTAGTCTCAGGGCAGGGCGGGCAGGTGTAAAAGGATCGTGTCGCGATGTGATGCCTTGCTTGAGTGCTCAACACAAGTTCATTTCTCATTTCCCTGCTGGGGTGCACGGCAAGCGGTGCGTGTGTGTGTGTCTGTGTGTGTGTCTGTGTGTGTGTGTGTCTGTGTGTGTGTGTGTGTGTCTGTGTGTGTGTGTCTGTGTGTGTGTCTGTCTGTGTGTGTGCCTGTGTGTGTGTGCGTGTGCCTGTGTGTGTCTGTGTGTCTGTGTGTGGGCCTGTGTCTGTGTGTGTGTGTCTGTGTGTGTGTGTCTGTGTGTGTGTGTGCCTGTGTCTGTGTGTGTGTGTGTCTCTGTGTGTGTGTGTCTGTGTGTGTGTGTCTGTGTGTGTCTGTGTGTGTGTGTCTGTGTGTGTGTCTGTGTGTGTGTGTGCCTGTGTGTGTGTGCGTGTGCCTGTGTGTGTCTGTGTGTCTGTGTGTGGGCCTGTGTCTGTGTATGTGTGTCTGTGTGTGTGTGTCTAGGTGTGTGTCTGTGTGTGTCTGTGTGTGCCTGTGTGCGTGTGTATGCCTGTGTGCGTGTGTATGCCTGTGTGTGTCTGTGTGTGTGTGTGTCTGTCTGTCTGTGTGTCTGTGTGTCTGTGTGTGTATCGGTGTGTCTGTGTGTATGTGTGTGTGTCTATGTGTGTGTCTATGTGTGTGTCTGTGTTTGTCTGTGTGTGCCTGTGTGCGTGCGTGTGTGTGTGTCTGTGTGTGTGTGTGTGCCTGTGTGTGTGTCTAGGTGTGTGTCTGTGTGTGTGTGTCTGTGTGTGCCTGTGTGCTAGTGTATGCCTGTGTGTATCTGTCTGTGTGTGTGTCTGTGTGTCTGTGTGTGTGTCGGTCTGTCTGTGTGTCTGTGTATGTGTCTATGTGTGTGTCTATGTGTGTGTCTGTGTTTGTCTGTGTGTGCCTGTGTGCGTGCGTGTGTGTGCCTGTGTGTATGTCTGTGTGTCTGTGTGTGTGTCTGTGTATCTGTGTGTGTGTCGGTGTGTCGATGTGTCTGTGTGAGTTTGTCTGTGTGTGTGTCTCTCTCTGCGTGTGTGTGTGTGTGTCTGTGTGTGTGTTTGTGTGTGTGTCTGTGTGTGTGTCTCTCTCTGCGTGTGTGTGTGTGTGCGCTACGATCCCCGCTCACGGCCAACACCGGTGTCTTCGTGCGGTGTGTGTATGTATGGGGAACAGTGGCGCAGTGGTAAGTGGAACCACCCACTCACCTACTCACCCATCTGCTCACCTACCCATCTAACAACCCACTCACATACCCACCCACCCACTCACCTACCCACCCACTCACCCACCCACCCACTCACCTACTCACCTACCCACTCACCCACCGACTCCCCTACCCACTCACCCACCAACTCACCTACCCACCCACCCACTCACCTACCCACCCACTCACCCACCCACTCACCTACCCACTCACCCACTCACCCACCCACTCACCACCCACTCACCTACCCACTCACTCACCCACTCACCCACCCACTCACCCACCCACATACCTCTCCACCCACCCACCCATTCTCCCACCCGCTCACCTACCCAGTCACCCACCCACTCACCTACCCACTCACCCACTCACCCACCCACTCACCCACCCACTCACTACACTGCAGATCAAAACGCCTCGCTCCCACCTCCGTCTCGTGTTCCCCAGTTCTTGTGATGATAACCCCGCTCAATGGGAGACGCGAACTCTCATCTATGACCTGGCGATTTGGGCCTGTGATGACCAACTGGCATAACAACTCGTTAATACCACAGGTCTGGACTGCTCCCACCTTCAGTCGTGCGGTGGTGATGGTGATGAGGAGGAGGAGGGAGATTTCTACCTACGTGACTTCAACGAAAGAACCAAAGAATATCTTCTTGGTTATTTCGGTAAAGTCACGTAGAAGGGAAATAATAAAATAATGAAAATAAAACATAATAAAATAAAATTCTCACGAAGTTTCGGCCACAAGGCAAGCAGCCGTCCTCAGGTGAAGATATACGCTGCCAAGCTTGGTGGTGTTCATTCAGACGCTGTCTTTCCAACAGACCTGTTCTTCACCTGAGGACGGCTGCTTGCGTTGTGGCCGAAACGTCGTGAGAATTTTATCTTATTATGTTTTATTTTTTTTATTTTATTATTTCCCTTCTACGTGACTTTACCAAAACAACCAATAAGATGAATCCCTGCAGTCACGAATGCTTTAAATCGAAATAACCAAAGAGTAATAATGCTGATACTATTAATACCGCGCCATATGACTTACATGGCACACTGACGCGCCGGGGACATTGAATCCTATCGGTGCGATGCTACATCAGAATCAGAACATTTATTTGACACTGGAGGAATCCGAAGAGCAATGAAGCTCTTCCCACCCCCCTCTCTCCCCACCACAGATGTCCAGAAAACCAAGCCACTTCGGAGCAAACAAAATCCCTCTGCACGCATTTCAAACGCTCACAGTCATCCTCTCTTTACCAGATGCTTTGAGCCGACAGAACTCTTAATGAGTAGCAGCAGCAGGAGGAGGAGGAGGAAGATTTCAATGTCCTGGTCCCCGCGGTGATGACGGGAAAGCGAGCGGTGTTGTTGTGAGTGTGTCGTCTTTTCGAGGATCGTGTGATCCCTGTCATTATTTTTGCTGCGCAGTCTGCCGCTAGGATATTAATATTAACACGATAGCGGGTTTTTTTCTCTCTCTCCCTTGCCGCTGACGTTTGCCAAAAGGTCAAACGAGGGCGGGCATTTGCGATTTGCTTTCATATATATTTGTTTTAAATATTCCATCTCGCCGATGTTTAGAGAGACGTGTGGCATTTGTATTTTTTGCGCTACGAAGCCGGCAAACCCGAGTTCGATTCCGGCTCGCGGCCAACGCCAGCGTCCGGCATCTGAACCCCGTCCTGGGCCTCCCCCTAGGTCGACTCAGCCTCAAATGAGTACCTGGTGTGGTGTGGTAAACATCGTCACTGGGGAGACAAAAACGGCCGGGCATGGTGCTGGCCACCCCACCCCCTCGCGTGCCGTGCCGGCCTTCATAGGTGCTTCTCGCTAACAGCACTTGCCCCAACAGTCCATTAGGGCTATACGGGGGATCTTTGTCTTCGTATGTTGTTGGTATGTATGTATGTTGAACTTCTTTCGCACCGTACGTAGCCAACCGTGTTGTTGTGATTTTATTTCTAGATTATTTTTTCGTGGTTGTTGAACACAGGCCAAAGAGCGCGTCACAGCGGCCAGTAACAAACAGCGCGGAGGAGTCTTAATTTTGGAGCTTTCGTGACTGCAGGAATTATTCTTTGGTTCTTTCGGTAAAGTCACCCCTCCCTCTCTCTGCCTCCGCCCCCCTCTGTCTTCTTAAGGCCACCCCACAGAGACGATCACCCCTCTCTGTACCTGTGTTGCTCCCTCTATGTATCTTGGTGATATCTGTCTGCTTATATGTCTGTCTATAGTTTTCTGGTAAGATTTTATGTCGCTATTTCATTATACCTGATGATGATTGCTTGTGTTGCAATCGAAACGTCGTATGCTATTATTTAATTTATTATTTTATCTTTTTACGTCACTTTACCGAAAGAACCAAAGAATAGCTTGGAGGAGGTCAATAACGAACAGATGCAATTTAACTTTCACGCTGGTCGATTGAGCAGTGGGCGTTCGTACGGCAAAGTGGGTCTCCGATGGGCATGAAAGAAGAGGAGATGTGAAGGTTTTAACTTTTACAAGTAGCCGGGGCGTGTGAGACATCAACAACAACAACAACAGATACAAATACTAACAAACAAACATGCCCACGAGGTTTGGCAGTCAGCCGTGAACTTCGGGGTCAAATCCTATTCGTCTTTTAAGGGGTGACCGGGTTGTGGTGGGGGTTCACAGTGGCCGTGTCGGAGTCGCTGAGCGAGCGGTGCAAGTGAGAGACAGAGAGAGAAGGCGTTCAGAGTCCTTGGTTGTTTCGGTAAAGTCACGTAGATAGGAAAAAAAAATGAAAATATTTTTTTCATAAAAAATAAAAATTTATAAAAACCAAAAACTCACGACGTTTCGATCGTCATCAGTCGGAGTTTTTGGTTTGAATACATTTTTATTTTTATTATTTTCATTTTATGTTATTAATTTCTGCCTACGAGACTTGACCGAAACAACCGCAGAACATGAATTCTCGCTGTCACCAAAGTTCGAAGTCAAACTTCATCGCAGAGCATCGTCAATTGACCGCCGAGAAAGAAAACACTAAAAGTGAGTTTTGGGGGGGGGGGGGGGGGTTGGGTTCGAACTCGGCACCCCACAGCGTGAGCACGAAGGCGGTCGAGAGTGAGCACGGAACAGCAGCCCACGGTGGGAGATGACCGCGGAGAGGGGAACGTGACACGCGCCACGGAGATGCAGCGACGATGACAACCGGCTCGGTGGGGGGTGGGGGGGGCGCACGGATTGTGGAATGTCCGAAGCGGTGGGGGCTGTGGTGACTTGGGGATGATGGAAGTTGTGAGTGGGTACCTTCACCTGAGCGAGGTTGTCGTTGTCAAGGTGTGGGGACGCGGGTGGTGGTGGGGAGGGAATTGCAGAGCGGTGCGAGGGGAGAACTCGAAAGGGAAATGATGTGATCTGTCGTGAGGTGAGTGAGTAAGTGGGTGAGTGAGTGGGTGAGTGAGTGGGTGAGTGAGTGAGCGGGTGGGTGGGTGAGTCAGTAGGTGTGGGAGTGAGTGAGTCAGTAGGTGTGTGAGTGAATAGGTGAGTGAGTGGATGAGTGAGTCAGTCGATGTGTGAGTGAGTGGGTGAGCGAGTCAATAGGTATGTGAGTGAGTAGGTGAGTAAGTGGGTGAGTGAGTTAGCGGGTGGGTGAGTCAGTAGGTGTGGGAGTGAGTGAGTCAGTAGGTGTGTAAGTGAGTAGGTGAGTAAGTGGGTGGGTGAGTGAGTGAGTGAGCGGGTGGGTGAGTCAGTAGATATGGGAGTGAGTGAGTCAGTAGGTGTGTGAGTAGGTCGGTGAGTAAGTGGATGAGTGAGTGAGCGGGTGGGTCCGTCAGTAGGTGTATAAGTGGGTGAGTAGGTGAGTGAGTGGGTGGGTGAGTGAGTGAAAGCGTGAGTGATTGAGTGATTGAGTGCGTGGGATTGTGATTAAGTAGGCGAGTGAGTGGGTGAGTCGGCGAGTGGGTGGGTGGGAGTGGGGTTGAATGAGTTGGTGAGTGAGTGGTTGAGTGGATGAGTGGATGAGGGAGTGGGTGAGTGAGTGAGTGGTTGAGTGGGTGAGTGAGTGGGTGAGTGGGTGAGTGGGTGAGTGAGTGGTTGAGTGGTTGAGTGAGAGAATGGGTGAGTGCGTGAGTGAGTGAGTGGATGAGTGAGTTGGTGAGTGATTGAGTGAGTGGGATTGTGATTGAGTATGTGAGTGAGTGGGTGAGTGGGTGAGTGAGATAGAGAGAGAGAGTGGGTGAGTGAGTGAGTGCGTGAGTGAGTGAGTGAGTGGGTGAGTGAGTGAGTGGGTGAGTTGAGTGAGTGGGTGAGTGAGTGAGTGGGCCAGTGGGTGAGTGAGTGAATAGGTGAGTGAGTGGGTGAGTGAGTGTTTTGTATTTTACCAGATAAGGCCCACTGAGCTATGTAGTGGCTTATCACCGTGTGGAAATTGTCAGCAGACACATACTCTTAAACGCGTGATTGTTATTCTAAACATCGAGGAAAAAACCCGAGGACACGGTGAAAAATCCACGCGACCACGGAGAGAGAGATACACGCAAACTCCAAATATACAGCAGCAGGCGTCAGGGTCGGGATCAAACCCACGACCTACTGCACACCAGGCGAGGTAGTTAACATCTCCTAGCCACCGTGATGATGATGATGAGAGAGAGACCCGCAAACTCCAAATATATAACAGCAGGCGTCAAGGTCGGGATCGAACCCACGAGCTCCTGCATACCAGGCGAGGTAGTTAACATCTCCTAGCCACCGTGATGATGATGATGAGAGAGACACGCAAACTCCAAATATACAGCAGCAGGCGTCAGGGTCGGTATCGAACCCACGACCTCCTGTATACCAGGCGAGGTAGTTAACATCTCCTAGCCACTGTGTTGATGATGAGAGAGAGAGAGACACGCAAACTCCAAATATACAGCAGCAGGCGTCAGGGTTGGGATCGAACCCACGACCTCCTGTAGACCAGGCGAGGTAGTTAACATCTCCTAGCCACCCTGGCGAGATGTCAATCAGAGCTCGCTCGAGCGGAGCCCCCCCCGCCCCCCCTTCCGCCAGCAGTGCCGCGAGTGAGCAGTTGCAGGGTCTGCGCCTGCAGCTTCATTTTTCGCGTGACGTCACAGCGCGCGTTGTGACGTCACAGCGCGCGTTGTGACGTCACGCGCGGGCCAGACGCACGCGAGGGTTGACGCGAACATTCGGGATGGAAATTGAGCGACAATTTATTTTAAACGCAAATTGAAATTGCGAGTGATTTCCCCTTCAAAGTGGGTGGGGGTGGGGCGGGGGGGTTGAGGGGGGGGGGGGTTGAGGGGGGGGGGTGAGGGGGGGGTGAGGGGGGGGGCAGTGTTGCGGCCTGCGTCTCGCGGGGTTCGAGGTCAATACTTTTCGGGTGCCAAAATGATTCGGGGGGTTTCGTTTTTTTAATTATTTTTTTGTTTTCGTAACGGGGGCGGCCCCGCGTTGCTGTTCCTAATTCTCTACTCTGGCCACACAGAAGTTCACTTTACTCCACCACGCGTGACCATCCCCCCCCCACCCCCACACTTTTGTCCCACCGCCGATCGAACGACCGTGGCGTACACAATCGCACTTAGCTCGGCGTTTTTAATGTTTAAAATGTATTTCATTGTAGCTCCAATTTCTATTTGGCAGATTCTCTCCATCTCACTCACTGGCGGCGGGCAGTCGCCTCCTCGTAGCTCTCCGTTCGCTACTGCGGTGGTAACTTCATCCCACGAATCTCACCCCTCGATTGCTCTGTCCGTGTTGAGGATGTGTTCAACCACCGCCACCACCACTCTGCAGGTCACAACAACACCCTCACCCACTCACACAACCAACCAACCATTCACACGCTCACCTACCCACCCACCCACCGGTTCACTCACTCACTCAGTCACCCACCCGCTCGCTCACCCACCTACCCGCTCACCCAGCCACTCACTCACCCAGTTACCCACTCACTCACCCACCTGGAAAACAACCCACGTGGTGCGAGGGGGCAACACGCTATCCCACACCACAGAAGGGACAGGCGATATCAGCCCACTCTTTGCTGTGCTGCATTCTGCATGGGCACGGATCTACCCTCGACGCCGCCGGGAAGGGAGTTTTACGGCGCCATCTGTGTGTGATTCACCAACTCTCGCTACTGTGTGTGCCTGCGGACTTATCGATCAACCGCGTGATCAGTAAACCTTCGTCAACCAATCGACTTAAATAATTGTGTTAAATCGTCGCACGTGGCCGTCTGGAACGCTCTTCCTTGCGATATTAGGAAGCCACCGGATCTATGCACTTTGAAATCATCACCGTCTAGATTGAGATCTCATCCCTTGAGAACTGATTTTTGTGCTTCGTTTGTTCTCCCTCCCTCGCACCTCCGGGTTGGCTACGTACGGTGCGAAAGAAGTTCAGCATGCGTACACACACATAACCTATATACACACGTTGGTTTCAATAAAAACAGACATCAATAGATATAGCGAATTAAGCTATTATTGCCGTGCAAATAATATCGAATGTATTTATTTATGTTGGGGTATGTGGGGTGGTGGAGGTGGTGGAGGTGGTGGTGGTGGTGGTGGTGATGGTGGTGGTGATGGTGGTGGTGATGGTGGTGGTGATGGTGGTGATGGTGGTGGTGGTGGTGATGATGGTGGTGATGTTGGTGGTGATGGTGGTGGTGGTGGTGATGGTGGTGATGGTGGTGATGATGGTGGTGATGTTGGTGGTGATGGTGGTGGTGGTGGTGATGGTGGTGGTGGTGGTGATGGTGGTGGTGGTGATGGTGGTGATGATGGTGGTGGTGATGATGGTGGTGGTGATGATGGTGGTGATGGTGGTGGTGGTGATGATGGTGGTGATGATGGTGGTGATGGTGGTGGTGGTGGTGATGGTGGTGATGGTGGTGGTGGTGATGGTGGTGATGATGGTGATGGTGATGGCGGTGATGGTGGTGATGGTGGAGGTGGTGGAGGTGGTGGTGGTGATGGTGGTGATGGTGGTGGTGGTGATGGTGGTGATGGTGGTAGTGATGGTGGTGGTGATGGTGATGGTGGTGATGGTGGAGGTGGTGGAGGTGGTGGTGGTGATGATGGTGGTGATGTTGGTGGTGATGGTGGTGGTGGTGGTGGTGATGGTGGTGATGGTGGTGGTGGTGATGGTGGTGATGGTGGTAGTGATGGTGGTGGTGATGGTGATGGTGGTGATGGTGGTGATGGTGATGGTGGTGATGGTGGAGGTGGTGGAGGTGGTGGTGGTGATGGTGGTGGTGGTGATGGTGGTAGTGATGGTGGTGGTGATGGTGGTGGTGATGGTGGTAGTGATGGTGGTGATGGTGGTGATGATGGTGGTGATGAGTGTTTGTGTCCTTGATTTTCACGTCGATATTACGTTCCGCCAGCATTGTCGGCGGAGGCGTTGCGAAGTAAGTAAATTAATAAAAAAGATGAAAAATAAAACTTTCGCGCAGTGGGTGGGTGGGTGGGGGGATGGTCGATAAGAGGCGACCTCTGCGGAACACGTCGCGTTTGCTCGGACAAAGTGAATCGACTTTGCATCGGGCGTTAAGAAGAGTCGCGATATCGAGTGCGAAGTTCTAACTTTCAAAAGTGTCCCTACCCCCGTCTGCGTGTAACCAAAGAACTTTGAAAAATAAAAAAAAAACATTGAAACGTCCACGAAACGGTTCGACAGTCAGCCGTGAATTTGGGGGACAAATAACATGAATCCTCTTCGCTTCTGTCGGTAAAGTCACGTAGTTAGAAATTAAATTAAATAGAAATTAAACAAAATAAAATCATTCTAGATTTGAAATTTTCGTGACTGCATATAGGAAAAAATACACCACTTTTTTCAAATTTTCTTGCTGTGGATTTCACACCTGATGTTGATTGCTTGTGTTGCAGTCGAAACGTCGTGAGAATTTTTATTGTTTATGTTTGTATTATTTTATTATTTCCCTTCTACGTGACTTTACCGAAAGAACAAACAATATAAGGGTCCATACTCTTTGTTTTTTTCGGTAAAGTCGCGTCGGTGAAAAAAAAATAAACTTCTAATCTAGAATCAATGCCCTCTCCCCCCACCTTGATAAGGTAATTTTGCTATGACGGTGCCACCTGAAGACGGAAGCTTGTGTTGCCTCCGAAACGTCGTGATTTAATTTATTTTCTTTTCTTTTTTACCTACGTGACTTTACCGTAAAAAAAAAAAACATAAAACAAAAATAAAACAAAAATAAAACAAAAAATAAAACCAAAAAGCTTCCAAGCAAGATTATAACATTCATCATTTCGGACATGACCGGGGGGCGGAGGGGGGGGGGTTCACAATGGCCGTGTCAGAGTCGCGGAGCAAGCGGTGCGAGTGAGAGACAGAGACATGGTGTTGACCGCTGAGATAAAAAGTGAGTTGGGGGGTTTGAGGCGGCCCATCGTGATCATCCCACGAGGTCGAGATTGAGGAGGGAGTGGCAGCCAACGGAGGGATCACTGCCGAGAGAGGGGACGTGACGTGACGCGCCGTGGAGACGGAGCGGAGATGACATCAGATGGATGGAGCGCTGTCGCCCAGGTCCGTGAGAGATGGCCGTGGCTTGCGAGGATCTTGATCCAGCAGTGGATAGAACATGGCTGAAGATGAGGAAGTGGCTAAATCGCTCAGGGTTCAGAGACACTGAGGAGCCAGCGCTGAGATTCTGGGTTCGAATTCGAGTTTCAGCCGCCCGCTGTGATTGAACCGCCTTTGTCAAGTGCGGTGAGTGTGTGGTCTCCGCTCGGTCACCAATGACTGACACAGTGACCCAGAGACTTACATAGAGACCCACAGACTTACATGGAGACCCACATACCTACACAGAGACCCACAGACTTACATAGAGACCCATAGACTTACATGGAGACCCACATACCTACACAGAGACCCACAGACTCACACAGAGACCCATAGACTTACACAGAGACCCACAGACTTACACAGAGACCCACAGACTCACACAGAGACCCGCAGACTTACACAGAGACCCACAGACTCACACAGAGACCCATAGACTTACACAGAGACCCACAGACTCACACAGAGACCCGCAGACTCACACAGAGACCCACAGACTCACACAGAGACCCACAGACTCACACAGAGACCCGCAGACTCACATAGAGACCCACAGACTCACACAGAGACCCACAGACTCACACAGAGACCCACAGACTCACACAGAGACCCACAGACTCACACAGAGACCCACAGACTCACACAGAGACCCACAGCCTCACACAGAGACCCACAGACTCACACAGAGACCCACAGACTTACACAGAGACCCACAGACTCACACAGAGACCCACAGACTCACACAGAGACCCACAGACTCACACAGAGACCCACAGACTCACACAGAGACCCACAGACTCACACAGAGACCCACAGACTCACACAGAGACCCACAGACTCACACAGAGACCCACAGACTCACACAGAGACCCACAGACTCACACAGAGACCCACAGACTCACACAGAGACCCACAGACTCACACAGAGACCCACAGACTCACACAGAGACCCACAGACTCACACAGAGACCCAACAGAGACCACAGACTCACACAGAGACCCACAGACTCACACAGAGACCCACAGACTCACACAGAGACCCACAGACTCACACAGAGACCCACAGACTCACACAGAGACCCACAGACTCACACAGAGACCCACAGACTCACACAGAGACCCACAGACTCACACAGAGACCCACAGACTTACACAGAGACGAGATCAGCGTGATGATCACGATATCATTGTGATGATGGCGAGATCATTGTGATGATGACGATATCAGCGCCAGGCAGCTCATCTTCACCGCCGGTCGCTACGCGTCGCCAAAACCTCCCACGAACGGCGCGCACGGTGAGACGCATTTGCTGGCTTGGTGGGCGAGCGAGCTGTCGAGGTTGACATCGACGGCCCACAGAGGCCGGACCCCGTCACAGTCCCACACGGCACGGGGAACGTGGCCCTAATTAGGCACTAAATTAAGAACATTTAATATGCAAATGGGGGTGAAGCGCTGTGACAGACGCAGGCGCGCACGTGTTGCGCGGCATTCGAGAAGGAGATTGGTAACGGGGACCCTGGGGAAATGCGTCCGTCTGGAGGAGAAATGCGGCCGCAGTGCGAGATGAGCGGAGGGTCCTAAAGGGAGGAACCGAAGGCGTCTAACGGGCGGGGACAAACAGCACCGGCGTTGTTGTGGAAGGGTAAAGCGCGTGAAGACGTTTCTTGAATGGAGCGAGATTATTGTTGTGATTATTATTGTAATAAACATATTGGGAGGATGGAGATGACGTAAGGGGGAGGGGGAATACGTAGTAAGGAGAGGGTGTTGACCGGCAGCGTGGTGAGTGAGTAGGTGGGTGGGTGAGTAGGTGGGTGAGTGAGTGGTGGGCGAGTGAGTAGGTGGGTGAGTGGTGGGTGAGTGGTGGGCGAGTGAGTAGGTGGGTGAGTGGTGGGCGAGTGAGTAGGTGAGTTAGTGGTGGGCGAGTGAGTAGGTGGGCGAGTGAGTAGGTGAGTGAGTGGTGGGCGAGTGAGTAGGTGGGCGAGTGAGTAGATGAGTGAGTGGTGGGCGAACGAGTAGGTGAGTGAGTGGTGGGTGAGTGAGTAGGTGGGTGAGTGGTGGGTGAGTGAGTAGGTGAGTGAGTGGTGGGCGAGTGAATAGGTGAGTGAGTGGTGGGTGAGTGAGTAGATGAGTGAGTGGTGGGCGAGTGAGTAGATGAGTGAGTGGTGGGCGAGTGAGTAGGTGGGCGAGTGAGTAGGTGAGTGAGTGGTGGGCGAGTGAGTAGGTAGGTGAGTTAGTGGTGGGCGAGCGAGTAGGTGGGTGAGTGGTGGGCGAGCGAGTAGGTGAGAGAGTGGTGGGTGAGTGAGTAGGTGAGTGAGGGGTTGGGGAAGTGAGTAGGTGGGCGGTTGAGTGAGCAGTTGAGTGGGTGAGTGAGTGGAAAAGTGAGTGGGTAGGTGTGTGGGTGAGTGAGCAGGTGAGTGGATGAGTAGATAAGTGAGTTGGTGAATGAGTGTGTGACGTTATGTTGACCTGCAGCTCACTGTGGGAGCGGTAGTTGTAGTGGTTATAGCACGGATCTCTTAGCCCAGGACCCCGAGTTCGATTCCCGCTCACGACCAATATCAGGAATGACATGTGAACCAGTCCCGGTCCTGGGTTTCCCCTAGGTCAATTCAGCCCCAAATGAGTACCTGGTGCGGTGTGTAAACATCGCCATGGCGGTTGGTGCTGGCCACCCACCCCCCCACCTTGTGTGCCGTGTCGGCCTTCATAAGTGCTCGCTCACAGCACTTAAATGTGATCTTTGTCTTTGTTAGCGGTGGTGGAAATGTGAATGGAAGTGTTAGTGGAGGTGGTGCATGTATGTTGAACATCATTGGAACCTCCTTTGCCAGTAGCAAAATATGATAATTGTTTTTTTACCCTTTTATCTGGCAACAAAACTGACACTTTTTTTTGGCACCATCTGGTCCAACACCATGTGAGACTGGGCTCTTAAGAAAAGCTGTCTCGGTGTGGACCAATCAACTTCAAGGACAGTGCATACATTATCAGATTTATGTTTTTTGTTTGCATTCTGACCGCAGATATTGTGGTCAATGCAAACATGACTCCTTGTAAAAAAGGTGTCAGTTTTGTTGCCAAATAAAAGGGTAAAAAAACAATTACCATATGCTGAACATCTTTCGTACCGTACGTATCCAACCGTGCTGGCGGTGTTAGTGGAGGAGCGGTGGTGTAGTGGTTAGCGCTACGCTGCGCTACGAACCCGAGTTCGATTCCCGCTCACGACCAACACCGGTGACGAATATCTGAACCGGCTGGTCGACTGGTGCGGTGTGTAAACATGGCGCTAGGGAGACAAAGGCGGTCGGGCGTGGTTCTGTCCACCCACCCCCTCGTGTGCCGTTTAGGCCTGCATAGGTGCTCGCTAACAGCACTTGCCCCTACGGTCTGTTGAGGCTATACGGGGGGTCTTTGTCTTTGTTGGTGGTGTTGGTGGTGGTGTTTGTGGTGGTGGTGTTAGTGGTGGTGTTGGTGGTGGCGGTGTTGGTGGCGGTATTGGTGGTGGTGTTAGTGGTTGTGGCGTTAGTGGTGGTGGTGTTGGTGGCGTTGGCGGTGTTGGTGGGGGTGGTGAATACGAACCCCACCCGCCCCCCCTCCACACACACGCACAACCACCTCCATCACGACCGCGTGCGCAAGGTCAGAGATCTCTCTTAACCCCATAAATGAGATGTTTTTGTTGCTCAATACCGCAATTACGCGATGCTTGTTGGAGTGTGAAAATGTGCTGCACTCTCTCCCCCCCTCCATCCCTCCCTCCCTCCCTCCCTCCCCCACCTCTCGCTCTCTCTCTCTCTCACGCGCGCTCACGCTCTCTGAGGATTGCTCGCACACACACACGCGCACGCGCACGCACACACACGCGCACGCACACACACGCGCACGCACACACGCGCACACACACACGCGCACGCACACGCACGCGCACGCACGCGCACACACGCGCACGCACGCGCACGCACACACACGCACGCACACGCACGCGCACGCACGCGCACGCACGCAGATTTCCCCACCTCCCCCCAACCCCAGTGCAACATGTAATAGACTGCAGGGGCAAGTGCTGTTCGTGAGCGCCTGTGAAGGCCGGCACGGCACACAAGGGGGTGGGTGGGCCAGCACCACGCCCGGCCGCCTTTGTCTCCCCAGTGGCGATGTTTACTGCACACCGCACCGGGTACTCATTTGAGGCTGGGTCGACCTAGGGGAGGGCCAGGAACGGTTCAGATAATCGTCACTGGTGTTTACCGTGAGCGGGAATCGAACCCGGGTGGCCAGGTTCGTAGTGCAGCAGCGCGCTAACTGCTACACCCCCCCCCACACACACACGCAGACATACACACATACACACACATACATACCCACACATACACGCGGACATACATACATACACACACGCAGACATACACACGCATACCCACACATACACACGCAGACATACACACATACATAGACACATACATACATACACACACGCAGACATACACACACGCAGACATACACACATACATACAAACATATATACACATACACACACATACATACAAACATACATACACATACACACACATACATACACACATACACATACATACACACACACGCAGACATACACGTACCTACGAGGAATGTGCTCACGAATTTTTGTTTGGTGTCTTCATCTTAAAATTCCTAAAATCGGGCTCACGTTTGATATTTTGGACGATCCGAATGGTTTAATTTTGTTGTTGCTTCGGATGCATATGAAGTCTCTCCACAAATACGCGAAGAAATGTATTTATTTGTGTTGCGTACTGCGTAGTTTGCGCGTGGAACCAGGGACAGAAAGGGTGGTGAGCAATCAACATTTGGCGAATCGCCAGCATTGGTAATATGTGAGTTTGTGAATTTGTGGGTTTCTGTGTGAGTCTGCGGGTCTGTGTGAGTCTGTGGGTCTCTGTGTGAGTCTGTGGGTCTCTGTGTGAGTCTGTGGGTCTTTCTGTGAGTATGTGGGTCTCTATGTGATTGTGTGGGTTTCTGTGTGAGTCTGTGGGTCTGTGTGAGTCTGTGGGTCTCTGTGAGTGTGTGGGTCTCTTTGTGTGAGTCTGTGGGTCTGTGTGTGAGCCTGTGGGTGTCTGTGTGCGTCTGTGGGTCTCTGTGAGTGTGTGAGTCTCTTTGTGTGAGTTTGTGGGTCTGTGTGTGAGCCTGTGGGTATCTGTGTGAGCCTGGGGGTCTGTGTGAGTCTGTGGGTCTCTGTGAGTGTGTGGGTCTCTGTGAGTGTGTGAGTCTCTTTGTGTGAGTCTATGGGTCTCTGTGAGTGTGTGGGTCTCTGTGAGTGTGTGGGTCTCTGTGAGTGTGTGGGTCTCTGTGAGTGTGTGGGTCTCTGTGAGTGGGTGGGTCTCTGTGTGAGTCTGTGGGTCTCTGTGTGAGCCTGTGGGTCTGTGTGAGTCTGAAGGTCTGTATGAGTCTGTGGGTTTCATTGCATGTGTGGGTCTCTGTGTGTGTGTGGGTCTCTGTGTGAGTCTGTGGGTCTCTGTGAGTCTGTGGGTCTCTGTGAGTGTGTGGGTCTCTGTGAGTGTGTGGGTCTCTGTGAGTGGGTGGGTCTCTGTGTGTGTCTGTGGGTCTCTGTGTGAGCCTGTGGGTCTGTGTGAGTCTGATGGTCTGTGTGAGTCTGTGGGTCTTATTGTGTGTGTGGGTCTCTGCGTGAGTGTGTGGGTCTGTATGTGAGTCTGTGGGTCTCTTTGTGCGTGTGGGTCTCTGTGAGTGTGTGGGTCTCTGTGCGAGTCTGCGGGTTTCTGTGGGAATCTGTGGTTATTTTGTGGTAAATTTTTGCGTGGGAAAAAGAGATGGACAGGTTCCTTGTCTAAAAATAATTCTGGCTGTGAAGTCGAGGCACAACTTTGCCCGCCTGTTAACTTCTCTCGCCTGTTAACTCTGCCCGCCTGTTAACTTTGCCGCCTGTTAACTTCCAAAGACAAAGCACCGCCTCTGCTCCCCCCGTATAGCCTCAACAGAATGTTGGGGCAAGTGCTGTACACGAGCAGCTATGAAGGCCGGTACTGTGGCACATGAGTGGGTGGGATGGCCACCACCACGCCCGGCCGCTTTTGCCTCCCCGGTGGCGATGTTTACACACCGCACCAGGTACTCGTTTGAGGCTGAGTCGACCTAGGGGAGGCACGAAACCGGTTCAGATAATCATCACCGGTGTTGGCAGTTGAGCGGTGAATCGAACTCGGGTCGCCGGGGTTTGTAGCAAAGTGTGCGCTAACCACCGCATTACCGCTCCCTCTGATACATCCACCCTCATTGTTATTCCTGTTTATTGTTTATTCATTTATTGTCATCTCCGTCTGTATTTTTGTCTGTCTGACTCTTAATCTTCCTGTATATCTGTTCTTTTACCTGTCCATTTCTGTCCGCCTATCTCCCCTGCCTGCTCCTCTCTCCACCCGTCTGTCTGTCCGTCAACATCCTTGCCGGCCTGTCTGTCCCACAGACAACAGTCTGCCTCGCCAGCCATCCATTTGTCCATCCATGAATCACTTCACTTATCCACCCGCCGACGCACGTGTCCGTCCGTCGACGTGTCTCTGCGTCTCTTAGTCTGTCCGTGAGTCTCTCCGTGTGTCCGTTCCGCCGCCTTTCCACGTCAATCCAGCAGTGTTTCCCGTCTGTTCATCTGTCTGTGTATCCATCCACCTGTGATTTAAAGCTTTCGTGACTGCAGGGATTCATCTTCTTGGTTCTTTCGGTAAAGTCACGTAGAAGGGAAATAATAAAATAATAAAAATAAAACATAATAACATAATTCTCACGACATTTCGGCCACAACGCAAGCAGCCGTCCTCAGGTGAAGAACAGGTTTGTCGGGAAGACAGCTGTCTTCCCGACAGACCTGTGGCCGAAACGTCGTGAGAATTATTTTATTATGTTTTTTTTTACCGAAAGAACCAAGAAGATCATCCACCTATGTATAAGTCTCCGTCTCTTCATCTCCACCCATCATCCCTCTACCCACCTCACCATCTGCCTGTTTGCCCGTCTGCCTGTCTTGTTCTCTGCCCATGTGTCTGCCTCTCCGGTCGTTTGTCCACGCGCCCGTCAATCTATCCGTCGTTCCGTCCACTCGTCCGTTCATCTCTTCTCTTTGGTCCTCCTCAAACCAGCTCCTCCTTCCATCTTCTTCTCTAAAGCTCGCCAACCAACCGGCTCGCTCTCTCTCTCCACTCTCCAACCAATCACACACCCCCAGCTCTCACTCCCACCCACCATCACCAACCCCTCTCTCCACTCTCTCCACTCTCCAACCCATCACACACACCCACAGCTCTCTCTCTCTCCCCTCACTCGCCCTCTCTCTCTCTCTTCCACCCTTTGCTGTGTCGACAGATAAGTGGTTGACCAGCGAACCCTGTAATTACAATCTTTCCGAACCCCTGGCCAATCTGCGAAGATATCTCAGCACCCAATTACAGTGAGAAATAATTTTCCTCGGCCGGCAACGCTCGTAATGAGGTTTAATGCGTGCGGCAAGGCAAGAATTCCCCACAGATGCAAGACTCCATCAAGCTGTTGCCTTTGTAATTAAAGCGACAGTGGGAGGAAAAAAAATCATTATTTCATGTTCAGGGCGCGCGGGCAGAAGTTAAAATAAGCTGTGAAGGGAAGTTAATGTTTCATGCTTGGTCAAGCGTGTGTCTGTGTGTGTGAGAGTGTGTGTGAGTGAGAGAGTGCGTGTGTCTGTGTGAGAGTGTCTGTGTGTGTGAGAGTGTGTGTGTGTGTGAGAGAGAGTGTGTGTGTGAGAGTGTGTGTGAAAGTGCGTGTGTGTCTGTGTGTGTGAGAGAGTGTGTGTGTGTGAGAGTGTGTGTGTGAGAGTGTGTGTGTGTGAGAGTGTGTGTGTGTGAGAGAGTGTGTGTGTTCCGGCCTGCAAAGGTGCTCGCTAATATCACTTGCCCCAACAATCTATTAAGGCTATCAGGGGGATCTTTATCTTTGTGTATGTGTATGTGTGACAGAAAGTGTGGAGTGTGTGATAGTTGGGGCAAGTGCTGTTAGCGAGCAGCTTTGAAGGACGGAGAGCACTTGCCCGAACAGTCTGGTAAAGGCTATCCGGGGAATCTTTGTCTTTGTGATGGCGGCTCGGACACGGCCACCCGAGTTCGATTCCCACTCACGGTCAAACTACACCTGTGGCAATTATCTGAACTGAACCGGTCCTGGGCCTTCCCAAGGTCGACTCAACCTTAAATGAGTACCTGCTGCGGTGTGGAAACATCGCCACTGGGGAGACAAAGGCGGCCGTACGTGGTGCTGGCCACCCACCCCCTCGTGTGCCACAGTGCCGGCCTTCACAGGTGCTGCTACTCGCGAACAGCACTTGCCCCAACAGTCTGTTAGAGGCTACACGGGGGATCTTTGTCTGCGATGGAGAGGGCGAATGCATTACGGGGTGAATCTCAGCGAAACTTGGAGATAAGAAATGCATTCGTGATTCTGAAAATGACAGTAATAACAACAACAAAATAATAATCACAAGTCCAGAAGTGATACAGACACAATAAATAAGTGAATGTCGATCCATTTTCTTGGTTCTTTCGGTAAGTAGAAGGGAAATAATAAAATAATAAAAATAAAAACAATTAAATTATGCTTGTGTTGCAATCGAAACGTCGTGATCATTTTATTTTATTTTATTATTTCTCTTCTACGTGACTTTACCCAAAGAACCAAGAACATGAATCCCTGCAGTCACGAAAGCTTTAAATCGAAATCTAAAGTAAATCGTCATCATCATCATCATGGCCATTGACGTCAGCCCGTGGCCTATTAACTAGCTGCATGAAAGCCTCTCACCACGAGCTGTCATCATCATCATCATCAACCAATCACAATCTGTATTGATACCGGATGAATTCGATGTGCCACGAAGCTCTTCGTCAAAGATGTCCGTTGATGATCAAATCACGACGGAAACGCACTGAAGCCAATTCACGAAGGGCAGTGAATTATTATTAATTATTATAATTATTATAATTGCTGCTGCTGCTGTTGTGTGAACGCTCGAAACGCCGGACTTGGGAGCCCCCCCCCCCCACCCGGGGTTCAATCCCATCTCCCGGCGCGGCCGGTTGGATCGATATCGCGCGGTTCGGCGCCTCGCAGCAGCCCGCATGGGCACGGAACGTCGTACATCGCGTCGTCGAACAGCGCTCGATACGACGCGAAACAACAGCGGCACAACCGTGAAACGCATACACATGCGCGGTAGCTCAAATAGACATTATATAGATTCATCTTCTTGGTTCTTTCGGTAAAGTCACGTGACTTTACCGAAAGAACCAAGAAGATGAATCCCTGCAGTCACGAAAGCTTTAAATCGAAATTATATAGATTGTAAACTTGCCGAACGGTGCATTCATGGGGATGCTCCAAGCATGCGGGCACGAAACGTCGGACGTGGCGCGCAATAACGCGCGCCAACGAACCGGGAAAACAGATCAAAGAAGTAAAAAAACACAACTTTTTGGGGGGTAACTTTTTTTGTTCGGCGGATTTCAAAGTTTATTATTCCTGGCGCTACCCCCCCCTCTCAGCCCCCCACCCCCCCCCCCCACCACCACCACCCCCGTTTCTGGGTCGAGAGTCCCGGGGTAGAACCAATTTGGCGTCGCACGCGTAATCCGCTTTGAGAGGTTTCACACTCAGCGCTCGAGTTACAACTCTGGGCAATCCGTCACTCCTCTAAGCACGCACTCCCCCGCTTTCATCATCACCACCATCATTACAATCATTATTACCATCACCACCATCATCACCCTTATCACCATTATCACCATCATCATCATCACCATTATCACCATCATCATTACCATCATCACCACCATCATCACCACCATCACCATTACCATCACCACCACCATCATCACCACCACCATCACCACCATCATCACCCACCGTCACCATCACCATTATCACCATTACCATCACACCATCATCATAATCACCATTATCACCATCATCACCACCATCACCACCAACATCATCACCATCATCACCACCATCATCATCACTACCATCACCACCATCATCATCACCATCACTACCATTACCACCATCATCATCACCACCACTTTCACTACCATCACCACCATCGTCATCACCATCATCACCTTCATCACCTTCATCACCACCATCACCATCATCACCACCACTTTCACTACCATTACCACCACCATCACCATCATTACCACCATCACCACCCTAATCCAGCAACTGCACCGAATTCATGGCTCCGTCTCCACTCGGATTGTGCTCCTTCTTGGAATGCGTTCCACTCCTTGGCAGAGTTGCCGTGCTCAGGGGGATGGGGAGTGGGGGGGCTCACATTTATTATTTATTTGTTCATTCAATCATTTGGCTTTTCTTGCCAAACTCGCTGCTGTTTTGATTTCAGGCAAAAATATTTTTGGGATTTGATTTCTAGATTTTTTTTTTGAAACCACAAATCAACCTTATTATAATTTCCTTGTGCTCCGGCTGACGGTTTATATCGAAAGTTAAGATAACTTTTTTTAAAAAAACCTCTGTTACCATTTACGTCGTGTGAATCTTCGTGAGAAGCTGTACGAATTAAAATTGCATCGTTTATTGTCTAATTTTTCGCCACCACCTGGATTTGGGCGACAGGGCGGGTAGGGACGGCGCATCACAGCGAGAAGGGCCCTCGATCACATGCCCGACCCGGGCGATCTTTCTCTTTGGTGGCGTGCGTGTTCATGGAGCGCACGAGGATGGTGATGATGATGATGGTGGCGATGATGGTGAGGATGATGGTGAAGATGATGGTGGTGATGATGGTGGCGATGGTGGTGGCGATGATGGTGAGGATGATGGTGAGGATGATGGTGGTGATGATGGTTAAGATGATGGTGAAGATGATGGTGGCGATGATGACGATGATGGTGGCGATTATGATGGCGATGATGGTGGCGATGATGGTGGAGATGATGTTGACGATGACGGTGGCTATGGAAGCAGAATTGGCAGCCACAACAACAACAACAACGAAAACAATCACAACACCAACGACCACGATCAGGGAATCAACAACGAAAACACGATAACGACAACGACGAAAACACAATCACAACAATAACAAACTCATGCCAACAATGATGAGGACAACAACAACAACAATAAAAACACAACTACAATAACGATCAGGACAACAACGAAAACACAATCACAACAACAACGAGCAGGACAACAAGAACAACAACGACAACACAATAACAACAGCGAATCACAATCACAACAATCACAACAACAACGGCGCCGCCAGTAAGTGTGCAAAACAGGAACCACACGAACTTGAAAAGACGAAACTAATTGACCACTCAGCCCGTAGGGGAGGTGACCCCCTCGTCTGCGTGTCCCCAGCCCCACGTCTGTTTGTGTGTCGCCCTCTGGGATGTGAAGCGGCGATGGAGAGGGGGAGAGAGAGGGGGGGGGGGAAGACAGGGAGGAGGTGCATAAGAGAAGAGAGAGACAGATGGGTAGATAGACACACAGAGAGAGATGAGTAGATAGACACAGAGAGATAGAGATGGTAGATAGACACACAGAGAGAGAGAGAGATGGGTAGATAGACACACACACAGAGAGAGAGAGATGAGTAGATAGACACACAGAGAGACAGATGGTAGATAAACACACAGAGAGATGGGTATATAGACACACAGAGAGAGATGAGAAGATAGACACACAGAGAGAGAGATGGGTAGATAGACACAGAGAGAGAGAGATGGGTAGATAGACACAGAGAGAGACAGATGGTAGATAGACACAGAGAGAGATGAGTAGATAGACACACAGAGAGAGATGAGTAAATAGACACACAGAGAGAGATGAGTAAATAGACACACAGAGAGAGAGAGAGACAGTCAGACGGACAGACGAACGAGGGAGCGTCATGGACACGTGGTTGGTGCTCGCTGACAACGCCCGCGTCCACAACCTGTCTGTTGAGGGGGGCCCGGGGGGGGGGGCAGTCTGTTGAGGGGGTCCCGGGGGGGGGGGCAGTCTGTTGAGGGGGTCCCGGGGGGGGCAGTCTGTTGAGGGGGTCCCGAGTTCCATTCCCGCTCACGGCCAACACCGGTGACGTTTATCTGAACCGGTCCCGAAGCCTCCCCCCCCTCCCCCCCTCCCCTAGGTCGACCCAGCCTCGAGTTGGTTGCCTGCTGCGGTTTTCTGAACATCGCGGCTGGGGAGACAAAGGCGGTCGGGCGTGCTGCTTGCCTTACCCCGCCGTCCGTCGAGTGACCGTGGCGGTCTTCACGCGCGCCACTCGCTGACACAACAGGGGGGGGGCATCTTTGTCTTCGGTGATAGCAGAAGAGAACGGGGGGGGGGGGGGTAGAGAGAGATGTGCCCCCCCTCCTCCTCCTCCTCCACCCCGCTCGTCCTCGCGCGATGGTGGCTCAGAGTCCCCGAAGTGCCGCGTGGAGGATGTTGTCTCACGCCCCTGGCTCGGCACGCTGCCCGACACTGTTTCCATATGCTCCGCAAATTGGCACGATGTAGCCCCCACCTCGCTCGCTCGCTCGCTCGCTCCATAGACTTGGCCAAAACTATTATTTCTTTAATCCTTTTTTTGACCCCAATGAGCACTCTCCCCCTCCTCCCCTATCATCCCCTCCCCTATCACCCCCTCCCCTATCAACCCTCCCATATCTCCCCCCCTCGTCACACATCGTCACAAATGTCTGACCCACCCCCACCCCCTTAGGTGCGTGACGTCATTTATGGACGGCCCCTAAGCCACTTTGTCGGGCTATCAATTGTGACCGGGTCGCTTCTGAAAAAATGTCTCCATAGCTCAGTGGGCCTTACATGGCACACTAACAAAAAAATCGGTGAAATAATTACAATTTGATGATGCACATCCGTGCAAGATAATTGTTGTTATGATTGCTGATGGTGTTGTTAAGCTTCTTAACCCAGCCACGTATCTCCGAGTCTCAAGACTGTCTTCAGATCAGGAGGGTTCCTGCCAAGTTCATACATTCAGGGGACAATGTTGTTGCTGCTGCTGCTACTTGAATCACAATCCAGTAATTTTCATGTATTTTTGTTTTCTTCAAAAATTTAATGTTTGGCCAATATTGGGTACATTCGTCAATTTTTTTATTGGTGTAATGGTTGCTAAATGATACTTACAATGAATTCCCGATGACAACTTGTGCAGAGACCCATAAACTCACAAAGTGAGCCTATAGACTCTCACGGAGAGACCCATAGACTCTGAGAGAGAGAGAGTGAGACCCATAAAGTCACACACAGACCCATGGACTTTCACAGAGAGACACATAGACTCTGAGAGAGAGACCCATAAACTTACACACAGACCCATGGACTTTCACATAGAGACCCATAGGACTCTGAGAGTGAGACCCATAAACTCACATACAGACCCATGGACTTTCACAGAGAGACCCATAGACTCTGAGAGAGAGAGAGACCCATAAACTCACATACAGACCCATGGACTTTCACAGAGAGACCCATAGACTCTGAGAGAGAGACTCATAAACTCACATACAGACCCATGGACTTTCACAGAGAGACCCATAGACGCTGAGAGTGAGACCCATAAACTCACATACAGACGCATGGACGGAGAGACGCATGGACGCACACAGAGACCGACAGACCCACTGAGAGCAAGCAATACATGGAAGATAATGGGGGGGGGGGGGGGGGGGTTACAGACTGACAACAACGCGATTGAATGTGGAGCGAGCGAGCGGGCCGGATGAACGCAAGATTGCAATTGGCTACTCGAAGCTGCTCCCCAGTGGATAAATGAACGCGAGTAAATGAACGCGAGTAAGTGAACGTGAGTAAGTGAACGTGAGTAAGCGAACGTGAGTAAGTGAAGGTGAGTAAGTGAACGTGAGTAAGTGAATGCGTTCATTGATTTTCGTTTAAATAGCGCGGAGCGCGAAGCCGCGCCTCTGCTTGGATGCTGACAGCAGGAAGGGCTCGAAGATGGGGCTCACCGCACCCAGCGCATCGTCACGATCATCGTCGTGATCATCAAAATCATCGTCGTCACGATCATCGTCGTGATCATCATCAAAATCATCGTCGTCACAATCATCGTCGTGATCATCATCAAAATCATCGTCGTCATAGTCATCATTATCGTCGTCTTCATCATCGGCAGCAGCCATGGCCTATCCACTGCTTGAGGGAGGCATCATCCAAGCTGTCACCATCATCACCATCATCATCATCCGTTCTTCATAATGAACTCATGACGGACAAACCACCTGAGCCAATGAACAATAAAGCATGGACTTTCTCCAGATTGACAATAGGGCCGTGAATGAGTAGTGCTGTTCATCTTCTTGGTTCTTTCGGTAAAGTCACGTAGAAGGGAAATAATAAAATAATAAAAATAAAACATAATAAAATAATTCTCACGACGTTTCGGCCACAATGCAAGCAGCCGTCCTCAGGTGAAGAACAGGTCTGTCGATAAAACAGAGTCTGAATGACACGTCCTAGGCTTGGAGCGTCTATTTAAGCTGGGAGAGAGGAGGAAGAGCGCCTTGACAAAAGAATTTGCATATCAAGAGGAATTTTAGCATATTTATGTAATATTACACTATGTATTATTCTATTCTACTTGACTTTACCGAAAGAACCAAGAAGATGAATCCCTGCAGTCACGAAGGCTTTAAATCGAAATTTAGTAGTGCTGCTGTTGTTGTTCTTGATGTGTGTGACGCGGCCCCCCATCGTGGTGTAAGTGGCCGGCGCACTGGACGTGCGACGCCGAGGGTCACCGGATAGACTCCGTCACGTGGCAGCAGCCGCCACTCGCACACAGAGACCCGGTGAACGCGTTTGGTGCGAGCGTCGCTTTCCATCGACCTCCGCGACAAATGGAATACACCGATGATTTACTCAATTACACCTTGAATTTCGATTTAAAGCTTTCGTGACTGCAGGGATTCATCTTCTTGGTTCTTTCGGTAAAGTCACGTAGAAGGGAAGTAATAAAATCATAAAAATAAAACATAATATAATAAAAGATTTCGTGACTGCAAGGATTCATTTTCTTGGTTCTTTCGGTAAAGTCACGTAGAAGGGAAGTAATGAAATAATAAAAAATAAACTTAATTTGGAGCTTTTGTGACTGCAAGGATTCATCTTCTTGGTACTTTCGGTAAAGTCACGTAGAAGGGAAGTAATAAAATAATAAAAATAAAACATAATAAACATAATTCTCACGACGTTTCGGCCACAAGGCAAGCAGCCGTCCTCAGGTGAAGACCAGCGTCATTCAGACGCTGTCTCCCCGACAGACCTGGTCTTAACCTGAGGACGGCTGCTTGCGTTGTGGCCGAAACGTCGTGAGAATTATTTTATCATGTTTTATTTTTATTATTTTATTACTTCCCTTCTACGTGACTTTACCGAAAGAACCAAGAACATTTACACCTTCTCCGTATCTGTGCCTCCATGTAGTTGCTTGCACTTGTTTTGTTTACTTTACACATCCCATCAGCCGCGCAACAATTTCGGTAGCATTGGTGCATCACAAGCGGCGAGACGCTGGGCCGGTTTCGTCATTTGGTGTCTCGTCGGCTGTCAGGGTTGCTCCCAGCGACGCGCTTGAACGTTGCAGATGTGCACAATTCGTGTTGCTCTTCAACGCAGCCGGGGAGCTTTCTCTCGGTTCGATGCGGGGTATCGGTTGCACGTGGAACGATACAGGGTGGCCCAAAAAGCCAGGACACATCGGGTTGTTATATTTACATGAACAAATCACGACGGGTGAATTCATTGATTAAACTCTGTTCAAACTGATAACCCACTCACGTTGATGCGTCCGTGCGTGATTTGTCTTTTGTTGTTGTTCATCTTCTTGGTTCTTTCGGTAAAGTCACGTAGAAGGGAAGTAATAAAATAATAAAAAAATAAAACATAATAAAATAATTCTCACGACGTTTCGGCCACAACGCAAGCAGCCGTCCTCAGGTGAAAACCAGGTCTGTCGAGGCGACAGCGTCTGACTTTACCGAAAGAACAAGAAGATGAATCACTGCAGTCACGAAAGCTTTAAATCGAAATTTAACCGCCTCTACGGGGAGGGATTCCACATAACGTTGTTGTTGTTGTTGAGATTCAAGCTGCAATTGTTTTACTATTCATCAGTTTATGTTTTGTCGTCTTAATTCACAGGGTTCGTGGTCGCGTTTTCGTAACACAACGGATTTCAGGCTCCCGCCGCAGGCAGAATGAACGAGATATGAATAATGGTAACAGATAAAATATTAACTTAAAGAATAAACGATGGAAATTCTTTAATGCCAGTGTTTAAAGCAAAGCACTTCCGATTAGCATAGTTGGCTACGTACGATGCAAACTAAGCTCAACATACCCTGGGTAGTACATGTGATATAACTGACATAACAATTAGTCAGTGTTATCGTTCGTTAAACATAATCCCGTGAACTAAACAACCAAAAAAAAAACACTTGGTTACTATACACGCAACGCACACCCACACAGTTACATTACATACAGATGAACGGATTTCTAGTTTAAGTGATACAATAATCGACGATCAGATGTGAAACATTGATAGACACAAAAGTCATTAGAGAGGACCGTTTGTTGGGTGGGTGAAGATGGGGGGATGGGGGGAGGGGGTGGAATTGGTGGGGGGGGGGGGGGGGGGTTAGTGGAGGGGGGGGTTAGTGGAGGGGGGGGCTAGTGGAGGAGGGGGGGGGGGTAACCCGATCTTCCAGATTTATTTTTATTCTATTTTTTTTATTTTCTCTCCGCAAGCCCGTCCTGTAATCATCGTTCACGGATGTCTCCGCGCGTGTCACTCTCCACTGTCAGCAAGCTGCACCGGGTGATTTATGGCTCCATGTGTCAGCTGGGTCACGAGAACGGGGGGGGGGAGGGGGGGCCCACTGGGGAGAGTGAGGATGGGAGGGATGGGCGGTTGTGGTGATGGAGGGCTGGCGGGGATGCGGTAGGACAGCGGTTAGTGCATTGCGCTACGAACCCGCCGACCTGAGTTCGATCCAGCATCACGGTCAACGGCAGTGACCCTCCTAGGTCGACTCAACCTCAAATGAGTACCTGGTGCGGTGTGTGAACATCGCCACGAGGGAGACAAAGGCGGCCGGACGTGGTGCTGGCCACCCACCCCCTCGCGTGCCGTGGCGGTCTTTAATAGGTGCTCGCTAACAGCACTTGCCCCAACAGTCTGTTAAGGCTATACGGGGGAGCTTTGTCTTTGGAGGTAGGCAACAGGACGCCGCTTGAGTGTAAGGCAGTGGGGGTATTGGTGGCGATGATGGCGGTGATGGTTTTGAACGATTGTGAAATAGAAGTGAGCGAGTGACTTAGTGGAGCGGGTGAGTGCGCGTGTATGTCAATGAATGAGTGGGTGGGTGAGTGAATGGGGGGATGAATGAGCGAGTGAGTGAATTACTGAGTGGATGAGTGGGTAGCTTCACGAATGAGAGAGAACGATGATGGAGTAAGTGATTCGTGAGTGAATGGGCACCGTATTAAGTGAGTGAATCCGTGAGTGAGGAGGTAAGAGAATGAGTGAGTGGATACCTTAATGAATTAATGATTGGGTGGGTGATTAAGTGAAATGCCGTATGAATGAAAGGTGTGGTCAGGTGTGTTGGAAAGTGAATTTACGTGCAAATGAGTGAATATGCGGGTGATGAGTGAGTGACAAAAACTTTAAGTGAATGAATGCATGACGGAGTGAGTGAATGGGCACAATGCATTCGCAGTCGCTTAGTTGAATGAGCGGGTGAGTGAATACAAATGTGAACCCAATGAATTCGTGAATAATTTAACGAGCAATTGCATTAAGCGCTGGAATATATTTCCAACTTCCGTCTGTCCAACTATCCTATACCTACCTATCTTCTCACCTATCTATGTGCTTACCTATTTGCTAGCCTACCGATCTGATCACCTATCCTCTCACCTGCCTATCTGCTCACTTACCTGCTCACCGATATCTCTGCTCACCTATCTGTTCACTTACATGTGTGCTCACCTATGCGCTCACCTACCTACTCATGCGCAAACAACACTCCCAATCATATTCTTGGTTCTTTCGGTAAAGTCACGTAGAAGGGAAATAATAAAATAATAAAAATATGAAACAATACAATTATCACGACGTTTCGACTGCAACACAAGCAATCATCATCAGGTGTGAAATCCACAGCAAGAAATCCTCAAGAAGAATTGTATTCTTTATATTTTTTATCATTTTATTATTTCCCTTCTACGTGACTTTACCGAAAGAACCAAGAATATGAATCCCTGCAGTCACGAAAGCTTTAAATCAAAATGTAACACTCCCAATCATTCACCGCCCCCCACCCCCTCCCACGTGACACGTCCGTTTATTGTCTGCCAGATAGATCCTCAGCATGTGAGATGTGTATTGTTGCAATGACAGAATAGTCATCAGCATTGAGTCAAGTGTATGCAAATAATACGAAGCACAGACAAGACAAGGCAGAGAGAGGAGTGTGGGGGGGGGGTGAGTGGGTGAGAGACAATTATTATTTTTTGTAAGTTTATTAGGAACACAATTATTACGGAAATACCTTAAAATTATGGTTTCTTGACATGCGCATGTCAAGAAACTGGTGTTTCGAACTGACTGCGTAATAACTCCATTAACACCTTTTCAGGGCCCGCAAAAATCCATCGTGCGGTGTGATGAAAATAAATAAATCAGCGTCGCATTTACTTTTACATATTTATTTTTTACACCCAGACTCTGAAACCACACACACGCGCAGCGATCCTTCGCCATCGTTGTGGTTTCAACTTAAGAGATTGGAGAAGTTTCATGTGGTGCTTGTTAGGTTATTATAAAAAAAAAAACAAATTTGGCACAAGTGAAGATTTAAAAAAAATAATTTTCGATTTAAAGCTTTCGTGACTTCAGGGATTCATCTTCTTGGTTCTTTCGGTGAAGTCACGTAGAAGGGAAATAATAAAATAATAAAAATAAAACATAATAAAATAATTCTCACGACGTTTCGGCCACAACGCAAGCAGCCGTCCTCAGGTCTGTCGGAAAGACAGCCGAAAGACAGCGTCTTTCCGACAGACCTGTTCTTCACCTGAGGACGGCTGCTTGCGTTGTGGCCGAAACGTCGTGAGAATTATTGTATTATTGTATTATGTTTATGTTTTATTATTATTATGTTTTATTATTATTATTTTATTATTTCCCTTCTACGTGACTTTACCGAAAGAACCAAGAAGAAAAAATGTAATGTTGAAATTTGTCTTGTATAATATCGAATAACTTTCTTTTCACGTGCTAAGGGTGATACATATAATTAACGGAAGATTTTAACTAGTTCTAGTAAGTAGATTATTTAGAGTATTTTGCTGCGATGAATTTCCACTCTGTTGAGCGATCATTTGTGGCCAGGTCGCTTCTGAAAAAGAAGTGAATTCCTCGGTGAGCTTTTCCTGGTAAGATAAAAAAAAATACTTCAGTTGAATTTGTATATTATTTAAGTGATTTGTTCACCTTTTCCATATTTTGCACTCCTATTGTGTTCATCTTCTTGGTTCTTTCCTATTGTGTTGTTGTATTTTGTTGTTCTAACGATCTGGAGGGAATGAAAAACAGGGGGACTGGAGAAAAATGCACGTGACCAGGCGTCAGGGTCGGGATCGAACCCACGTACCTCCTGCATACCAGGCAAGGTAGTTAACATCTCCTAGCCACCATGATGATGATGAGAGAGAGACACGCAAACTCCAAATATAGAGCAGCAGGCGTCAGGGCCAGGATCGAACCCACGACCTCCTGCATACCAGGCAAGGTAGTTAACATCTCCTAGCCAACGTGATGATGATGAGAAAGAGAGAGACACGCAAACTCCAAATATACAGCAACAGGCGTCAGGGCCAGGATCGAACCCACGACCTCCTGCGTACCAGGCGAGGTAGTTAACATCTCCTAGCCCCAGTGGCGCCCAGAGACGGACGAGTGCACGGCACGGCAGAGTTTCTCTCCGCCTTGAAGGAGAGAGCAGGAGGAGGGAGAGGACATAGGAGCAGTGAGGGGGCAGAAGAAAATGTACGAGGAGGTGTTCGAGCTGATGCTGGTACTGGTGGAGATGGTGGTTCTCAAATCCTGCCATTGTCATCATCCTAATCATCATCAGCAGCAGCCATGAGCAATCCATTGCTGGATGAAGGCCTCCCGCAAGCCGGCACCACCACTCACGACCCTGCGATGGAGCGATCCGTCCAGCGACTGGACGGATCGCCTCGTGGAGCGAAATGTTATCGACGCTCAGGCGATCGTTACGTGTGCCTAGGGACCTCAGCGTTACACTAAGTACACGGCAGCTGTTGTTACACGCCAGGGCAGCTATTGTTAGAGACCAAGGCAGCTATTGTTATAGACCATGCTATTGTTAGAGACCAGGGCAGCTAATGTTATAGACCAGGGCAGCTAATGTTATAGACCAGTGCAGCTATCGTTATAAACCAGGGCAGAGGAGGAGGTGGTGATGAGAGAGGAGGTGGTGGTGGTGATGACAGAGGAGGAGGTGATGGTGAGAGAGGTGGTGGTGGTGGTGGTGATGAGAGAGGTGGTGGTGGTGATGAGAGAGGTGGAGGTGGTGATGAGAGAGGTGGAGGTGGTGATGAGAGAGGTGGAGGTGGTGATGAGAGAGGTGGAGGTGGTGATGAGAGAGGTGGAGGTGGTGATGAGAGAGGTGGAGGTGGTGATGAGAGAGGTGGAAGTGGTGATGAGAGAGGTGGAGGTGGTGATAAGAGAGGTGGAGGTGGTGATGAGAGAGGTGGAGGTGATGGTGAGAGAGGTGGAGGTGGTGATGAGAGAGGTGGAGGTGATGGTGAGAGAGGTGGTGGTGGTGAGAGAGGTGGTGGTGGTGGTGAGAGAGGTGGAGGTGGTGATGAGAGAGGTGGAGGTGGTGATAAGAGAGGTGGAGGTGGTGATGAGAAAGGTGGAGGTGATGGTGAGAGAGGTGGTGGTGGTGGTGATGAGAGTTGGAGGTGGTGGTGATGAGAGGTGGAGGTGGTGATGAGAGAGGTGGAGGTGGTGATGAGAGAGGGGAGGTGGTGATGAGAGGTGGAGGTGGTGATGAAGAGAGGTGGAGGGTGATGAGAGATGTGAGAAAGGTGTGGTGGTGATGAGAGAGGTGGAGGTGGTGGTGATGAGAGTTGGAGGTGGTGGTGAGAGAGGTGGTGGTGGTGATGAGAGAGGTGGAGGTGGTGATGAGAGAGGTGGAGGTGGTGGTGATGAGGAGTTGGAGGTGGTGGTGAGAGAGGTGGAGGTGGTGATGAGAGAGGTGGAGGGTGGTGGTGAGAGAGGTGGTGGTGGTGATGAGAGAGGTGGAGGTGGTGGTGATGAGAGTTGGAGGTGGTGGTGATGAGAGGTGGAGGTGGTGATGAGAGAGGTGGAGGTGGTGATGAGAGAGGTGGAGGTGGTGATGAGAGAGGTGGAGGTGGTGATAAGAGAGGTGGAGGTGGTGATGAGAGAGGTGGAGGTGATGGTGAGAGAGGTTGGTGGTGGTGATGAGAGAGGTGGATGGTGGTGGTGATGAGAGTTGGAGGTGGTGGTGAGAGAGGTGGTGGTGGTGATGAGAGAGGTGGAGGTGGTGATGAGAGAGGTGGTGGTGGTGGTGAGAGGTGGTGGTGGTGGTGATGAGAGAGGTGGTGGTGGTGGTGAGAGGTGGTGATGGTGGTGATGAGAGAGGTGGTGGTGGTGGTTAGAGAGGTGGTGGTGGTGGTGATGAGATAGGTGGTGGTGGTGGTGGTGAGAGAGGTGGTGTTGGTGGTGATGAGAGAGGTGGTGGTGGTGGTGGTGAGAGAGGTGGTGGTGGTGGTGGTGAGAGTGGTGGAGGTGGTGATGAGAGAGGTGGTGGTGGTGATGAGAGAGGTGGAGGTGGTGGTGATGAGAGAGGATGACACTCAACCAGTAGGGGAGCGAGGAATCAGAATCGTTCTGTGTCCTGGAGGAGGAATCCGATGAGCTATGAAGCTTTTTGTTTACAGATATCCAGTAAGGGGCGAGTCAGCCAGTCACAACCCCAAAAACAATACAAACAGGAGGAGGATTTATCCACAAATCTGGCTGTCGCCTGATGAAGCTAGTTGTAATTACTGGCGAAACGTCGTACTCAGATTGTAAATGTTGTGGATTTGCTCTCCAACACACCGGTATGCTGTGCTAGTATACTACACTATACACTACACTTATACACTGCACTATACACTACTACACTATACACTGCACTACACTATACACTACACTATACACTACACTATACACTACACTATACACTACTACACTATACACTACTACACTATACACTACTACACTATACACTACCACACTATACACTACTACACTACACTACTACACTATATACTACACTATACACTACTATACACTACACTATACACTACACTACACACTAGTGCTGTACTCGTAACGAATTGGCCACGTTCTGTTTACTTGACTACTAAATTGGCTGTGTCGGGTGGCGGCGGGTTTAACGACACATTTACATATTTACGCGATCTAACACGATGCAAAAAAAAACTGCATTATGTAACACAACACAAGTGCAAAGTAGAGAAACATGGCGAGAAACTCGAGTAGCAACTTTTCACTCAGAGCTTATCATTACTCTGCCACCACCATCATTAGTATCATCACCATAACGAAGTTATTGGGTAGTATATTTAGTATACTGATGATACTATGTAGTTTATACTTTAGTTGTTTACGTGGTGGTTTAGTTACTGCAGCTACATACTATCAACACTCCTTCCCTTTATTAATGCTACCCCTATCCCCTCCCTTTGATGCTGCTTCTACGCATTTCACAAGTAGTACTAATCGCATATCTGCATTTTCCATAAATATGCTAAATTCCTCTTGATATGCAAATTATTTTGTCAAGGCGCTCTACGCCCCTTCATCCCAGCTTAAATAGTCGCTCCAAGCCTGGGGCTTGTCATTCAGACTCTGTCTCCTCGACAGATCTGTTCTCCACCTGAGGACGGCTGCTTGCGTTGTGGCCGAAACGTCGTGAGAATTATTGTATTATGTCTTCTTAGTTCTTTCGGAAAAGTCACGTAGAAGTGAAGTAATAAAATAATAAAAATAAAACACAATAAAATAATTCTCACGACGTTTCGGCCACAACGCAAGCAGCCGTCCTCAGGTGAAAACCAGGTCCGTCGAGGCGACAGAGTCTGAATGAAACAGCACACGAGCTTATTATTTTATTGTGTTTTATTTTTATTATTTTATTACTTCACTTCTACGTGACTTTACCGAAAGAACCAAGAATATGAATCCCTGCAGTCACGAAAGCTTTAAATCGATATTTTATTATGTTTTATTTTTATTATTTTATTATTTCCATTCTACGTGACTTTACCGAAAGAACCAAGAAGAAAAAACGTAGTTTCTGTGAAGAAGAGTTCATCCGAAGGTCCCCCCCCCGTAAACTTTCCCGTGAAGACACCACCGCTCACGCCAGAGCGTGCATGCGTGTGATTTGGTCTCCGCCAGCAAGCGGCAGTCGCTCCGATAAAACTTTATTTTTGCCCATGATATCCGGGCCAGATGCCCATCTTCTCAACGATCATCGCCCGGCCCGCTCGCCCACCCCCCCCCACCCCCCCATCGTCCAAACCCTCTTCAAGCAGAAAAGACACGAGCTTATCCATAATTTAGCCGGCTGATTTGGAGTTTAAAAGTAGTTTTTTTTTTCAACTCTCCCATCTTTTTTTTCTGTTTTTTTCCCCGAGATGCGCGACTCTGGGTGGCCTTAATTTTTCTGACAAGACGCGAGGGATATGTCATGAAAAATTAGTGACGTGTGAGCGTGCGCGGGACGATGGGAGAGGCCGTTCTTCTCTTTTTTTTCTTCTGCCGTGCCTTCGCGGAGCATCGATCGGGGGAAGGGGGGGGGGGGCACTCGCTCTAGAGGAGGAGCGAGCGAGCGAGCGAGCGTGCAGGTATTCAGCATCGGAACACTCATTCACACATGGGAGGAATCCGATGAGCCGCAAAGCTCTTGAGCGCAGGAGTCTAGCGCGGGAGAGCCGTGACAACGTTCCCTGCTGCCGTCACGAGCCCGTGACCGCCGCAGCCGCAGTGTTCTATCCACTGCTGGATCTCAGAACAGCTGTTGAGGCTGACAACAACAAGGCAGGAGCGGGCCGTATGAACAGCACCGCGGCCAAACCCGCCGTTTCGCCTTCCCCGACGCGTCCGCAGTGTCTACATGTTGTCTAAGTCGCTCGCGTTTGAGGCTGAGTGGCCCTAGAGGGCAGCTACAAGACAACTGATGTTTGGCTGCGAGTTGGCAATGGAGCTTAGGTCACGTACAAGAGGCAAAGATGCTCCGTGTAGCCTCCACAGGCTGTTTGGGGCAAGTGCTGCTAGCGAGCACCTATGAATGTTGGCACGACACACGAGGGGGTGGGTGGCCAGCACTACGTCTGGCCGCCTTTGTCTCTCTAGTGGCGATGTTTCACATCGCACAATGTACTCATTTGAGGCTGAGTCGCCCTAGGGGAGGCCCATAACCGGTACAGATAATCGTCACTGGTGTTGGCCGTGAGCGGGAATCGAACTCGGGTCGCCAGGTTCGTAGCGCGGCCCGCTAACTGCTACACCACCGCTCCCCACATACTGGCACACATACAAGCACGAAAAAAGTTCCCCCGTATAGCCTGTAACAGACTGTAGGGGCAAGTGCTGTTAGCGAGCACCTATGAAGGCCAGAACGACACACGAGGGGGTGGGTGGCCAGCACCACGCCCGACCGCCTTTGTCTCCCCAGTGGCGATGTTTACACACCGCACCAGGTACTCATTTGAGGCTGAGTCGACCTAGGGGAGGCCCAGAACCGGTTCAGATAATCGTCACTGGCGTTGGCCGTGAGCGGGAATCGAACTCGGGTTCGTAGCACGGCGCGCTAACCGCTGCACCACCGCTCCCCACATACTCGCACACACATAAGCACACACACACAAGCACACACACACACAAGCACACACACACAAGCACATACACACACAAGCACACACACACAAGCACACACACACACAAACACACACACACACAAACACACACACACACACCAGCACACACACACTCAAGCACACACACACACACACAAGCACATACACACAAGCACACACACACAAGCACACACACATACACACAAGCACACACTCACACAGACAACCGCACGCGCGCGGAGAGTAATTCTCAATATGCATCATATTAGCTCGACAGCGGGAGAGACTGCACGAGCGTTTCTGTCTCGCAGCGTGAACTCCAATCCTCGCATTCCTTCTCAGCGCTTGGCTCGGATAGAAATAGAGAGGGGGTGAGGATGGTGGTGGGGGGGGGGGTAGTGAGGGGGGTGGGGGGACGTGAGAGAGAGGGGGGACAGACCGAGAGAGGGGATCACAAACAGAGAATCTCAACTCCAAACCCACCTCTCCAATTCTCCCCCTCCCTCCCTCCTCCTCCCTCCTCCATCAACCATTATCTCTCTTTGTAACCCATCGCCCTCCATTCCACACCCCAACACCTCCACAAACCTCCCCCCACCACCACCCCCCGGTTTTTGTGTGCTCACAGGAGCATGGAGAAGGGGGGCGCGCTTGGAATTTTACACCGAGTCAAGAGGATGGTGGCAGCCGCCGCCGCCGCTGCTGTTGATGCTGTTGTTGAACGGTTAGCGCCGGAATTAAACAAACTAAAACTTACCATTGGAACCTCATTTGCCGGTAAAAATATGATAATTGGTTTTTTACCCTTCTATCTGGCAAACAAAACTGACACATTTTTTTACAAGGAGTCATGTTTACATAGACCACAATACCTGCAGTCATAATGCCAACAAAAAAACATAACTCTGAGTTTTTTTTTTACTCCTTGTAAAAAAAGGTGTCAGTTTTGTTTCCAGATAGAAGGGTAAAAAAACAATTATCAAACTAAAACTATATTTTTTAATCTTACCAGGAAAGGCCCACCACGCTGAGCTATGTATGTAGCTGCGTTTCAGAAGCGACCTCATCGTCGCAAACTACAGCTCAGCGAACGAGCTCATCGTGACGTGGAAATGTGTCGCGGCAGACGAATTTCTCCCAGCGCCGTTGGGTGACGTTGATTCTAAACGCGGAGGGGAAAACAACAGGAGGGAGCCGGTGAAAAATCCACGCGACCACGGGGAGAGAGAGAGAGAAACACACACACGCAAACTCCAAACACACAGCAGGCATTGTCAGGGTCGGGATCGAGCCAATGACCTCATGTATACCAGGCGAGGTAGTTGACATTTCGCCCCTGACGCCTGCTGCATGTGTGGAGTTTGCGTGTCTCTCTCTTTTTTTCTCTCTCTCTCTCTCCCCGTGGTGGCGAGGATTTGGCCTCCGGGCCCACCGGTTTTTCTCTCCACATTCAGAATCAACGTCACGCGTTTCGGGCATGTGGATTGCTAGAAATTTCCACGCGATAAGTTCACTTTGTAGGGCTATCATTTCCGAGAGCCAGGTCGCTTTTGAAAAAAGCGATAAATAAATAGAGCTCAGAGGGCCGTACCTGCTAAATAAAAACACGTAGATTTCGATTTAAAGCTTTCGTGACTGCAGGGATTAATCTTCTTGGTTCATTCGGTAAAGTCACGTAGAAGGGAAGTAATAAAATAATAAAAATAAAACATAATAAAATTATTCTCACGACGTTTCGGCCACAACGCAAGTAGCCGTCCTCAGGTGAAGAACAGGTCTGTCGAGGCGACAGCGTCTGAATGAAACATAGCGCGTGTGCTGTTTCATTCAGACACTGTCGCCTCGACAGACCTGGTCTTCACAGACCTGGTTTTCACCTGCGGACGGCTACTTGCGTTGTGGCCGAAACGTCGTGAGAATAATTTTATTATATTTTATTTTTATTAGTTTATTACTTCCCTTCTACGTGACTTTACCGAAAGAACCAAGAAGAAGAAGAAAAAAACACGTAGTTGAGTTTCAACTTGAATCGCCACCGCAGCTCACTGCAGTGTGAATGGGTGCGCACGTGCCAATCGTTTCGGGGCACGATGTGGGCGCCCCTCCAAAGGTCAAAGGTTTGTACACGAAGCCATACAAATATACAAACGCAGACATAATTTCAACCGTGATTAGGGTTACAAACTGAGTAATCATTGGAAAGATGTGATTAACCATGCAAAAAAGATGTAACTACACTTATTTGGACAATCTTATTTGGCAGACAACTATTACAGGTTATTGATAGACAGTCAGTTTGTTGTTTTACCAGTTTTAGTTTTTACTTGCTTTCTTATTTCACACTTTTGTTATGTATGCTAGGTGTTAGTTACAAACCGCACATTTGTTATGCAGTCTATTCTTAGTCTTAAGCCTCACCTTACCATATTAATAAAAAGTGTGCCGTTCCTGGCTCTTCCCCCCTCAACCATTATATATACGGGGTGGTATTTCTTGTGATCTCTCATTTACTTGATACAGCTGTCGTGGCTGTGACGGTTCCACCTGAAGACGAGGCTTGTGTTGCTTCCGAAACGTCGTTATTTTTATTTTGTTTTATTTTACTTTTATTAATTACATTTTTTTACCTACGTGACTTTACCGAAAAAAAACCTAAGAATATGTCTCTAAAGACGCCTTGGAAGAGTGACGGGAGTGGAGTCACGTGAATTGGCCAAACTGCCCGCGAGACGGAGCGCACGCGAGAAGAGGAGGACCCCCTCCACCCCCCACTCCCGTCCGCCAACAGTTGCGTTGGCAGGATATTGCAGGGCTACGCCTTTACGCAGACGTATAACAATGACAAAGATCCCTCGTGCTCGTGTCGCCTTCGACAGACTGTAGGGGCAAGTGCTGTTCGCGATTAGCGCCTATGAAGGCCGGCACGGCACACGATGGCGGTGGGTGACGGGAAACACGCCCGGCCGCCTTTGTCTCTACAGTGGTGATATTTACACACCGCACCAGGTACTCATTTGAAGCTGAGTCGACCTCAGGGAAGCCCAGTACCGGTTCAGATATTCGTCAAGGATGATGGCCGTGAGTGGAAATCGAACTCGGGTCGCCGGGTTCGTAGGCGCTCACCGCTGCACTACCGCTCCCCACACACACACATCACACACACACATCTCTCTCACACACACACATCTCTCACACACACACATCTCTCTCACACACACACATCTCTCACACACACACATCTCTCACACACACACATCTCTCACACACACACATCACACACATCACACACACACATCTCTCACACACACACATCACACACACTCACACACATCTTACACACACACACATCTCACACATCACACACATCTCACAAATACATCACACACACACACATCTCACACACACATCACACACACACATCACACACACTCACACACATCTCACACACACACATCTCACACACACACACATCTCACACACACATCACACACACACATCACACACATCACACACACATCACACACACTCAGACACATCTCACACACACACATCTCACACACACACACCCATCTCTCACAAGCACACATCTCAAACACACACACATCACACACACACATCTCACAAACACACACATCTCACACACACATACATAACACACACACATCTCACACATCTCACACACACACATCACACACACATCACACACACACACATCACACACACACACATCACACACACACACACACGTCACACACACACATCACACACATATCACACACACACACATCACACACACACACACATGTCACACACACACATCACACACACATCACAAACACACATCACACACACACATATGTCACACACACACATCAGACACACACATCTCACACACATCACACACACATCTCACACACACACATCACACACACACATCACACACACACACATCTCACACACACACATCACACACACATCACACACACATCACACACACATGTCACACACACACTTCACACACACATCTCACACACACATCACACACACACATCACACACACACATCACACACACATCACACACACACACATCACACACACATCATACACACACATCACACACACACTCACACACATCTCACACACATACATCTCACACACACACATATGTCACACACACATCACACACACGCGCATAGGGGGATGGGAGAGAATAACTTTTGAAAAAAAAACAAAAACCTTGAAAACTATTGAACACGACCAATTTACGGCTGACATCATTCCCGATCATCTCGTGTCCCCTCCAACCCACCCCCCAGTATCAATCGTCATTTTCGACCGCGTGAGTTTGACCAAAAAGTCATTGATGGTCAGCGCCGGACAGGGTTTATTTTTTCATGGCTTAACGCGCGGAGCAAAAGGGAGGGTGGAGGAGGAGTAGAGAGAGGGGTTGGCTGGCAAAAACCCCGATGCTGTCTGCACCACGAACATGTTGTGTCCATTATAATTCCTCCGCTGTCTTTTATTGAACAGGATCCCCCCCCTTGCAATGGAAAAGTGTAAAAAAGAAAAATGTTAAAAAGGCAAAGCACACACGGGGGCCCCACGCGCGCGCTCTCGCACTGGACGCGCACGTGCGCGGAAGGGCGCAGAAAAAACTTTTGCGTACATGACACTGGAAAACACACTTTTTTCTGGCATAAGGTATTCCAACGGTTTTAAGGTAATTTTGGGGTGCTGATTCCAAATGTGGCATCAATCTATCACATCAGTTTTTTGCGATATCAAATATTGCATTTTCAATAAAAACTGCAGAAGAAAAATATTAAATAAATGTGGATATCTACATAAAATTATATTATAAACACGCAATCCTAAAAATACAGCACCATATTTTAACACTAAAGCAGTCACTGACTCGCAACAACTTGCAATCATAAGTGACAGAGTTAATTTCGGGTAAAATCAATGAAAATGGGGTATGCCGATAGCATAAAAATGAGATGTGATAGAGCAAATCTGAGATCATATTTGGAATCAGCACCCTGAAATTAGTCTAGAACAGCTGCAAAAGTCCAGGCCAGAAAAAAAAAAAAATTTGTTGACCAGTGTTATTGCGGTTTTGTGCGCGTTTGTGTTTGTGTTACTGGTGTGTTTGTAAGTGCAGCGATCAGCGCGCTGCGCAACGAAGCCGGCGACCCGGGTTCGATTCCTGCCGACGGCCAACACCGGTGACAATTTTCTGAACCGGTCCCGGGTCTACCCTAGGTCGACTCAGCCTCAAATGAGTACCTGGTGCGGTGTGTAAACATCGCCGCTAGGGAGACAAAGGCGGTCGGGCGTCGTGCTGGCCACCCACCCCCTCGTGTACCGTTCCGGCCTTCATAGGTGCTCGCTAACAGCACTTGCCCCTACAGTCTGTTAAGGCTATACGGGGGATTTTTCGTCTTTATTTGTTTGTATGTCCATATTTTTGTAATCCTCTATATTAAGTTCACTTGCTTGCTTGCGCGCTTACGACCGTGCAAATCTTTCGGTCGTTTTTAACTCACTTCCCGTGATCCAATCGAGCTGACATTTTGCACACAGACTCGTTGTGCGTGACAATTTATTTTCGTGAATTTTTTTCCCCAAAATTTTACACTTTTTAGGAAAAAATAAATAATATTTAATTACCAATTGCTTAATGGTGGCAGGCAATCATCTGACCCATAGGTGGCAGCCATCTCAAGCCAGAGGACGAGAGGACTCTAGCCGCCACGCATATAAAGGATTTATAGTGAAAAACTTTGTTTTTACGGGTTAATTTTTTTGTCCATGAGTTCATTTCTTGGGGTGAAAAAGAAGCCACGCATTCTTCTGAGTTGGGTCGTGAAGACGCTCTCGCGAGCACACGCGACATACGTACACACACGTGAAAATAAAACTTTACAGGGTGAAACAGAGAATAGGCGACGTTTCAGGCAACGGACCTTGTGCAAAGCACGTCTCCCGGTGCGACGAATGAAGACACGGGAGGGCGAGTACTCCATCTCTCTGTGCGCTCTGAAAAAGGGCCATTACCCGAAACGTCGCCATTCATATGCATATGTTATTCCTTTTCTAGGCCACGGTGTTATTTAACGAACGTGCTGAGAGCTGTTGTTGTTTGTGGTTTGTGGTTGTGCACCGCTGCCATTATAGCAGCAGCATCATCGCCAAATAATTTATTGACGTTTGTGCTCAAGTGTTTAGGTGTCTTTGTGATACAATTCGTTAAACATGAATGCATTGGTTGTATGGCGAGCTGTTAACTACCTCGCCTGGTGTACAGGAGGTCATGAGTTCCATCCCAACCCTGACGCCTGCTGCATATTTGGAGTTTGCGTGTCTCTCTGCCGGTAGTGGCGTGGACTTTTTATCCGGATCCTCCGGATTTTCCCTCCACATTTAGTATTTGACTGCTCTAAAATGTCCACGTGATAGGCCACTTCGTTGGGCTATCATTTGTGGCCAGGTCGCTTCTGAAAAGTAGATAAATAGCTCAGGCAGCCTTGCCTGGCAAAATAAAATAAAAACCTTCTTGGTTCTTTCGGTAAAGTCACGTAAAATGGAAATAATAAAAATAAAACATAATAAAATAATTATCACGACGTTTCGGCCACAACGCAAGCAGCCGTCCTCATGTGGAGAACAGGTCTGTCGAGAAGACAGAGTCTGTATTTTATTATTTCCATTCTACGTGACTTTACCGAAAGAACCAAGAAGATTAATCCCTGCAATCACGAAAGCTTTAAATCGAAAAATAAAAATAAAAACTTGTTCAGTTTAGTGTCCGTCTGCCCGTCTGTAACACCGGAAGGGGCACTACAGATACAGCAGGATATATTTCTGAATATGAACGCATCCTTAGTCTAGAGTTGTGTTGCAATTAGGGGGTTGGCCTGGAGAAAACAGGCAAAGTCGATCAAAGGATTACGTACCCAAACGTAGAGACGAAACAAAAAAGCCAGCGCTAAAAAACACGATTTACAAAACCAGCGCTAAAAGTAGCGGCACGCCAAGGAGGCCATTACACGTGACGTCACCTCGCTGTGCGACTTTAAACGTGACATGATTATCGCTCGTAACTAGACTCGCCCCGACACACGCACGCGGGAATAAGAATGGCAGAATCCATGTCGTGCGCGTGTGTTTCGTCTTCCTTTGTTTTCAAACCCGTAACATCTGTCTTCTCAGTCGAGCAATGGAGCAGCAGATCAGCACTCATCCATATTGGTGGAATACCCTGGGGTTGACACACCGTAGGCTTTCGCGAACCAATATTATCCACCACAGAGGGGGTTTATTTTTTTGGGGGGGGGGGGGTAGATCACGTAAATACAAATGTGTCGTTAAACCCGCCACCACCCGACACAGCCAATGAACAAGGTTTGTCACGGAAACAAAACGCGCCAATTCGTTGCTCGCTCAGCACACCCACGTGTTGGAGAGTAAACCCACAACATTTGCATGACTACAGGTGCTCTTACTGGTAGGAACATCCTGGTTATACCAGCCCACAGGAGATTATTGTGTCCGTCCGTCCGTCGTGAAGGGAGGGGCTGGGTGGGGAGGGAGAGGTTAGGTGGGCAGGGGAGGGTGGGGAGGGGCTGGTGGGGTGAGGAGGGGCTGGGTGGGAGGGGTGGGGCTGGGTGGGGAGGGGCTGGTCACCCCGTGGTGCCCTTATAAAACTCAACGTTTAACCTACTCACGCCGGCTTGTGCCCGCCCTCACAGTCGGCCATATTTGCGGAATACACCACGCCACCGTTGACCCTGGCCATTGACCGAGCAACCCAACGTTCCTTCCAGCTCCCTCCGCAGGAATGTGTGAAGATGTTCCAACACTAACATGAAACACACGTTACAAGCACGCATGCTGGACTTGTGACAAACCAATAATCACGTAACAAAAATAGCAACAACACGCAGCTTCGTACTTTCCTGAATAAACTGCAATGATCTCTCCACTGCTGGAAGAAGGCCTACCCCTAAGACGTCACTAATCCCTCGTGGTGGTTTACGTCGTTTATTGTGAAAATTCGATCACAGTTCTTATGACCTGCACTGTTTCATTGCTTTTATGGCTTTATTTTGGTGATTTTCGATAAGTTTTTTGGTTTGGCCATGTTTGTTTGTTGTAGTACAGAGTTAAACTGATGTCCTTAATCTAAGTTGTCTTGTGGTTGTTGTTGTTTGACTTGCATCCCACTGGGATTTTTGCACACAGCATTGGTGTACGGTGTTTTTTTCTGCAATATTTTGCTGTCTTTTCTTGGATTTTCTGTTTGCACTCAGTCACATATTCACTTTATTTTTTTTTGTTCATGTTTTTGTTTTTTGTTTGTTGCGGTTGCACCCGATTCAAGAGCCGAATGGCTCACAGGGCTACACCAAATAAATGAACTTGAAACTTGAACTTGAAAATGCCACGATCCATCGCGTTGCTGAGCACACACGAGCCGAATTGTCCCGATGGGAAATGTTACACGAGACGCGAAATGAATAAGTATGAAAATAAACCACTTGAATCAGGAATAACAATAGCTCTTTATTTACCCTGGAGAGCCTCACTGGACATCTGCGGGAAAAAGAGCTTCATAGCTCATCGGATTCCACGAGGATCAATTCTGATTCTGATTAGGAGGAGGGTCCCGCTAAACTGCGACGCTTGGCTATCAATTCCTAAAAAAGGTGTCAGTTTTGTTGGCAGATAAAAGGGTAAAAAAAAATTATCATATTTTTTACTGGCAAATGAGGTACCAATGGAATCAATTCCTCGTTTCGTTGTTTGTTGTGTTGGGGGTTAGGTTAAGGGGGAACTGGAGTGCCTGGGAGAAAACCCGCCATGCTCAAATTATCTATTTTTAAATCCTTTATATTAAGTTCGCTTGCTTGCTTGCTTGCGTGCTTGCTTGCTTGCTTGCGTGCTTGCGTGCTTGCTTGCTTGCTTACGACCGTGAAAATCTTTCGGTCGTTTTTTAACCCACTTCCCGTGATCCAATCGAGCTGACATTTTGCACACAGACTCGTTGTGCGTAACAATTAATGTTCGTGAAAAAAGAATTTCAAAAATTTTACACTTTTTAGGCAATTTTTTTTTTATTTTACATATATTCAAATAGAACTCATTCATGGCTTTGGCTGAACGTCAGAGTGTAAGAGCCCAGAGCGTAACCCCTCCACAGGCCGTGTCGGAGTAGCGCAGTTGGTAGCGCCCTCGCTTCCCATGCCAAAGGTCGCGGGGTCGATCCCCGCGTCCTCCACAGGCGAATATATTTTTAAATCCTTTATATTAAGTTTCGCTGCCACGCATATAAAGGATTTATAGTGAAAAACTTTGTTTTTAAATCCTTTATATTAAGTTCGCTTGCTTGCTTGCGTGCTTGCGTGCTTGCGTGCTTGCGTGCTTGCGTGCTTGCTTACGACCGTGCAAACCTTTCAGTCGTTTTTTAACCCACTTCCCGTGATCCAATCGAGCTGACATTTTCCACACAGACTCGTTGTGTGTGACAATTAATGTTCGTGAAAAAAAAATTCCTAAATTTTACACTGTTTAGGGAAAACAAATTAAAAATTTAATTACCAATTGCTTAATGGTGGCAGACAATCATCTGACCCATAGGTGGCAGCCATCTCAAGCCAGAGGACGAGAGGACTCTAGCCGCCACGCATATAAAGGATTTAGAGTGAAAAACTTTGTTTTTACGGGTTATACTTGTTAAATCCTTTATATTAAGTTCGCTTGCTTGCTTGCTTGCGTGCTTGCTTGCTTGCTTGCGTGCTTGCTTGCTTACGACCGTGCAAACCTTTCGGTCGTTTTTTAACCCACTTCCCGTGATCCAATCGAGCTGACATTTTGCACACAGACTCGTTGTGCGAGACAAGTAATGTTCGTGAAAAAAGAATTTCAAAAATTTTACACTTTTTAGGCAAATTTTTTTTTATTGTACATATATTCAAATAGAACTCATTCATGGCTTTGGCTGAACGTCAGAGTGTAAGAGCCCAGAGCGTAACCCCTCCACAGGCCGTGTCGGAGTAGCGCAGTTGGTAGCGCCCTCGCTTACCATGCCAAAGGTCGCGGGATCGATCCCCGCGTCCTCCACAGGCGAATATATTTTTAAATCCTTTATATTAAGTTCGCTGCCACGCATATAAAGGATTTATAGTGAAAAACTTTGTTTTTAAATCCTTTATATTAAGTTCGCTTGCGTGCTTGCGTGCTTGCGTGCTTGCGTGCTTGCGTGCTTGCGTGCTTGCGTGCTTGCGTGCTTGCTTACGACCGTGCAAACCTTTCAGTCGTTTTTTAACCCACTTCCCGTGATCCAATCGAGCTGACATTTTCCACACAGACTCGTTGTGTGTGACAATTAATTTTCGTGAAAAAAAATTCCAAAATTTTACACTGTTTAGGGAAAACAAATTAAATATTTAATTACCAATTGCTTAATGGTGGCAGACAATCATCTGACCCATAGGTGGCAGCCATCTCAAGCCAGAGGACGAGAGGACTCTAGCCGCCACGCATATAAAGGATTTAGAGTGAAAAACTTTGTTTTTACGGGTTATACTTATTATTTTACCAGGTAAGGCCCACTCAGCTATACACATCTCTTTGTCAGAAGCGAACCGTCCACAAGTTCTAGTTCAAGCACGTGGGTTGTTGTCATCATGCGGAAATGTAGAGCAGCAGCCAAAAACTCGAAACGCGCGGTGATGGTGATTCTAAATGTGGAGGGAAAAACCGGAGGAGCTGGAGAAAAAGTCGACGTGACCACAGGGAGGGTGAACACTGCAAACACCGAATATACAGCAGCAGGCGTCAGGCTCGGGATCGAACCCACGACCTCCTGTGTACCAGGCGAGGTAGTAAACATCTCCTAGCCACCGTGATGATGATGAGAGAGAGACACCGAAAACTCAAAATATACAGCAGCGGGCATCAGGGTCAGGATCGAACCCACGACCTCCTGTGTACCGGGCGAGGTAGTAAACATCTCCTAGCCACCGTGATGATGATGAGAGAGAGACACCGCAAACTCCAAATATACAGCAGGCGTCTGGGTGGGTATCGAACACACGACCTCCTGTATATCAGGCGAGGTAGTAAACATCTCCTAGCCACCGTGATGATGAGAGAGAAACAACGCAAACTACAAATATACAGCAGCAGGCATCAGGGTCGGGGTCGAACCCACGACCTCCTGTATACCAGGCGAGGGAGTCAACATCTCCTAGCCACCGTGATGATGATGATGAGAGAGAGACACCGCAAACTCCAAATATACAGCAGCAGGCGTCAGGGTCGGGATCGAACCCACGACCTCCTGTGTACCAGACGAGGTAGTTAACATCTCCTAGCCACCGTGATGATGATGATGAGAGAGAGAGAGACCGCAAACTCCAAGTCAGTGCTGCTGATGATGCTGCATTAGCAGCGGTGCCCAAGCATAGTCAACAACAATAACAACAACAACTCAACACTTACGTCAACAACAATGCGGGCCTTGAAAGCAATTGCAGGCTGAGTGAACCTCGGTGAGGCCCAGGACCGGTTGCGATATAATCAAGACAAAGATCCCCCTAAGTAGCCTGGAGTCGCTGCAGCATCTGACACGCACGCAGGCACGGGACTTGAACACGGCCACTTGTTTACAGACAAACTTATCATTAATGCCACCAGCACCTGACCCCACACCCACCTTGAATCCATCCCTAACCCAAAACCCAGCCACCCCTCCCAAAATATAAAACGACAAAGAAGTGATTCTATAATACGAGTTTTTTGGGGGGAGTTAGCTGACTAATTGGCTGCGTCGGGTGGTGGTGGGTTGAACGACACATTTATATATTTAAGCGACCTAACCCCAACCCCCCCCCCCAAAAAAAGAAAAACTCAACCTGTATTACGGATGATATTGATCGCGAAAGCTTGCTACGTGGTAAAGACGTTCTCACCGCTGTGGGGAAGAGCGAGCGACCAAAAAGTTTTCGATGAGACTCGAACAAAAAATTTGTAGAGTTTTTGGCCGAGAGTTTAAAAAAAAATCAGGTTCCATTTAAATGTAAAAAAAAATCTTTTTTTTCTCGGCGGCAGGCTGGGGAGGTTGGGGCTTGGGTTAGGGTTCAGGGGTGGGGTGCGTGAGTTTTAGGTAAGTGGAGTGGAGGGCAGCCGTGGAGGTGGAGGTGGAGGAGGTGGAGGAGGAGGAGGAGGTGGAGGAAAAGGCGTCTATAAGAATACGTGGCAAAGGTTTATTCTGCTCCCTGCGCTCATGCATTATTGAGGAAGTCATCAACCTTGTCTCGGCAAGCCCCGGGCAAAAATAATTCAGGAGAGCTCTGACTGCAACCAGGTCTTCTCAAAATCCCACCCGCACACCCCCCTCCCCTCCCCTCCTAAAATACATATAAATACAGCGTAATATATATACGTGTGTCCGTTCGTCCGTGTGTCGGTGTGTGCGTTAAGTGTGCCACGAGCCGTGGCGCACTTAGTTGGCGCGCTGCCACACGAACCCGGCACGCCCGAGTTCGATTCCAAACGTCGGCGACGATTTTTGTGAACAGGCCCTGGCTGGGCCTCCCCTAGGTCGACTCAGCCTCGAATGGGTACCTGGGGGTGCGGTGTGTCAACATCGCCAGGGGATTCAAAAAACTGTTTTTTTATTATGGACTCGGCTGGCCCTCGCCATAGTAACGTGGAATTTCCAGCGCCATTGGAGATGAGCAGCGAAAGGCCGACGCTTTGGACAGTAGTCAGCTCCTGTGATTGATGTATTGCTTCGTGTTTTTATTTAGTATCACATTGTACTCTATTCTTACGATGCATTATTACTCCAAAGTAAACGACGCACGGATAAGAGACACGGAGCCAACGTTGCGCGCCTTCGATCTATGCCGAGCGACAGGAGGAAGAGGAGGGAACACGCGTGTTGGAGGCATGTTAATGTTTGCATGTTAAACTTTCTTCGCACCGTACGTAGCCAACCGTGCTCATAGCAGGTGCGGTGGGGGGCGGAGGGGGAATGACAACAAACTCAGCTCTCAGGAAATGAGTTTCTCAATCTCGATGTCTCAAAGGTGCACTGCTCCCAGCGGCTTCCCAATATCGGGGAGGGAAGAGCGTTCCAGACGGCCACAGAAGCGCATCTGAAAGCGCCGTGCGACGCGGTGACCGCCGCCTTTTGTTCGACGGCCCAGCAGCCGGAAGCCACTGCCGCTAACCGCGAGGATAACGCTGCTGACATTAGAGTACAATGTCTACACCTATCCATAACACTGGTCAACACACTTTTTCTGTCATAAGGTATTCCAACGGTGATAATTCGTTTTTTACCCTTTTATCTGGCAACAAAACTGACACCTTTTTTTTACAAGGAGTCATGTTTGCATAGACCACAATACCTGCAGTCATAATGCAAAAAAAAACATAACTCTGATAATGTATGTACATGGGTTGGACCATGTGAGACTAGGCTCTAAGGAAAGCTGTCTCGGGTGTGGACCAATCAACTTCAAGGACAGTGCATACATTATCAGAGTTATGTTTTTTGTTTGCATTATGACTGCAGGTATTGTGGTCTATGCAAACATGACTCCTTGTAAAAAAAAGGTGTCAGTTTTGTTACCAGATAGAAGGGTAAAAAACCAATGATCATATTTATCATATATTTTACTGGCAAATGAGGTTCCAATGGTATTCCAACGGTTTTAAGGTAATTTTGGGGTGCTGATTCCAAATGTGGCATCAGTTTTTGTCTATCACATCAGGTTTTTGAGATATCAAATATTGCATTTTCAATAAAAACTGCGGAAGAAAAATATTAAATAGATGTGGATATCTACATAAAATGATATTATAAACACGCAATCCTAAAAATGCAGCACCGTATTTTAACACTAAAGCAGTCACTGACTCGCAACAACTTGCAATCATAAGTGACAGAGTTAATTTTGGGTGAAATCAATGAAAATGGGGTATGCCGATAGCATAAAAATGAGATGTGATAGAGCAAATCTGAGATCATATTTGGAATCAGCACCCTGAAATTAGTCTAGAACAGCTGCAAAAGTCCAGGCCAGAAAAAAATGTTTTTTTTTGTTGACCAGTGTAACCGGAGTCCAGGTCATTAATTCTAGATTTGAAGCTTTCGTGACTGCACTTGATGCAGCTAATCCGGCTGTGACGGTCCCACCTGATGACGGAGACTTGTGTTGCCTCCGAAACGTCGTGATTTTTATTTTATTTTACTTTTATTAATTTTAATTTTTTACCTACGTGACTTTAGCGAATAAACCCAAGAATATGAATCCTTACAGTCACGGAAGCTTCAAATCTAGAATGATCGTTTATGCTCCAGGAGCGGTTCAGACGTTAGCCGCGTCCGGGAATCGAACTCAGGCTCGCGGAGTGCGCGAACCACATCGCCTCCACTCCACTGCCGATGTGCTCACAGCCGCGGAGACGCAAGAGGCTTGTTATTGAAGCGGGGAAGAATCCGGTGAGCTGAGAAGCTCTTGATCACCGGCGCACAAGAGAGGAAGTTAATCTTCTTGGTTCTTTCGGTAAAGTCACGTAGAATGGAAATAATAAAATAAGAATACATTTTTTACATAATAAAATAATATAATAATAGAATGGAAATAATAAAATAATAATAAAAATTTTACATAATAAAATAATATTATAATATAATAATATAATATTATTTCAATTCTACGTGACTTTACCGAAAGAACCAAGAAGATGAATCCCTGCAGTCACAAAAGCTTTACATCGAAAAGAGAGGACGGTACTCAGGCAGGAGGGCGAAATGAGAAATCGCACGCAAGCTCAATGGCACGTCAACTCGAACGGAACAAGAGAATAAGAGAGAATTAAAGAGAATGATGTATACAAGTAACAACAGATGGTTCTCAACGGAGTTGATGATTGTGGCGGCGTCGATGAGAAGTAGAACAGAAAAAAAAATCTGCATCGTATTTGCTCAAATTTCTCTTTTGACAGCCCGTTGTAAATCCACTACTGCTAGATAACCCATCCACCTCCCCCCATATTCAAGGCGAAACAACAAGGCAGAGGGATTTGTTGCACGACATTAAAATATTTATTTGCACAGAATTGCCCCGCCCGTTGCCCCTCCGCTCGTTTTTTTTTTTAATCTGAAGATGTTCTCAGCCAATTAATGACGAGCGGTGTTTATTGTGCAAGCAGAGAGGAGGAAACAGGAGCATCCGAAGGATTACAAAAAGCCCCCACGACGTCATGCGAGGGGGAGCAACGCTCGATCCCCGTACGGACGGAATAAACGGATGGCGTTGAGTCCACACTCGTTGGACCGCCAGGGGTATACGGCAGCTCCTCTTCGACGCCCGTCTGTGTGTGATCCACCCACCCTCGATGCTGCATCACAGGGAGCCGCGTGCAGCAGCAGCAGCAGCGGCGGCGTCACCGCCACCACCGCCGGTCAAATCAACATCGAGGCCTTAATGGTCAACTTCCGTGTTGACAGCCCAGAGCCAATGGTGGTAACTCCACAATGCTATGGCAGGGGCATGCCTATCCGTAGGCCAACCAACCGTTGACTTCCCAACGGCAACAAAATAAGCGGTAGCTATTTTACCTACCCCGTATGGATGATGGGCCGAGTCAACCCCAACCCTTTAAGGGAGGACGTGAGCTCGCGTGTGGGGAGAGAAATCCCGCAAGGCGCAGTGAGCGAAACGGCGCAGCCCACCGCTCCCTCGCTCGCCGCCCCCTCGGTCTTGCGAATACACAAAAGTAAAATAACCGCGGAGGAAAAAACGCGGCGTCCTAATTTACGGCAAAAAATTTATTCGTTGCTAAAATGTAGCCGTGTTTTGAAATGGTGTGTGTGGAACCCACTTGCAAGTGCGAAGTGAATTTGCAGCGAGGAGTGTGGATGTGTTGATCGCGCTTTAACAAAAAAATGTTCGAGCACAAACCCACACCCCCCACCCCACACCCCCACAAAGAAATAAAAATAAAGGAAGCAGAAAGCGAAGGGGAAGGGAGAGTTAATTTAATTTTGGCGAAACAACTACGGCCCGCTCGAAGTTTCGGGTCAAGTCGAGCATAATATCAAAAATGTCTCGGGGCAACAAACACAGTTTAAATATATAATATATATAATATATATTCGCGCGTAGCTATGTTTATATATAGGTATTCCAGATAACATTATTGAATATAACATTAGTATATATGTCCAACTTGATGGCGCGCACAAGACAAAGATCCCCCGCATAGCCTCAGCAGACTGTCGGGGCAAGTGCTGTTAGCGAGTAGCAGCACCTATGAAGGCCGGCACGGCACACGAGGGGGTGGGTGGGGCAGTGCCACGCTTGCCCGGCCGCCTTTGTCTCCCCAGTGACGATGTTTACACACCGCACCAGGTACTCATTTGAGGCCGAGTCGACCAAGGAGTGGCCCGGTTCAGGTATTCGTCACTGGCGTTGGCCGTGAGCGGCAATCAAACCCGGGTCTCCAGCTTGGTAGCTAAGCGCGCTAACCGCTCCACCACCACTCCCCAGGTACGTCTACACATGTAAATGTATTTGTTCAGGTACAGCCGAAGCTGGCTGTGGTGTTGCTGGCTGACGCAATGGACTTGCAATGCAGAGATCCATGCAATGTCCCAGCACGGCAAGTTGAAACAACGCTGCAAGTTTATAAAACCTCCTCCCACACCACCACCACCGCCACCACCGCCACCACCACCACCACGGCCACCACCACCACCACAACTGCCCAGCCAGCAGGCCAAACGTGTAACCACCACGGTTCAGCCGATGGAGTAGGCGACGCGTGATGGGGTAAAGTGTGGGAACATTCACAAAATGTTCCGTACAGGCCAATTATGGAAGAAGAGACCAATTACCCCATGAGCGGGAGCTCTCTAGAGAAAAGGGCCCCCTCCCCTTCTGCCAGCAGTGGAACGAGCAAGAAAATGCAAGGCGGCTCCTTTATCTCACCTTCATACACACACACGCACACACGAGTGTGTATATATGTGCACTATATAGGTAGGCATTCCAGCTAATATTTTATTTAACATGTATGTATATGTGAGAAACATAAAATCAGTAAATATATATGTTTCGACCCCAAAAAAAAAAAGTTCGAAAATGAGACCGGAAAATGAATTAGACGTCTTGGATCAGCGCGTTGAATTCGGTTCGCGACGCAGCGCCCATACCTACAGCTACAGCCCCCCTCAACCAGCCCCCCCCCCTCTCCCCCCTCCCCCCACACAACCCCCCCCCCCACACCCACCCACCACAACTTCCATTTCAAGGCCCCCAACATTTCATCCCCTCGGTATCCTGTGAGTTGCTCGCACAGCCTTGGATTTACATATCTGGGGTTAGTGGACCATGTCAGTGCTGCTGAGGATTAAGTCTGGCAAGGGGAGGCATGGCGATGTGGGTCGTTGGCGCGGGGGAGGGGAGTGGGTGGGGGGGGGGGGCGATGTGATTTTGATATTTTTTGGATGGGGTGGGGTGGGGGGTGGGTTGGAAGAAACGCGGAAGGGAAAGGTACTAGCTGCTCCACTGCACTTCACTTCCCATCCCTTCCTCCCCCCACCCGCCAACCCTCCACCCCCAATGGACCCCCCCCACCACCACCCCACCACTCCTCGCCTCAACCCCCCCCCCCACTCCCAGCCCCATCATCCCAGCCTTCACCGGCGGAATAGGACGCGCATGTGATAAGCAACTTCGTTGAGTTACCATTTGTGGCCAGGTCGCTTTTAAAAGATAAGTTAATAGCTCAGTGGGCTTTACCTGGTAAGGTGAAAATCTCGATTTAAAGCTTTCGTGACTGCAGGGATTCATCTCCTTGGTTCTTTCGGTAAAGTCACGTAGAATGGAAATAATAAAGCAATAAAAATAAAACATAATAAAATAATTATCAAGACGTTTCGGCCACAACGCAAGCAGCCGTCCTCAGGCGGAGAACAGGTCTGTCGAGAATACAGATTCTACGTGACTTTACCGAAAGAACCAAGAAGAAGGCAAAAATCGTTTTTTTTGGGGTATATATATTTTCAGTGATTTCTTTACCTTTCCAAACGTGTTCTTTGTAGCTGTGTTGTCCTCGTAACGTTCTGACTCCGTGCCCCGACTGGACATCTGTGAGAGAGAAAAAAGAGCTTTACAGCTCTACGGATTTCTCCCGCAGTCTTCAAATAAAGATTCTGACCCTCAACTTGTCTCCCAGTGCTTGAAAAGACACCGAGCAGAGAGGGCAGGAGGAACGCACACGCAGGGTCGATGGGCACGCCACGCGGACCAACTCGCGATCAGAACGCCGACGGCTGTGTCGTGAACGCCCACGTGTTGCCGCGAACGGTCGAGTCGGAGAGCAAAATCGGGCACGACCGGCAGCATCAGGCGATGCCGCTTGTAGCGAATTTTGTGTCGGACCCGGATTGTTAAACGTGAGCGGATCGATCTCCGGCTTTAGCTGCGGGGGGGGCAGGGCGGCCTGCCTAAGCGCCGCTCACACATGAGCACGATTGTTCACGTGGCGAGTTGAGCTTGATTGGCCGTGTCGATTGGAGGAGGGCACGGACGGGTGCGACATTGGCATCGTGTGGCCCAAAAGTCAATGCTGCATCAGGGTAAGAAATAACAAAATAAACAATGGCTCATATTCTTAGGTTTTTTCGGTAAAGTCACGTAGGTAAAACATTAAAATTAATAAAAGTAAAATAAAATCACGACGTTTCGGAGGCAACACAAGCCTCCCACTTGCCGAAATGTGCTCTTGGTGGAGTGTTCGGAGATGTAACGGGGAGGCTACTGTGGCGTCAAGGACACGGAGAGACCGTCACAATTTTTATTCACTCCGTAGGTAAGGACGTTAAAACGACCACACAACATTCTAGATTTGAAGCTTTCGTGACTGCAAGGATTCATATTCTTAGGTTTTTTCGGTAAAGTCACGTAGGTAAAAGATTAAAATTAATAAAAGTAAAATAAAATAAAAAATCACGACGTTTCGGAGGCAACACAAGCTTCCGTCTTCAGGTGGAACCGTCACAGCCACGACAGCTGTATCAAGTAAATGAGAGATTACAAGAGCTACCACTCCGTATATATAATGGTTGAAGAGGGGAAGGGCCAAGTACGGCACACTTTTTATTAATATGGTAAGGTGAGGCTTAAGACTAAGAATAGACTGCATAACAAAAGACTGAGCAACAACGACCACACAACAACCAACTCCGACAGGAGGTAACGGGATTACTTTCATGGACTCACTCGAGGCAGTTGGTCTCAGGCGTGATTGGTGAGGTCTCGTGTCGAACCACCGGTTTGCGAGCACCTATTAAGGCTCTAAATGCAACCACGCCCGGCCGCCTTTGTCTCCCCAGAGCTGATGTTTACACACCGCACCAGCTACTCATTTGAGGCTGAGTCGACCTAGGGGAGGGCGCAAGACCGGTTCAGATAATCGTCACCGGTGTTGGTCGTGAGCGAGGAATCGAACTTGGGTCGCCGGGTTCGTAGCGCAGCGCGCTAACCACTACACCACCGTTCCCCACACACACACACACAAGTATACACATGTATACACACACACACGTATACACACGTATACACACGTATACACACACACACGTATACACACGTATACATGCACACACACACACAATTATACACACGTAAAGTCGCACACACACGTATACACACGTATACATGCACACACACACACTTATACACACGTATACACATACACACGTATACACACGTATACATGCACACACACACACACTTATACACACGTAAAGTCACACACACACACTTATACACACGTATACATGCACACACACACACACTTATACACACGTAAAGTCACACACACACACACACTTATACATGCACACACACACACTTATACACACGTAAAGTCACACACACACACACGTATACACACGTATACATGCACACACACACTTATACACACGTATACACACGTATACATGCACACACACACTTATACACACGTAAAGTCACACACACACTTATACATGCACACACACACACACTTATACACACGTAAAGTCACACACACACACACACACACGTATACCACGTATACACACACGTATACACACGTATACATGCACACACACACTTATACACACGTAAAGTCACACACACACATGTATACACACGTATACATGCACACACACACACACACACGTATACACACGTAAAGTCACACACACACACCCACACCCCCCCCTTCTCTTTTACTCAGAACCCCCATCTCCAGTTTCATTCACTCTTTTTCCCAGATCCAACCAACTCATTTTTTCCTGAGAAATATTTAATAAAGTGCCTCGGGCAATCTGGGATTGGAAAGGGGTGGGGTGGAACGGTGGGGGGGGGTGCCGGGGGGAGGGGTCGTGGTGGGTGGGGGGGGGGGTGTAGGGGGGGGGGTTGCTGGGGGGGATGAAGGGAGGGGGTTGCCGGAGGGGGATGGGGGTAGATGGGGGGGGGGGGGAGGTGCAGGGGGGGTGGGGGGTGGATCTAGTGGGGGGTGGAGGGGGATGTGGAGGAGGGGAGGGGGGCTGTCGCGGGCCCCCTTTCTGTGGTTTCGTGGTGGGGGGGGGGGATGATAGGGGTGGGGCCATGAGGCCATGAGGTTTCCAACCCGATGGGGGAAGAGAGAGAGTGGGGGGGAGCGGGAGTAGGAGGGAGGGGGGAGATGGAGCTAGAGAGTGGGGGGGGGGGGGGTGGGGGGCGAAGAAATGGAGGGGGGCCCAGGTTTTTTTTCTTGTGTGTGTGTGGGGGGGGGGGGGGGGGGCGGCGTTTTTTTCCGGGCGCAAGTATGCGGGGAGAAGCCGCCACTCTTCGTGCGCCAATGCAGGTGAGGGAATAGGAACAGCGACAAAGGTAATGAGAAAAAAAAATAGTAGTAGTAGTTGAGCCAGAGAAGCGTTTGAGAAAATGGTTCGGATAATAATAATAATACAAAATAAATAATATAGACATGGTCTGCGTGGTGCCGCACGAGGCAAACAGAAATGCAGCGGGTTGTGACTTGTGGTGGTGTGGGGAGACTACACACACACTACACACACATACACAATACACACACTACACACACACACATACACAATACACACACTACACACTACACACACTACACACACACACACTACACACACACACTATACACACTATACACACACACACTATACACACACACACTACACACACACACTACACACACTACACACACACACACACTATACACACACACTACACACACACTACACATACACAATACACACACTACACACTACACACACTACACACACACTACACACACACACTATACACACTATACACACACACTAACACACACACTACACACACAGCACCTACACACACTACACACACACACACACACTATACACACACACTACACACCACACTACACATACACAATACACACACTACACACTACACACACTACACTACACACACTATACACACTACACACACACACTACACACACTACACATACTACACACACACACTACACACACTACACACTACACACATACTATACACCCTATACACACAGAAAACACCCACTACACACCACGACTACACATACACAATACACACACTACACACACACTACACACACACATACACACACTAACCACACACTAAACACACACACTACACACACACTACACAACACAACACTAAACCACTACACACCTATACAACACACTACACACATACTACACACTACACACATCTATACACACAGCACACACACTATACACACACTACACACCTACACACACTAGCACATAACACTGCACACCACACACTACACACACTACCCACACACACTACAACACATACACAACTGCACACTACACACTACACACACTCAGCCACACACTACCCTATACACACTACACACTACACACACACACTACACACACACACTACACACACTCTACACACACTACACACACATTATAAACACACTACGCACACACTACACACACTATACACACACTACACACACTACACACACACACTACACACACACACTACACACACTACACATACACTACACACACTACACACTAAACATACACACACTACACACACACTACACACACACTATACACACACACTACACACACACTATACACACACACTACACACACTACACACACGCACACTACACACACTACACATACACTACACACACTACACACTAAACACACACACACTACACACACATTACACACACACTATGCACAGACACTACACACACACACTATACGCACACACTACACACACTACACACAATACACAAACACACTACACACACTACACACACTACACACACACACTACACACACTACACATACACTACACACACTACACACTAAACACACACACACTACACACACTACACACACACTATACACACACTACACACACACTATACACACACACTACACACACTACACACACACTACACACACACTATAAACACACTACACACACTACACACTACACACACACTACACACACTACACACTAAACACACACACACTACACACTACACACACTACACACTAAACAAACACACACAACACACACACTACACACACTACACACACACTACACACACACTACACACACACACTATACACACACTACACACTACACACACTACACACACACTACACACACTACACACTAAACACACACACACTACACACACTACACACACTACACACTAAACACACACACACTACACACACACTACAAACACTACACACACACTACACACACACTACACACTCACTACACACACACTACCACACTATACACACACTACACACACACACTACACACACACTACACACACATACTACACACACTTAACACACACTTCACACACTACACACACACTACACACACACTACTCACAGTACACACACTACACACACACACTATACACACACTACACACACTACATACACACCACAAACACACTACACACACACTACACACACTACACACACACACACTACACACACACTACACACACACACCACACACAAACTACACACACTACACACACACTACACACACACCACACACTCACACTACACACACACTACACACACACTAGACACACTACACACACATTACACACACACACATTACACACTACACACACACTACACACACACACTACACACACACTATACACTACACACACTACACACACACTACGCACACCACACACATACTACACACACATTACACACTACACACACTACACACACACACACTACACACACACACTACACACACACTATACACTACACACACTACACACACACACTACACACACCACACACATACTACACACACTACACACACACTATACACTACACACACACTACACACACTTATACACTACTACCACACTGCTACTACTACACACACACTACACACAAACACGACACACACCACACACCACACACACACTACACACACATACTACACACACACACTACACACACACACCACACACACACACCACACACAAACTACACACTACGCACACACACACCACACACACACACCACACACACACTACACACACTACACACACAACACACACACACTACACACACACACTCCACACACTACACACACACACACTAGACACACTACACACACACACATTACACACACACACATTACACTACACACACACTACACACACACACTATACACTACACACACTACACACACCACACACACTACTACACTACTACCACACTGCTACTACTCATGGAACGGTGCTCTGCTGATCCAAAGACATTAGTGTGCCATTGACGCTGAGTAAGAATGCCACCCTAAGTGCTTTATTGAAATGATTAGTGTGTTTTGCCACGGGAAAATACAAATAAATGACTTGGGTTCGCGTAGAAAATCTATGACATGGCACATCGTTTCGAATTACTCGGGATATGCATTTGTTTTAATAGTCTTTAAATTATAATAACAATGTGTCGTTGTTTGGTAATAACAAAGAAAACATAACAAACAAACAAAAAACCCCATCGCGGCCACGCAGCCGCTTTGGAGTTTTCCCGCGGTGGGGATTCTCTCAACATCGGTGCAGACGACGAATCATGGACTGGTAGCGGGCCTCCCCCTAGGTTGACTCAGCCTCAAATGAGTGCCTGGCGCGGTGTGTGTAGTAAAAATCGCTACTGGGGGAGACAAAGGCGATGGCGCTGTTGATGATGTTGATGATAAAAACAGAGGGGGTATCTAAATGTGCATCATTCCTTTCCGCGCACCTCCAATTCGCACGGTCGACAAAGTACGGTGTGAAAGAAGTCCAACGCGCACGCATGCTGCCATTGATGCTGCTGCTGCTGATGATGATTATGGTGATGATAGTGACTTTCGATTGCCACTGTCGCCGCTGATGATGACGAGGGGAGTGAATTGAGGATCTAATAACGAGGGTGTTCACCACCGATGTTCATGATTCTTACGATTCTGATGATCAGCGCTTGATGTGCCGTGATCTTGATGACCCTGATGATTTTTCTGACAACAGCGATTTTGAAGCGTCACAATGATGATGATGGCACAGAATATGAAACGGCATATCAATGCGCCTGCAGCTGCTGATGATGATGATGACTATGCACGGTTATCTATGCACAGCTAGCACGCTTGGCTACGTACGGTACGAAAAAAGTTCAACATACATGGATACATACATGATCACGATCACAATTTTTCTGCCACCTAATTTGTCGGCGTCACAAATGATGACCACAGTGGATATGAAACGGCATATCAATGCGCCTGCTGCTGATGATCATCACGGCTGGCTACGTACGGTACGAAAAAAGTTCAACATACATAGATACATACATGATCACGATCACAATTTTTCTGCCACCTGATTTTTCGGCGTCACAAATGATGACCGCAGTGGATATGAAACGGCATTTCAATGCGCCTGCTGCTGATGATCATCACCGCTGGCTACGTACGGTACGAAAAAAGTTCAGCGTACATACAATAGCACAATCATCATCATTCTGCCACTGAAAACATCAATGTTGACCGTAGTGTCTCCATACTGGAGGGTGGGTAGGGGGGGGGATTTGGTTAAATAAACGAGATGACAATGGGTGATAGTGATGGAAGCGAGTCGGGCGAAGGGAAATGCAGATGATTCGAGATTTTAACTTTTCGTGACTGCAAGGATTTCATACTCTTTGTTTATATCGGTAATGCCACGTAGGTGAAAAATTTAAATAAATTAACTCACGACGTGTCTGAAGCAACACAAGCCTCATCACTTTATCTCTCATCACTTTATCTCTCGTCACTTTATCTCTCATCACTTTATCTCTCATCACTTTATCTCTCACCACTTTATCTCTCATCACTGTATCTCTCATCACTTTATCTCTCGTCACTTTATCTCTCGTCACTTTATCTCTCGTCACTTTATCTCTCATCACTTTATCTCTCATCACTTTATCTCTCACCACTTTATCTCTCATCACTTTATCTCTCATCGCTTTATCTCTCTTCACTTTATCTTTCACCACTTTATCTCTCATCACTTTATCTCTCATCACTTTATCTCTCATCACTTTATCTCTCATCGCTTTATCTCTCATCACTTTATATCTCATCACTTTATCTCTCACCACTTTATCTCCCGTCACTTTATCTCTCATCACTTTATCTCTCATCACTTTATCTCTCATCACTTCATCTCTCTTCACTTTATCTCTCATCACTTCATCTTTCATCGCTTTATCTCGCATCACTTTGTCTCTTGTAACTTTATCTCTCATCACTTTATCTCTCATCACTTTATCTCTCATCACTTTATCTCTCATCACTTTATCTCTCAACACTTTATCTCTCTCATCACTTCATCTCTCATCACTTTATCTCTCATCACTTTATCTCTCATCACTTTATCTCTCTTCGCTTTATCTCTCGTCACTTTATCTCTCATCACTTTATCTCTCATCACTTTATCTCTCACCACTTTATCTCTCATCACTTTGTCTCTAGTCACTTTATCTCTCATCACTTTATCTCTCACCACTTGATCTCTCTTAACTTTATCTCTCATCACTTTATCTCTCGTCACTTTATCTCTCATCACTTTATCTCTCACCACTTTATCTCTCATCACTTTATCTCTCGTCACTTTATCTCTCATCACTTTATCTCTCATCACTTTATCTCTCATCACTTTATCTCTCATCACTTTATCTCTCATCACTTTATCTCTCACCACTTTATCTCTCACCACATTATCTCTCATCACTGTATCTCTTGTCACTTAATCTCTCATCACTTTATCTCTCTTCACTTTATCTCTCACCACTTTATCTCTCACCACTTTATCTCACATCACTTTATCTCTCATCACTTTGTCTCTAGTCACTTTATCTCTCATCACTTTATCTCTCACCACTTGATCTCTCTTAACTTTATCTATCATCACTTTATCTCTCGTCACTTTATCTCTCATCACTTTATCTCTCACCACTTTATCTCTCACCACTTTATCTCTCTTAACTTTATCTCTCATCACTTTATCTCCCATCACTTTATCTCTCATCACTTTATATCTCTCATCACTTTATCTCTATTCACTTTATCTCTCACCACTTTATGATAGAGTGACTACACGTGTGTGAACGGACGAGGAATTGATGATAAAAACAATTAAAAGGTTAAACAGATGAGGATTTGACCCTATTGATGACGGCGAAGACAATGATAATAACGTTGATGATGATAACGTTGATGGTGTAGATGATGACGATGATGATGACATTGATGATGATGACATTGATGATGATGACAATGATGATGATGATGACATTAATGATGATGACATTGATGATAATGACATTGATGATGACGATGATGACGATGATGATGACATTGATGATGATGACGATGATGATGACAATGATGATGACGATTATGATGGCGTTGATGACGACAATGATGACAATGATGATGATGACGATGATGATGACGATGATGACGATGACAATGTTGATGATGACGATGATGGCGTAGATGGTGATGACGTTGATGATGACAATGATGATGATTATGATGGCGTTGATGACGACGATGACGACGATGATGACAATGACGATGATGACGATGATGATGATGATGATGACGATGATGATGATTATGATGGCGTTGATGATGATGACGATGATGACGATGATGATGACATTGATGATGATGACGATTATGATGACAATGATGATGATGATCACGATTATGATGGCGTTGATGACGACGATGATGACAATGATGACGATGATGACGATGATGACGGCGTTGATGGTGATGATGCCGACGATGACGACGATGTCGACGACGACGTTAATTACGACCAAGACGACGACCACGACCACGGCGCGAGACGTAGGTAACACGTTCAGTGACTCGGGCAGCGGAGAGGCGACTTCTTCGCAGCGTCGCCACTCCGCCAAACTCGCGCACGTGAATCCACGTTAACTCGAAGCAGCTGGGCGGACGGGCGTCAACGAGTCCGGTTTGAGGTGCGAGGCGACGTCTCCCAGCGGATGTCGCCGTCTCACCAAGGCGAGAGAGACGTGGGGGGAGCGAGAGGAGGAGGAGGAGAAGGGGGTTACGGATTGT